>NW_021939718.1:7396172-7468471 GCF_001715985.3 Manacus vitellinus | reverse complement strand
TCATAAAAGGAGATCAGGTTGGTCAGACAGAACCTGCCCTTCCTAAACCCATGCTGGCTGAGTCTGATCCCTTGTCCCTGTAGGTGCTGTGTGATTGCACTTAGGATGATCTGCTCCATAACCTTGCCAGGCACTGAGGTCAGGCTGATGGGCCTGTAGTTTCCCGGGTCCTCCTTCCGACCCTTTTTGTGGATGGGCGTGACATTTGCGCACTTCCAGTCATGATGAACCCTTCAGGGTGTGTGTCTTGGAAATGATTTTGCCCCTTATTTTACCAGGAGCTCTGAAGATGCAGTCCAGCTTGCCTGTTGTGGGTGTGGTGGAGGGAATCATTCCAATCCTCCTGCAGCCCAAGGAGCAGCATCTCAGGAAGGAGCAGGTCAAAAGTAATTTGGATCAAGCTGCTCCAGCCTTAACTGTTGCATTCATCTCCAAGAGTGTGAGCAGTGTCCTGATCTGAGCTGCCAGGACAGTTCTACTACTTTTTGAGTTTGGGGATTTTATATTTCTAAGAGGAAGTGAAGGTAAAACCATTCTACCTGAGAAAAAATAGTATTTGTGGTTTCTGGGACATGAAGCAGCAAACGTAAATGAAAAATATACCTGGAGAGGAAAATAAAATGCTTTTCACTGTGAGGGCAGTCAAGCATTGGAGCAACCTGTGCAGGAGGTTAAGGGAGGATTGTTGCTGGAGTTCCTTCCAGAGCTGGACATAATCCTGAGTAACCTGGTTTGAGGCCAGAGATGATGTCGTTTTGAGCAAGAGGCTGGCCTCCAACCCAAATTTTTCTTCCATTTCTTTCTTTTTTTTTTTTTAATTTCTTTTGAGACCTGTAGAGAAAAATCTTTCATTTATATATCTATATCTGTAGATATATATCTTTTATATGTCTGCCTTTTGCAAAACAAAGAGATGTTTAATATTCAAATATTTAAATATTTAATATTCAATGTTTAATATTCAAAAGGCCAAGGATATTCCTCTACTGGGTATTACAGCTCTCAGAGGTGGGTAGAAAAAGTTCATAGTGTTTCAAAGTACCCAAACACACATACGATCTCAACACCTGCCCACATAAGGTATTTGGGAGAAAGTCCATTTTCTACACTGCCTAAGAAGACAAAACTTTAGAAGTTGGGATTTTTGGTGCCTGAGGTAGCTAACACAAATCTTCAAGAAAGGACCTAAACACTAAATTTTGAACTCATAGTGAAAATGCAAGTGGAAAAATTGACTTGAAATTAAAATCAAACTCAGATTAATATCTAGTTCTAAAGGCAGAACTCAGCAGTCCTCAAAATAGGACAGAAATGTCAAGTGTAAAATGCTTTAATATATCAGAGAGGAGACAGAGATTTTGTCTGGTATTTTGGAGGAATGTCACAATGTTACTTGCTGCCACATAGCAGTAACTATGGATTTTTCTAGGTAAAGTGCTGTGTTTCTGCTGAATATTTTCCTCCCAGGCACCATCATGACCAGTTTCACTCTGCAGTGAGGAGCAGTAGGGGAGCCTCGGATGCAACCTTCCCTGTGCCACTGTGCCAACACCATGCAGGCCACTCTGTGGCACAGAGGTGAAAGAGAGCGTGGGAAGGACTGTAACCTAATAACTACACTGTCCTTGTACTCAATATTTGAAGGAACAAACACCTTCCAATAGGTACCTTCATATAAACAAACAAACAAAACTGTCAAGAACTGTTTACCCTCTTTTCCCTTTTTCCTTGTCAATGTAGATATTTATCATAACAGTATGAACTCTTTCCACAGCCTGTCAGCACAGCTTGGAGGCATCAGAGCAGCAGGGATACCCTAGGTAAGGAATAGGCTGGAACGCAGGATATTGTCTCAAACATTGGAACTGGACAGTATGACACACAGGACACTGTTTTCTGGTGGCTAACACTGGCAGACACAATGAAGGAATACACTGAGTTTTGGTCTCCTTTGAAATCTGATATTTCTGCTGCCAAGGAAGACCCATGTGTTGTCTCCATGTAGCCTTCAGAAAGCTGAACTCCTGGTCCATGCTCACTGTTAACAGACAAGACAAGAAGCACGTTCCTTAAGGGATCCATCTGACTTTAAGGTAAGTTGGTGCATGCAGTGAAAATACCCATATATTCCTCTGAAAATGAGGGTACCCTCATTGTCAGGATGAAAGAATACCACTGCAGATAAAGTAGGATAAAGAAGGAGTATGTGTATTAGAGTCACTAGAACTGACACATAAAATATGCAGCAAATCTGAACTCTACTTTTATTCTCTAACATGCTGATATTTTTGTGCTGTAAGGTACCCCAGAGGAAAAAAAAAAAGAAAAAATTAGAAGAAAGAGTGAAAAAAATCTATAAAAGGATAATCAGTCTTGAAAAACAGTAAATGGAGGAAATCTTCTCTAGCAGGAATGAAGCTTTCATAGTATCTGCCCTATGCCCAGTGCTGTCAGACACTGAACATCCATTAGCCACAGAGTGACAGCTGTCATTTCTGGTCTATCCTCACTCTGAAGATGGAAGGGAAGGTATGCTGAAGAAAAATGAGAATCAGGTCCCCTGTGGCTATTAACAGACAGAAAACTAGTCAAGCTTGAGCTCAGTCAATGAATTTCATTGGTAACAGGTAGGACTGGAGCTCTGCAGGCACTGGGGGTACCAAGAAGAAGGAAACATGTCCCTGAAGGGGTTGACCACTGTGCAGAGATGCAGCTTGTTCTGCGATATGATTTCCCATCCCTGCTGGTAGTTGTAATGTCAGGGGAGTCCCAAGAAAGCAGAAGGTCCCCCTGAGAGGAGCATCTGGGAAATGCCTCCACTTGTGTCTTCATGACAGCTGCTGTCTTGGCTGACATGCTGTGGGCTGAACCAAGACAGCCTTGTCACTTAGACTAAATAAAGACATAAAAAACAGAGCTTCTGCGGTCTCAGTCAAGGAATCAAGGATGCCTGCTGAGAGTCAAACAATCTCTTATCATCTGTGGAGCAGGTTCGTCATATGCACTGTTGGGAAAGAAATCTGTCGAAGACTTGCATATCAACCCTGCTTCAGCCCAGCTCTTCCTGTTGCTGTTCTCCTTGAAATTTATTGGCTGAGTGAGACCTCATATCAGAGGTGGTGTATTTTAAAACCCTTTTGCAAGTCCCCGGTTGATGAAGGGAAAAGTCTAGATTTAAGGATATATCCATGTTGGTTTTTCATGCCATGTTTACCCATGTTGTGTTTTTCACCACCTGTTGCTTTGTCTGGAGTATGAGTTTCATATACTTAGCAGAAATACTGAAACTGACTCCCTAATTTTGCCTGATACATCTGTATACTTGTCTGTAGTTGAGGGAATTAAGACTGAGATGACTTTCTCATGGACTGACCTGTTTTAACATTCCACCACAGCAATAAATGCCATGTGTACCCCATAATCCCATAGGGCTGTTTCTGTCTGAGGCTGATGGCCATCCAAGGGAAATGTCCCATCCTCTGTTCTTTGCTCTCTTTCCCTGTCATGGAAATTGCACAGTCCAGTTCCTTCTGGGTTTTGTTTTCAGGAAAATCCAGTCTGCGGTGTGCATGGCCGGGCATGCTGGGGATTGCATTTCTTCTGGAGTCTTGGTTTTCTTGCTATCCATGCCAGTTCAGCTGAAATGCAGCAGTAGCGCTTTCATTCCTCCCAAGGCCACTTCATAGACCCTAATAGAGAAAATTTGCATCACATTGGTCCATATTAATCACTCCCAAATACCTCTAAGGGAACAGTTCCACTCAACAGTCTTCCCTTGCAGATTAGGTGTGTCTCTTTGTAAGACTCTGCAGAACAGCTGCAGCAATTCAGATTCACAACCTGTCTAAATGTTTAAGTAAAGACAAGTCATTCCATGTGTTTTCTCATATGCTTTCTTGTATAAAACATTAGTTGCAATGTGGTTTAGACTTTCTGAACAGACAGCTAACACAAAATTGTCTCTGCAGTAGTAGTACTGCTGAAAAAAATACTCCAAATTTATTGTTTCCCTATGATCTTAGTTCATATTCAGTGAAATTAAGTCTGAAACCTAGGTCTTTTGCACCTCTAGGGGACTGCAAACAACAAATTCACTTCTAAAAAATAATAATCCAGTCAGACTGAGAAAATACAAGACTGTGCTCTAAGCTAGTATAAATCATGGCAGATGTATGGAAATTGAACTCTGATGATTTACATCGGGTAATGAGTCTGATTTATGTGATACAGCTACCTAAATCTCTTTACTGTGGACTCCTTCTAGATATTCACCAAGTACTGTATCAACTCAAAGAGCAATTAGGTGTTCAACAGCCTCACAGAAGCTTTCTAAGATGCTCCTTCAGCTTCAAAACAGTGCCACTTCTTTTGCAAAATGCACCCATAAATACCCATTCAAACTGTAATTGAGCCTGCTGTGCTCAAGAGAAAACAATCACCAAGACCGCTCCTTATTGCAGACAAAAATAAGACAAATAGTCAGTCCAGTAACAGCAGACTTGTCTAGACTGAGAAAAATTACATGGACAAAACAAAAGAAAATATTCAGGGTTATCAGGGTTATCCTGTCATACCCTGTTGCTTAATCCATTGAGCACATACAGTCATAAATGAACTTGTGCTCACCTCGGCAGCCTGATTTACTCTTCAGTGTGGTTTAACAATAATGCTTTGATAGCCTCAAGGATATAGAAATAGAGAAAAACATAATTCTCACTCCAACCAAAGCAATTCCTCTTACAGTTTAGAGCTCTTGCTGTCACAAACCCAGGCCTCTCAATGGCAGTGGCAGGTTCATCATGGTTAAACCCAGGCTGCACTCTGAGCACCTGGTGGACAGAAACAATGTTTTATGAGCTACTAGTTCTTGCTTATTTATACAGTAGTTATATATTACCTTTGCCCATGTTTCTAACTGACTTATTTCTCACCTTTTCTTTCTCAAATTTGAAACAAATACCAGTTGGCCCCACAACCCTTTCTCTGTGACACACAGTTTCAGTTTGGCTCTGCAGTTGTCTTGCTTGTCCTATAATTTGACCCCGAAGCTTTAATTTCTGGCATGTGGTATTGTGATAAACAAAATCTCGAGTTTCTATAAGTTTTTGAATAGGAGTTTATTATATGGTAAAAGCAAGCAGCCGGCTGGGTGACAGAAATATGGACAAATTTCCCAAATCTGCACACACACTACAGTGTACATTTGGCATTTATCTTAGTTACTTCATGCATAATAATTATATCATATACATATACATTTTACAGTTTTTTGCTAAGCATTTAGTATATGGGTTTTCTTACAGCTAAAGCTAAATGGTTATCTCTTCAATCAGTCATAATTCATGCATTCTTGGACGAACAGGCGCCTAGTGATTTAAAGTTCTACCATATTTTATTCTTAGGATAGTAGGGAGGTTTTAGGGCCCCTTGACCTTGTAAGGGTCTGTTTTACTTTTTTATGGGGGGGTTAATTAAGTTTTACAATCTGTTTGTTTTATTTTGATGTAATCATCCATTTGTTTCACAAATCACAATTATTTATCACAGTATGATGGAACAAGTGAGAGGTAAAATATTTTCTGAATTGATCCCTATTATGCTGCTCATTTCTACAGTCCTACAGGGAAGCAGGAAATTCCAAACACCCAAGAAGGATGAGATGGAGAGGAAGTGACATTGTCTCTGTCTTTCAGCAGAGGTGGTGTCACATCCACAGCCTCTGGCTGGCAACTGGACGAAGACTGAGAGGGCAGCCTACAGAGCTTTGCAGAGTTATTTTCTAACTCTTTGGATAAGGCAAAATGGTTTCATGACCTATAATCATGATATGGAAACAACTTTTTTACAACACTTTTCTTTTCTTCTTTTTTTTTTTTAAGCAGGAAAATGGACAATTTTTATTTCCCGTTTAATATAGATCTCATAAACAAGGAAAAAAATAATCCTTCAGGAAAAAAGATGTGTTGTTGTTTCAAAGCCCAGTGACTTGTCAGAATACCAAGATCACTTTTTATTATGAGGACTTTTCTCACTGCTCTTTACTAGGAATATTGAAATACGTCCAGACGTTTCACAAAGTTTGTCTCATTCATGCTGCTGTTGCCAGATGTGACTGGATATTAGGACTGTCTGCTGTAACTACAAAGAACATAAAGACCAAAACTAAGGAACAAATCCTTGGGAAACTTGCCCTGTTGAATCCACTGCCCTGGGAAAGCGCAAATCAGAAATACCACAGGATTCAGTCACATCTCCTCCTCCGAGAAAGTTTCCTTTCCTCTGGTGTGATTTCCAGTCTGCTGCTGATCTTTAGTTGGTGCCACAAGTATCCATTACACCTCTTTTCTTTCACACATGGTGGACCACTGAGTTTCTTCAGCCCTTCATTCTGGGCTCCCATGCCAGTCACTGCCTAGTCTTACAGACACAAAGTTTTACTGAGTCCTGATTCAGTTATGATTCAGCTGCCAAAGAAAAAAGCTGTTTCCCCTTCCCCTCCCTGAAAAAATCCCCTATGTTCAACAGCCTGATATTTTCAGAATAAACAGCAACAGAGTAGGCTGTTCTTGGCTTTCTCTCCACCTGTGAAATAGATGATGGCTTTTCTTCAAGTGCATTTAATGATCCCATGCTATGTATGAAGAAATACAAATATTAAGTAAAGGCAGGTGGGCTTTATTTGGCAGTTAAAAGATGCTTACGATTTAAAAACGAATTTGGTACAAGTTAGCTGTGTAATAAAGTCAATTTATTGAGCAGAAAATGGGTTGCTTTATACAGTAAATCATTTTAGGTATTACAATAGTTTTTTCATTTTTGCATTGAGTTGAGCTATTTCACAATGAATACAATTAAATATGAGTTGTGCCTAGAAGGTCACTAGTTCTATCTATTTTTTCAAATATACAGGAGGCAAATATTCAAGTCTCTACTCTCTTTTAGATGTGCTGTATAATAAATGTTTTTCTGTATCATTCCCATGAGAAATACATCCACTTAATGTTCATCTTATAGCTTGAACAGAACAACTCTTGTTTCAATTTCCAAATTCAGATTCTTTACCTGCTCTTTACATACAGTGACTGCATCTTTTCTAAAGGTTTTCCAAGGACCACTGAGAACCAATATTTTTGCACTTAATTGAAGACTCTTGTGCTGCTAACACTGACCTGGATCAAGCTGTACACCATTTTCTATTATTATTGTATGTGAGCACCTCTTAATCATCTACTTGGCTTTTACAGTTCTCTTCATTCCATGTTTACCCATCTGACACTGAAGTGGTGCAGCAAGAATGTCCCCTATAAGCTGTTCAGAAGAGAAATGCTTCAGAAAAGACAAACAAACTCTGTAATTCAACATTGCTGAACATGGCTCTGGTTTCCCAAGCCCTCTCTTCATGTATTAAACATTGTAGGGCTGTTTCTAGTCTTGGCCAACTCATCTTACATTGTGACTAAAATATCAGGCCAGACAGTTCTTCTTCACAGTGTAAACTTTTAAAATTAAAACAAAACACACAAAAAAACCAGAAAACAAAAACCCCAAAACCTGCAGCAAGACTTTGTTTAAGCTACATATTCAGTCTTTTTAAAAAGAAAAATAGAAAAAAGTACCTCTTACATTTGTTAACAAAGCATTGTAGATTATTCATGCTTTTAAATAAATATATTTAATAAATGTATTTAATTCCATTTCTTTTCTTAAAATTATTTTTAAATTTTTAAATTCTTAAATTTTTAAATTCTTAAATTTTTAAATTCTTAAAATTAAAATTTCTTAAAATTTCATTTCTTAAAATTAAATTTTGTTAAGACTAAGCTATCTCAGCACACAGAAAGGAAAAACAAATCAAACCAGAACCAAACCAGCTTTACATGACAAAGCACAGTTAATACTTTGAGTGTATAAATGAGACATGATAGTTTTTAATTTCCACTGAAATCTGTTACACTGCTCAGAAATTCTTTTCTCACGTTTTTCCAGAGGCATTCTACATATAAACTGCTGATGACCTGCACAGCTGACTCATAGTAAAATGAAAATCAGGGCTTTCTGTAAAAATGCATCCCAAGGAAAACCTGATTGAGTTGAAATCAGATATGAGTTCCTTCACATACCTATGAATTACAAGATTTTCAGGAACAGTGTTACAGGCTAAAATTAAGCACATCCGTGCAAAAACATTCAGAATTTCTTGAATACAGATTCTCACCTACCATTTCTCTTCAATTGCAAAATCCTGGATTTTTGTAGCCCCCTGTAGTTTGTAACAATTTGTGTCTAAAAAAAAGGGATTTTTTTTCCTGTTATTTTGGGATTTTTTGAAAGTACACCACTTTCTCACTGAATGATTGAAAAATATAGATCAAAGTGTAATTATTTTATAATTTTGTTCTGCTAGGAGAAAGACATTTTGCTGTCACTTTTTACAAATGTGCATGGTATTCATTGAAAAATTCAGTGAATTCAGAACTCCAAAGAGCTTGGCAACAAGGATTTCTCTAATACGGACTCAGTATTATGTCTCCCCATTTTTTTGGTCTACAATTATCTGTCAAATCCACTATGAGTCTGTGTCTTGCTTGTGAAACTCCAAAAGTAATCCAAACAATACAGCTATGAGTATTTTAAAATGTAGAAATGGTATTTCTTTGCAGATCTTTGGAATCATGTGGTCTCCTCTGAAAAATTTTCTGAGGCTTTTTCTAACCATTGTTTTCCCTTCACCATCCTTACCTACAGACAATTTGAAGGGAAAATAACAAAACAAGCAGTACTGGAAAAATTCAAATAGCATGCCAGACCTGACATTTTGAGTTTTGATATTGCTAACTGTTTTTGAAATAAAATTTAATGCTTTCAAAAATGAAAATGATACTGTGAAGAAAACAATACTGTGAAGAAAATATTAGTGGAATTATAAAATGTTTGGTTTATTGTTTTGGTTTTATGCATTGTCAGCTGAAACACTAGAAGTTTAAATTGGTGGAAGACTTTAAGTTCTCCTTGCAGTGACACTGCACTTTTTTCAGGTGATAAAGTTGCCCTCAACCCTTTCCATTGCTTTCAGAAATAAAAGAACTCTTCACAGGGTGGCCATGAGTGTACTTTCTGCAGTTAAAGTGACACGAATTTCCATCCACATGCTAAAAACATCTTCACATTAGATAACAAGCCTTGTTTACATAGTAGTTAAGTTATATTACTAAGATCCATAATTATCTTAATTTAAGTGCTTGCTAATATTCCAAGTCTTCCAGCAACATCTTAGGAAAATGTGGTCACTTGACAAGGTTTCACTAGGGAAACCGGGAATTTGACCCATAATACAGATTTCTCTGAGCGCTCATTGCGGGCTATCATTGCAAACAGCATGTTGTGCTGAGCTGAGCTCAGCTGTGGCCCAATGCAGAGTCTTCAGCTCTCTGATACTCCATTTACTTGTGGAGATACTTGAGGAGATACTTGTGGAGATGCTAAACAGAAAACTGAAACTTTTTAAGCTACTTTGTCTTTTTATAAACACCCATCAGTGAAATACTTCAAATGAATCTTGCTTTTTAAATGTACATCAGGCATGAAGACAGAAGGAGTTGTTAATTCATTAGTAAACTGCATCTGGAACACCTGGCACTGGAACTCATTTCCCTGCTCTCCAATAGGTGAAAACAGAAATGTTCTAATTATGCACACCTCCTGCACATTTTATCATGTAAATTGAGATTAATCACATGTACAATTCTGGCCTCTGTTCATCAGGTGAAAAGAGTGGATCCTGAAAGCACAGTTATCCCGGTGTACCTTCCTTCCATTATGGAGAAGCTGAAGGGAGGATGTAAATGTGCAAAATTGATCATTCTCTCTATCTTCTTCAAACTATTTCAGTTGCCTGACCAACAGAGAGCTCTCTTTCTTGAGAATTGCTGTACAAAAGGGACTAAACCACAGACAGGGTTGGGTTAAGATTCTCATTTATCATTTAAAGGTGTGGGCATAGAATTAGAGGAATTCAAAATGAGAAGACAACATTGACACACAAAGCCAGACTGTTCATCTCTTGTAAAAGATGTGACCTTGCAGCAGATGTAAAGAATTGAAATAAAAAGAGCAAATGTTCTGATTACATGGTGATGTGCAAATTTTCACGTACGTCAAAAGGTCTTTGAAGGCAAAGATAAAAATAATGCAATGACACTGGCATGAATCCCTCTAAATATTAAGCAATTGTCCTTTTAAGTTTCAATCATGGTGCTGTAATTTTTTTTATTTCTGAAGAACAGGAGTTGGTAATTTTTGAAGCCATTATTACCACAGAATGGGAAAAGTAGCAGGTCAAAATCATCCATAAAGAAAGTTATTTAAAATCCCCATATCTTGATCCTAATGTAAACATTTAAAAAACTGCACTACCTTTTGCATCAGAGGTTTGGGATGGAAATGAAGCTGCTTTAACTTGATCTACTGCTTTAGCTTCCCATCAAATGTATTTACTACATGTGCTGTAGAAAATAACCTGCAGGTATGAAAATTTTACATCTGGAGGATTATCCTGTGTCACCTAAGGGATACTTTATGAGGAACAAATCAGATGTGAAGCCATTTCAATTATTTCCAGAATAGAGATGAAAATTTTAGAATAACATGCTCTCTCAGATTTCAGCCTCTCTGCTAAAGACTTATTACAACACATGGTGGAGCCTTTAAAGAGACTGTGAGGTTTAGTGCATATTCCTAAATTCTGGTAGTGATGTGGTGATGTATGTATTCCAATGGGATGCTCTGGAAGAGTACAGGTTTTTTTATCTTTTTCTTTATTTGAGATAATATCTTTTAGTCTACATAGCTTTTACGTGATCTTAATAAGGAGTGTGATTCAGGTTGCCATTTCTGCTGTTATTTCTTGATCTTATGAGAAATAAATAATCCAGTTTTATCATAAGCAAAATGAATTTAGTGGAAAACAGAAGGGGGCCGGATTTTCTTTTCATTCATTGAATTCCAAGATTTTTTTAGGCGTATCATGAAAGCTGTAAGGTGGAAGGTCCTGTCTGAGCCTGACATCAGGAAACCTTTGTGGCCAGGAATAGGGAAAAGTATAAAAACAAAGATGTACTCTCGGCCACATGGTCGGCCTTTGTGTGCAAAGAGACCCCCCTGTACAATGTATGGGGCGGTACATCAAAAATCAGTCAGGAGGGAGGGTAACAACCCCTCCTGAGTCTGAGAAATTACCTTTTAAGGTAAAATACCTGACACCTACTGAATGTGTAACAGCTTATGTAACCAAGAGGGTACAAAAAGGCACGTTTTTCAAGCAGCAGGTGTGCTTTCCAGGCCCATGTGACTTAGGATTGCACCCAGCACTGCAATAAAGAACTTCTTGCTGTAATTTTCCTTGTCCTGCAGGTATTTTTGCCATTTTCTTAAATTGGAAGCAAGGATTTTTTCTACAATCTGGTCTGAGATCAGTGGGAAGGAAGGCACGCTGGAAACTGCCCCTGAGTGTTATCCTGGCTGCTCAGGACTCTCAGAAGATGATCTGTCTAAGTCCAGAAGTCAAAGGTAGATTTATTCTGTCACCTGTGCCGCCGTGCCCCCAGCTAGCAGAGCACCAGCTCAGCACAGGAGACAGGGCTCTAGAGACATACAGAAACAGAGCATCTGGGCTCTAGAGATCTTTCATTACACATTTTAAATATATGGTAGGAGGAAACATGAAATGAAACCTTCTTCTCACTTTAATGGTAAAAAAATAATAAAATCTAAGCATGTTTCATGTAAAAGATAAAAATATCAGATTTTTTATTCCCAGAACCTTGAAGACAAAACAGAAAACTGCATTGGTTTCATTCTTAATTGCACATTTGTACAACAGAGAACAAACAAGCAACAAGAAATAAAGAAATAATGCCAGTTGTTATTACAAAAATTACACTTAATTTTTGCCAATTTAGAATTGAGGTTTTCTTGACCCCTCTGAATTTCTTCTCAAGGGAAGTTGTGGGAACAACGAGATTTAGAGAGGATTACAATTGTCCTAAATGTCTCTGAACAGCAGAGCTGTTCTTTCCACCCCACTCAGCAGCATCCCTAATGCACTGTCAGCTCAGAGCTCCACTGACAAATCTATTTGCAGTCAGATCAGCGATCCAGGACGGCAGCAACTTCCCCCTTAGGGAAACATTTCCCACAGCAGAGCATTCCTTTACTCAGGATCTTGGCTCTTAGGCTTCTAGCCAGGAATGCTTCAAGTACCAAAGCTTTCAATTTGTCTATGTCATCCTTTAAGGAGGCCAACTGTGCCCTTCACATATTCTTAGGGTGTGAGATACGCTATGAATAACATCTTCATGATTATGCTCAGGATTTGTTATGGTTTGCCAAGTAAAATGTGAGAGGGGATCAGCAGAGTGGTCTTGGCTTTTATCAGAGATTGCTTTTCTCTTTCTTTAATTTCTTTACTTGCTGCGTCTCCAGTTATGAAAGATAGGGAACTTTCGTTCAACTCCACTTCCAGTGTTTATCTTCTGTTTTCAGTGTGTTGCCTGTGTATTTTGGTGCTGAAAAAAAATCTCCGGAGCAGTTAATTAGGGGTGAGATAAGAAAGGGTTTATTTGCCAAGGCAATAGGTGATATAGATGCGCACGCAGGCCGTTCCTGAGAAGTTACATTTTATAACATTATCCATCCAATCCCAGATGTGTCCACCCTTTGGCCCTTCCTCTGGTCCGCCCCAGGCCCTCCCCCTGAGAATTGGGTCTGGGGTCTTTTTGGGACCACTTACTTCATCATCTTCACCATGTTCAGAGCTCAAAGGGCACATAGCTACCCAATTTTTGACCGTATTCTGTGGTTTAGGCCCTGGTATGCTGTTCTCCAAACAGTCTGGGCCTTTGCCTTGACAAAAGACTAGACACTGCTACTGAATTCAGGGGTAGGTTTGATATGGGAGGCATAGAATGGGGTAAGAGGGTTAGGGAATGTGCAAACAAGGGAAAGGAACAAGGCAAAAAGGGGTTTCTGCTTTTAAAACCTACCTATAAAATTTATAAGTTTTACAAATATTAGAAAAATAAAAAAAAAACATTAGGGGCTTAAGGCATCAGTGCTATGAAAATAATTTCTTTGTTGTTTAATTTCTAAGAAGTCACAGTTTTGGCCTCTCTCATAAACTCATATTTATTTTTTAGATTATCCTCTGCTAATACTTTTTAAGAACTTATTACTTAACCATTTTCCTCGAGTTTTTAAAGTATTTATTTCTTCTCAATGTCAATTTAACTTAAGGGGATCAAGGCTTCAGTGTTATAAGAGCCCAGAGAATTCTCAGGCAAAAAAATGAAGGGGGCATTTTGCTGTCTGCTTGGACAGCATGCACATCAATTTTTTTTTTTACAAATCCTCTGTCAAATGTGCATTAGACATTCTTATAATTTGGAGAAATAAAGGTCCAGAAGACAACAAACACAAAGAGGGTAGGAATTTAGAAATATAAGTGAGCAGAACAGGGACCTCTGAGATGATTAAACAGAATCCCACAAGCAGTGACTGAGCCCAAAGCTGCTCGTTCCCACCACAGTGGTTCAGTTCACTGTTTTCTGTCTGGACTCCCTCTGCCCTTCAGCTGACACAGTCCTGAAAAGGGCTTCTAAGTCTGGTGTTCTCTACTTATTCACTCCAGGTTAAGTTCTTACCAGCATTTAAATAAAAAGTAAAATAAATAGCCGCTCCAGTGCCACTGGTAGAACTCAACCATCTGCCAGCTTGGCACCATGCCTGTTTCATCCTCATCCCTCTCCTTTCTCTCAGCAGGAATTCCCAGGCATCAGCAGGGTGAGGTGGAAAGGTGGGTTTTTACTTTTTAGGAAGACAGATGCATATTAAATATTCCATCCATTTTTGCCTAGCCCACATTCATCGAGCATATTTGAGCAGCTTGTGGTGGATACAGTTTATATTTTCTCCTACTACAGACAGCACATTTACGTTATGTTTTGTGCAGCTGTTTAGGCAGCTAAATAGGATGGCAAACTGAGAGAAAACCAAGAATATCATTGATAAGTAGAGCTGTCTATTTATCTTTCACATGGATGAATTAATTTCAGCTTCTATACTCAATTTTGAGTAGTGAAAAGAAAGTCATGCCTAAGCAGAAATAGAAAAGTATAATTATAATCAACTTAACTTTTTTCTTTTTTTTTTTTTTCTTTTTGTCTGCAGGGTACTAGTAATGCTCTACTATATCATGAATAGGGTTGTATCAGAAGAACAAAGACTGTATTTATTTGGCATTCATAATCTACACAAGAAACATGGGTCATAGAAGATATTAAATTCACACAAAATTCAGTTGAAAAGACACTGCTTAGATCTAAGCTTCTAATTACACACACTGACACATATAAGTTTTAACTAGAGCTTAATTTTGGGTTCAGATATTTCTTCAGTTTAAAAAGAACTGAACTTCATGTCAGAAAAGCTTTTGAAAAGCTCACCATGCCAGAAAATTACATCTGGTATTTTATGTACTGTTCAAAAATTGTGGAGCTAGTCATTATAGAAGATTTGGAGGTAGCAGAACCCTTAAAAACATAACTTCAAAGGCAAGAAAATCAGAAAAATAATTTAATTTCTGAGCATAGGACTTTGTAATTTGCCTTTTCACAGATCCCTGCAGTCTTTTCAAGATCAAAGCCTTCCAAGCCTCCAGGTAAAAAAAATGATGTGCTGAACAATAGTTTGCAACTCCATGTTTTCGTAGCAAAGTCAGGCTTAAGTTAGGGTTAAACACACAGTGTTCCAAACCGCTCAGGTGTGGAGCTCTTGTTCACAAGCAGAAGCTCATGCTGCAGGTG
The DNA here is from genome assembly GCF_001715985.3 of Manacus vitellinus. Lineage (NCBI taxonomy): Eukaryota > Metazoa > Chordata > Aves > Passeriformes > Pipridae > Manacus > Manacus vitellinus. The sequence continues at coordinate 7,453,613 of NW_021939718.1, read as the reverse complement.
TTGTAAAAGATCCTGAGAAAATGTGTTCCCCCAATCTGACATAATTGGCTTGTTCTTCCAGCTCCTTGGAAAAGGGCTTGGAGAGAACCATTTATTCTGAAATTTTCAGGAGATTGATGAAACACCTTGGAAGCAACTGAATTACCCAGTTTGCTGCTGCAAGCTCTGCTCTTCAAGCTGGACAATAAATTACTGTTAATTACGAAGTCTGGGTTACGGGGCCCCAGGACTGTGTAGAGAACCTTTGTTCATTTTCAGCACAGCATTGAAAAGTCTTTCTTTCAAACCTTCAAGGAGCCACTATATAAATGTACTGCCTGAACTCCTGTTTGCTCAAAACTTTTAAAATTATCACAATAAGCAGCACATGGAATGACGAGCCTTTTTTTACAGGTTACTGAGCAGCTGGTGTGAGGGATGCTGCTCCTTGTGTCCTCATCCACTCCAAACAATCTCTGACACTCAACTTTCAAGATGGGGGATTTGTTGAGTCAAAATTAGTTCAACCAGATGAAAATCAAAATGAGTAATTTACTTTAAGGACCCGAACTGCACTTTTCTGTTTTCTCACAGTCTTCATGCACACTCTCACAAACACAAATCAGCACCGTCTGATTAGTTGCCAGGTATCAATTCCCGCAATATCTATTAATTAGAATACTGAGTTGTTTTTTTCCTTTAAGACCTGGCAGAAGCCCAAGGCAAGTGCATCAGTGCATAAGGGTGAACCAATCTTTAATCCGTAACAATCTTCATTTATTGGACAATTAAGTTAATCAGGGCACTTCCCTGGACAGATAAATATTCTCATTCATTCTCCTGCATTTTTCTGTCTTATCCATAAGTAATGAGCAGTTTCAGCAAACTTCCTCTGTCAGAATTTCTCAACAATTATTGGGTTTTTTAAAAGAAACAAAACAAAACAACCTTCTCCAAATCAGGGCTTATTGATTTCCTAACAGTATTTGTGTAACAAATTCCTTTTAAAGTCAGCTATAAATCTATGCAGGTACAGTTTATCAGAATACAAGGTATGATTTGATTATACAGATGTTAGGTTTTAATAAAATAATTTATCAGAACATAGTTTCATTTTCTACAAAAAATATCCTTACATACAAGAATGGGGAAAAAAATCCACCGACCTTTCTGCTTTAGAAATTTATGAGAAAGAATAATCTTCTAAAAAGTTATTAATTCAGATCTGTTTTAGAAATCTTTAATCAAGAAGTTTTGTCTTTAGTTTTTTAAAACAAGCTTCTCAATGGGAAGGGTTTCAAACAGTTTTCAGTGAACCTCTGACTTGGATCAGAACTTTCTTAAATTACACATCCTAAGAGGAGCAAAAACATATTTGACATAAAATATGCTGAAGTCATTTGTTGAGGAAGAGAGAGGAAATTTGGGATGCTTGTTTTTCTTTTTTTCCCTGCATCATAGGGAAAACTAGCAAAAATGCCCAACAGGTTTAAATAATTCAGGTGCTGCATCTACCCCTGGGTTCCCCAGTACGAGAAGGATGTGGACATAATGGAGTGGAAGTGCCAGGAAAGTGAACAGAGAGCTGGAACACCTCTCCTATGAAGAAAGTCTGAAAGAGTTGGAGTTGTTCAGACTGGAGAAGAGAAAGGTCCAGGGAGACATCACAGCAGCCTCTCAACACATTAGAGGCTTACAGGAAATGTGGAGGAAGACTTTTTACCAGGTTCTGTAGTGATAGGACAAGGGGCAATGGCTTTGACCTGAAAAAGTTAAACGTACCCCAGATATTAGGAAGACATTCTTCACCATGAGGGTGGTGAGGCCCTGGCACAGGCTGCCCAGAGAAGCCATGGATGCCCCATCTCTGGAAGTGTTCAAGGCCAGGTTGGTTTGGGCTTGGAGAAACCTGGGCTAGAGGAAGGTGTCCCTGCCCACGGCAGGGGAGTTTGAACAAGATGGTATTTAAGGTCCTTTCCAACCCAAATCATTCTATGATTCTATGATTTTATGATAACCTAACAGCAACATAAGTTTGTGTTACCTTTATGACTAGTAAATAATTTAAAAAATTAAGGAATGACAATTTCTCATTATAGAAGATAATATAATTCAGAGAAACTATCACAATGTCCTGGAAATTTCCCCCTTTTGCCTTTTAAATGTTATGTTTCTAGCTAAGGCAAGTTCACACCCTTCAGAAAGCCAATTGAGTATCTATTGACAAATCTACGCTATGTTGTACTTTTACTTCAGATTAATCTCATCAAGTTCATCCTGTGTGAAACTGCACAGGGCTCCCATGTTGTTAATTATTTAACACTTTGGAATAATGGCCTTTTGTACGTGCCCTTCGTATCTAAGCTTCTTCCTGGTATGTGAATGAATGTAAGCAACTGTGAGGGTTTGACCTCAAAAATCCAATCTCCAAGCTCCCCACACAATTTATCTCAACATGGAAGAGAAGTTTCAGACAAGCACAACTCAGCATGGGGGAATTATATTATAATTTATTACTTACACAATAAATATTTGTGCTGGTTTAAAAGTTAACCAGCAGGGGGAATGAACCCAACTCAAAGGAGAGATTATAAGTCAGAATAACAATTTATTAAAATAATACAGTAAGTACAATAATACAAACAAACAATTGGTCTCAACCCACAAAAACCCAAATGTGTAACCCAGTACCCTGGGGCCTGAACAAAGTGGTGTTCCTTGGGCCCTGTTTGAGTCCAAAGTAAAGGGAGAGGGGAAGAACCTGCTGGTGGGAGAGCTGCTGCAGTCTGGCCAGAACTGGTGATCGCAGTCCAGTGGTGGTCTAAGTCTGGTTGAGAGCGATGAGATGCAGCCGTCCTCTGGATCCCACGAGTGGATTGAAAAATGTTCCAAAACTCCAAGATTATATATCCTCCAGTTCAGGCAGGAATGTTCAGTGCTCCCCTCAGGGCGGGGAGTTTCACAAAGGGTGTGAGGACAGAAACATCCTCCTATCTCACAGGCCTCTTAACACCTAGTTTATAGCCTGAGGAGTCAGGCTCTATGGGCAGAAGGTGCGAATAGTCTATTGACAACAATAGTCTAGTTTCTGGGAAATGACATGGAAGGCTATAGAATACAGTTTTGGGTTACACCCACCATGCTCTATGGGCAGAGGGTGCGAATAGCCTATTGACAACAATAGTCTAGTTTCTGGGAAATGACATGGAAGGCTATAGAATACAGTTTTGGGTTACCCCCACCATGATGAACTGATCTCAGCTGTCCTAACTAGGACATTATCCCCCCCTTATTCTATGCCATCCATGTCATGCCCAAATTAACCCCCTTTAAAAACTATATCCCTTTAAAACTATATACATCTATCTATCTATCTATATATCTATCTATCTATATATATACAATGAAACATTACAGACCATTCTCACTCAAAATTAGGTCCCCTTGTGGTACACAACGTGTCTCCCCATCTTTTTGCATTACCCACCATGTGGAACCAGGTCCCTGAGCAAAAACAATCCCTCGGATGGGTTTGCCTTTGCTTGAGGTGGGACTAATCCAAACAGTCTTCCCTAACATTCCTCTCATATGTACCACGGGGACTTTATCTCCATCTACAGTATGCAAAGGTTCTGATTGAGCAGGGCCAGCTCGATTGATGGAACCTCGGGTGTTGACCAACCAGGTGGCCTTTGCTAAATGCAGCTCCCAGTGTTTGAGAGTCTCCCCACACAGTGCCTTCAGAGTGGTTTTCAGCAGTCCGTTGCACCGCTCAACTTTTCCAGCAGCTGGTGCATGGTAGGGGATATGATACACCCACTCAATGCCGTGCTCTTTGGCCCAGGTGTCTACGAGGCCATTCTTGAAATGGGTCCCATTATCAGACTCAATTCTCTCCGGGGTGCCGTGTCGCCACAGGACTTGTTTTTCAAGGCCCAGGATGGTATTCCGGGCAGTGGCATGAGGCACGGGGTATGTCTCCAACCATCCAGTGCTTCCTTCTACCATGGTCAGTACGTAGTGCTTACCCTGGCGGGTTTTGGGGAGCGTGATGTAGTCAACTTGCCAGGCTTCCCCATACCTGTACTTTGACCACCGTCCACCATACCATAGAGGCTTCACCCGCTTGGCCTGCTTGATGGCAGCACATGTCTCACAGTCATGGATGACCTGTGAGACAATGTCCTTGGTTAAGTCCACCCCTCGGTCACGAGCCCATCTGTATGTTGCATCTCTCCCCTGGTGACCGGAGGCGTCATGGGCCCATCGAGCCAGAAATAATTCTCCTTTGTGCTGCCAATCCAGATCTACCTGAGAGACTTTAATCCTGGCAGCTTGGTCCGCCTGCTCGTTGTTACGATGCTCCTCATTAGCCCGTTTCTTGCCTACATGAGCGTCTACGTGACGGACCTTCACACTCAGCTTCTCTACCCGGCCAGCGATGTCCTGCCACATCTCCGCCGCCCAGATGGGTTTCCCTTGGCGCTGCCAGTTGGCCTTTTTCCATCGCTCCAGCCATCCCCACAGAGCATTGGCCACCATCCATGAGTCAGTGTAGAGATAGAGTCTTGGCCACTTCTCTCGTTCAGCTATATCCAAAGCCAACTGAACGGCTTTAAGCTCTGCAAACTGACTTGACCCACCTTGTCCTTCGGTCGCTTCTGCAACTCGCCGTGTGGGACTCCATACAACTGCCTTCCATTTTCGGTTTGTCCCTACAATGCGGCAGGAGCCATCCGTGAAGAGCACATATCGCCTTTCATCTGCGGGTAGCTTGTCATATGGTGGGGCCTCCTTAGCCCGTGTCACCTTCTCCTCCTCTTCTTCAGAGGATAGTCCGAAACTCTCAGCTTCGGGCCAATTGGTGATAATTTCCAGAATCCCAGGGCGATTAGGATTCCCTATCCGGGTTCGCTGCGTGACCAGAGCCATCCACTTACTCCATGTGGCATCGGTGGCATGATGTGTGGAAGGAACTCTTCCCTTGAACATCCAGCCCAGCACTGGTAGTCGGGGTGCCAGGAGCTGCGCTTCGGTGCCGATTACTTCTGAGGCAGCTCGAACTCCTTCATAGGCAGCCAGGATCTCTTTCTCAGTTGGTGTATAGCTGGCTTCAGATCCTTTGTATCCCCGACTCCAGAATCCAGCGGTCGTCCTCGGGTCTCCCCAGGCACTTTCTGCCAGAGGCTCCAAGAAGGGCCATTCTCCCCGGCTGCGGTGTAGAGCACGTTCTTCACGTCCTGTCCTGTCCTTACTGGCCCAAGGGCTACTGCATGGGCAATCTCCTGTTTAATTTGTTCAAAGGCTTGTTGTTGTTCGGGGCCCCACTGGAAATCATTTTTCTTCCGTGTCACAAGGTAGAGAGGGCTTACAATCTGACTATACTCGGGGATATGCATCCTCCAAAAGCCCACAGCGCCCAGGAAAGCCTGTGTTTCCTTCTTGCTGGTTGGTGGGGACATGGCTGCTATTTTGTTGATCACCTCCATTGGAATTAGACGGCGTCCATCTTGCCACTTCACTCCTAGGAACTGAATTTCCTGAGCAGGTCCCTTGACCTTACTCCGTTTAATGGCAAAACCGGCTCTTAGGAGAATCTGGATTATCTTTTCTCCTTTCTCGAAGACTTCGCCCGCTGTGTTCCCCCATACAATGATGTCATCAATGTACTGTAGGTGCTCTGGAGCCTCACCCTTTTCCAGTGCAGTCTGGATCAGTCCATGGCAAATGCTGGGACTGTGTTTCCACCCCTGAGGCAGTCGATTCCAGGTGTACTGCACACCTCTCCAAGTGAAAGCAAATTGTGGTCTGCACTCCGCTGCCAAAGGAATGGAGAAAAAAGCATTGGCTATGTCAATGGTGGCATACCACTTGGCTTCCTTGGACTCCAGCTCGTACTGGAGCTCCAGCATGTCCGGCACAGCAGCACTCAGGGGTGGTGTGACTTCATTGAGTCCACGGTAATCCACCGTCAGCCTCCACTCTCCGCTGGACTTACGCACTGGCCATATAGGGCTATTAAAGGGTGAGCGAGTCTTGCTGACCACCCCCTGGGTCTCCAGTTCGCGGATCATCTTATGTATAGGGGTCACAGAGTCTCGGTCGGTGCGGTATTGCCGACGGTGCACTGTTGCTGTGGCTATCGGTACCAATTGTTCTTCAACCTTCAGCAGTCCCACAGCAGAGGGGTCCTCTGAGAGACCAGGCAAGGTGTTCAACTGTCTAATTTCCTCCGTCTCCACAGCAGCTATGCCAAAAGCCCAACGAAGTCCTTTTGGGTCTTTGAAATACCCACTCCTCAGGTAATCTATGCCAAGGATACACGGGGCCTCTGGACCAGTCACGATGGGGTGTCTGTGCCATTCCTTCCCAGTCAGGCTCACTTCAGCTTCCAGTACAGTCAGCTGTTGGGATCCCCCTGTCACCCCAGAAATAGAGATGGATTCTGCCCCTACGTATCTTGATGGCATTAATGTACATTGTGCGCCAGTGTCCACTAAAGCCTTATATCTTTGTGGCTCTGATGTGCCAGGCCACCGAATCCACACAGTCCAATAGACTCGATTGTCCCTCTCCTCTACCTGGCTAGAGGCAGGGCACCCCTAGTCCTGGTCATGGTACTCATTGTGCTCTTCTTGTGGGTATGACCTGGAGGTCCCTTCAAGAGGATCAGACGTATCATCATTCCTGTACCGTCTGGAGTCTTGCCCACGAGAGACTGGAGCAACGTTTACCCTTGAAGAGTTCTTTATGGTATTTGTTCCTCTTTTCAGTTCACGTACCCGGGCTGCTAAGGAAGAGGTGGGTTTCCCATCCCACTTCCTCATATCTTCTCCATGCTCACGGAGGTAAAACCATAGATCGCCACGTGGAGTGTACCTTCTCTCCTTAGCTGGGGGACGCTGGCTCCTGATAGCAGAGACTCTTGTTCGTCCTGGCGAGATATGGAAAATCCCTTCCTTAATCTCTTCTCTTAGCTTCTGGTGTCCCTCTTCAATTTTCTCTTCTAGGCTTCGGACGTGTTCAGCCAGTTTGGTTTCCACAGATGAGACGTGGGCTCGTAATGGGGCGGTGACAGTGTCTTCATAAATCCTGAGTTTGCTAACCAATGCTCCCACCTTGTCCTCTCCCTCCCTCCATTGCAGCGTTGCTAAGTAGCGGGAATACATTTCTGGCCCGAGTCGTGCAAACTTTAACCACATTTGGGAGGTGCACTGTACGCCATCTGGACTCTTAGGGAATCTTTCATCCTCTGAAAAGATTATCTCCAGTACAGCTAACTCCCTTAAGCACCGGATACCTTGTTCCATCGTGTTCCACTGTCCTTGCTGTACGTGGAGGTCCTCCTTGCAAAGGTATCTCTCCCTCACACTGGACAACAGTCGCCGCCAGAGGCTGAGAGTTTCCTGCCTCCTTCCAATCCCCTGATCAATGACTACATCTCGAGACAGGGATCCCAGCTGTCTGGCTTCACTCCCATCTAGGATCGTATCGTTAGCTGCGGCATCCCAGATTCGGAGCAGCCAGGTCAGAATGGACTCGTTCGCCTGTCGTGTGAACTCTCTCCGGAGCTCACGTAGCTCACCCAGGGATAGGGACCGAGTGATTATTTCTGGCTCTGTCTCCTCCGGTGGATGTGAAGGTCCCGCCTCTTCGTCATCATTTGCTATGCGAACTGATTTAGTCTTTGATTTCCTTTTCTGGACAGGGGCGACTGCTATTGGTTTTGCTTGTTCTTCTGGCTCCTCGATGGTTTGTGTGGACACGGTGCTGGTTGGTTCATTTCTTTCTCCCTCTGACTCAGCTGTGGTTTGGGTGGACGTGGTGTCTGCGGATTTGCTCCTTCTCTCCTCGCCCTGACAGTGCTGTATCATGTCAAGCAGTGCCCGGTAGGCAGTGGCCAGGGCCCAGCAGGTTGCTGTGAGCTGGCCATCTCTGGAGCTGCCAGAGCATTTTTCCTTCACCAGTCTTATCATGCTAACAGGATCCTGCAGTTGTTCAGGGGTGAATTTCCAGATCATTGGAGGAGAAAACTTTTCCAAATACTGGCTGATGTCCTCCCACTTCCTGTGCCACTCAGCATTATCTGCTCCCAGGGCAGGTGTCCAACCAACCTCCCTAAAAGGCACTTTTCTGACCCTAAACATGGTGTACACAGTACAGAGCAGACAGAGCAACACTAACAATAACATTATGCTGTCCTTAACATCAAAAGGGAACTCAATATTTTCAAAAACTGTTTTAGCAGGTCTGAAGGGGAAGAAGGAGGTGGGAGGCTGGAAACCATCCACCCCTGTTCCCCCAAAAAGCTGGGTACGATTTTTAATGAGGCCCCAGAGGTAGCAACCCAAACCAGGACAGGCAAACAGGACTGAATACACATTTACAATGAAACTCATTGCTTCTGATGTTAGAATGACATAAACATAATATACTAATAAAGCAATTTGGATCCCTCTCCCTGGTCTTAAAGAGAGCATCAAAACAGGCAAATAATACGCCATCTGTGGAAATATGAACAGGCTCAAATACAACATCCATGTGAGTGCATCAAACAACATGGTGATCAGGGAGTTTCTATATTCAAATAGACAAATGCTTCAAATGAAATTGTGATTCTGACTTCTCTCTCTCTGCCCGACGTTTGGGCGCCAAAATGTGCTGGTTTAAAAGTTAACCAGCAGGGGGAATGAACCCAACTCAAAGGAGAGATTATAAGTCAGAATAACAATTTATTAAAATAATACAGTAAGTACAATAATACAAACAAACAATTGGTCTCAACCCACAAAAACCCAAATGTGTAACCCAGTACCCTGGGGCCTGAACAAAGTGGTGTTCCTTGGGCCCTGTTTGAGTCCAAAGTAAAGGGAGAGGGGAAGAACCTGCTGGTGGGAGAGCTGCTGCAGTCTGGCCAGAACTGGTGATCGCAGTCCAGTGGTGGTCTAAGTCTGGTTGAGAGCGATGAGATGCAGCCGTCCTCTGGATCCCACGAGTGGGTTGAAAAATGTTCCAAAACTCCAAGATTATATATCCTCCAGTTCAGGCAGGAATGCTTGGTACTCCCCTCAGGGCGGGGAGTTTCACAAAGGGTGTGAGGACAGAAACATCCTCCTATCTCACAGGCCTCTTAACACCTAGTTTATAGCCTGAGGAGTCAGGCTCTATGGGCAGAGGGTGCGAATAGTCTATTGACAACAATAGTCTAGTTTCTGGGAAATGACATGGAAGGCTATAGAATACAGTTTTGGTTTACACCCACCATGCTCTATGGGCAGAGGGTGCGAATAGTCTATTGACAACAATAGTCTAGTTTCTGGGAAATGACATGGAAGGCTATAGAATACAGTTTTGGGTTACACCCACCATGATGAACTGATCTCAGCTGTCCTAACTAGGACAATATTATAGAAACTAAGAAGCAAAGAAATATACAGTATTAACACAACTTCTACCACCCCTGGACCCTCCCACATCAGTTCAGGAGAAGTTTTCAGGGCGATAGTTAAGGGTCTTTCTCTCATTGGGGCATCAGGGAAGGGGTCTTCTTGCACCCCCACCAGCCCTCAGCCTCTGCTGAGGTCTCCTCCTGAGCTACAAGGGAACACTTGCTTTACCAGGTCTTCATCACAAAGGTCCAGGGAGTCAGCTTGTGGGCTCCGGACCACCCCTCGGTCCGTCTGTGGCTCGGCTCCAATACTCAGCTTTCCTGCCAGGGGGTTCACTAGCTCCAACCCCCCTGGCTGGCCTCCAAGTCCACGCCACCGCCTCTCCTGGGCAGTGAGGGGGAAAAGCCCCCTAGCCTTTTGGCCACGGGCACCTGGTCCAGTTATAATACTGTTCCAGGCTCCCTGCAGCCCGGCTGGGTGGGGGAAGAGGCCCTGCCCCCCCACGAGGGGGTCGACAGACCTCCCTCCTCTCACCTCATGGCTCCGAATCTCTCTCTCACACTCTGCCAACAACTTATGGTTGTTGTAATGTTCTAGTTTCACTGGGGAGAAAAATAGCTCTGATTGGCCTCTCATCAGAAACTCAACTGGGACCAAGCACTTTCAGCCCCCCTAGGGGGGACAGCTCAAACCATGACAGCAACCAGCATGAATCTTACTTATTTTAGAATGTATGTACGTATATCATTTATCTCTGAGTTTTACCCACCCTCATTGTCTCAGATCAGGGAAGAATTTGCCCTTTCTATCACCCAAACTGGTGATGATCCACCTGCCTGGGGAATCTTGACACTGGGAAAAGTTTTTCTGATGGCAACCTACACAACAGATGCACAGTATTCCTGCAGTCTGTTGACTTCCTGATCTGGAGATTATGTGAAATAACTAGTGCGAGCAGTCTCATTGAATTGTTCCCTCAGAGACTTCTGTGTTTGCTTTTCGAACTGATGTCATCAGCCATGTGCTGTGGCAGAGCATTTCAGAGTTGAATTACAGAATATGTGCAAATTGGTTGTTTTTTTTTTTCTCTTGAGGCCTGATAATAATTTGCTGCTCCTTTATTTCTGTTTATATGGCAAGGCAGAGTTATACAGTTCCCCTATTATCTTCATAAATATCAAGGACTTCTACCATTTTTTTTCAGCTTGAAGCAATCTAATAAATTTAACAAGTTCTAATTTGTTTTGGTTTGGTTTTTTTTCCACCATGGTTTCAGCCTCTGAAATTCTAGCGATCCTTTTGTGTTCCCTTCATATTTCTACTGTAACCTTCCCTAGGTGTTGGGACAAGAACTGCATACGATATCCAAAACAACATCACAGATCTATGGAGCTACCTAGTCATGTTTTCTGCTGTGCTGTCTGTTCCTTTCTAAAAATGTCCAATAGCCCAGTTAACTATTTTTGACTGCTGCCAGCAGACAGCTCTTGGGCAGAGAGCTATTGCACTGATGGCTGACACGTCTGTGGCTATTAAAGCTTCATTGAGAAATTGTGTGCACATAGCTAGAATTTGTTTTATGATATATACATTATTTTTCATTTATGGAAAAAGAAAATAATCTACTCTCTAGCCTTCATCAGAAAAACTTCCTGCAACATTTTAAACTGATAATTAATATTAATTTGATAACTAATACTAGGTTAATAATAACTTAATGACTAATATTAAGATAATTGTATACGTAACTTGGCACCAGCAGTGAACCTCATCTTTGTTTTCATTCTGGTCTGGAAAAAAAATAAATTTGAACATGAATAATCCCTGAAAATTTGTTCCTGTACAGCTCCATATTTATACATAACAATTCTGACTAACACAGAGCAATGGGCTATAAATTGCAGTTGCTCCTTTACATGCCTGAAGGATGAGAACATGATTTTCAAAGACAGAGAACCCTACAAAAGCAGAGTACCTTTCTGGGGAGAGTTTGTGACTAAATGATTTTTAAGGTCCTTTCCAACCCAAACCATTTCATGATTCTATGCTGAGTGGTTGCCTTATCAGGAAGAAGGGCTGCAGCATTTGTCCTTGAACCATTCCAACATTGGGCTGTGCTGGAGCTTGGGGGGGCTGTAACCTCAAAGGCTGGGGATTTCATTCTCTCCCCCCACCCCTGGGCCACGCAGCTGTAGGGAGAGAACCTTCACACTTAATGAGAGAGTGGTGTTCTCCCTGAGACTCCAACAGACTTTACTTTCTGGAAAGAAATTACTAGATAAGCTTTGTGAATCCATGCGTAAGAGTAGATAACAGGTATCCACTGAAAGGGCTCAAAATAATTTCTAATTAATTAGGAAAATTAAATCCTTTTGGTTCTGTTCCCCTTCCTTCCTTCCCCAACAGTGAAGGTGCAATTTTTCAACTTAGAAAAAAACCCACCATTTTACTGAGAAATGCTACACAGGGGGATATTTGATCAGCAGGTGAATAATTATATACTAACACCTCACAAAACACAAACTGTTATAAAATGCAAAAGCTCATATGAAACTGAGAGGGTCTTAAAAAAGTGTCATTCTAAGCAGGGCAGAGAGGTTTCACATTGCAGTGACTGGTGCCCAAGGGAAGAAGACGATGAAGATCTCTAGGCTTCCATAGTACATCTATGCCTGCTTCAGACTGCAGTCTGTGATCACACAATGATTTTTTATTATTTTTCTTGTGACGTATTGATATAGGTTTGATACATATGACTTAGAAGAGAGTATTAAAAATCTGGAGAAAGAGAAGGAACTTAAGTGTCACAGTTTGAAGGGGATTAGCCAAAACAGTAAAATCCCTTCCCTTCCCCTGACACAAAACCCACGGGGAGTAATTGAAGTGGTGACATTCTTGAGGGTTAGTCCTGCCAGCCCTGCACAGAGCCAGGGTTAGGACAGTTACAATGGTGCCATAACTTCAGCTTGAGTCATTATCAGTTCAAGCTGCATTGAATAATTTACCACCTTTCTCCTTCTCTCTCTGGTGGTGTGGTTTCCCTTCCCAGGGCCCCTCTGGGTTCCCAGGGTGATGGCTTCAGCCTGTAGAAGGGCAGGGGAAGAGAGGGAATGTGCAGACCCTCATCAGCATCCAGAGCCCTTCACTGGGAGAGTCTGACATTGATGATGGGGGTGTCTTTCTCCTCCCTATTGAGCCCCCTCCTTCTTTGCTAACACACTTTTCTTGTTCTTCACTTATTGGTGTATAAGTTCATCAGCATTTACTACGCATGGAGAGTTTTATGTTTTATCTTTAATGGATACTTGCTCTGACTTCTCTATTATTCCTAAAAAAATAACCCATCCCACAAAGCTCAGTTATTCTGTGGAAGATCAGTAATCCACCTCCTAACTCAGAGGCCCTGCTGTCATCCTGTGGCCACATATACCAGGCATTTACCCAGTGTTCCAAACTGCTCTGTGCTTCACTGTGAATCCAGGTTCATAGGAAACTCATTTTGTAGTTATTAGGCACTGAACAAGACAACTGTGTGGTGTTGTGCCTTTGTACAATCCTTCAGAGACAAGAGAAGGATTAAAAAAAAATTGGAAAAGAGAAAAAATATAAAAGAGAAAATATAAAAGAGAGTTTCTCTCCATCTCTTGGTTCCTTTTTTTTCCATGTCACAAAGCTGTTTTGGCTGCAATCTACTGCAATGTGATGAGAAATTAAAAAATGGACTGCAACACCACACTGAAGAGAATGCAATCCATTCCCTCCAGAGTCAAGCAGGAGAGATTTAAGTCTGACAAATGCTAGCTTTGAAAGGGTTTGCTTTTCATTCGTTCAGTCCATGTTATCTATGATCCTCACTGAAACCAGAGAGGAAAATTAGAAAGTAGTGTGGGAATCCTCAGACACATGAATCACACACAAACGCTGCAGGTATTCTTATCAGATGCAATGTGCTACCTTGAGGGAGAAAACTAGAACTTTTTCCCCCTTTCAACAAGGTTGCAAAGAATAACTAGAATAATTGAATAAAGAGAATAACTACAGTCTCTCACTCAATGTCATGGTCAGAGAGGTACCTCTGTGTTGGATCCCAAAATATAATATTTGCAGAGAGAGATCTGAGTGGTCTTTGCAAAAAGAGGTGGGCTACAGAAGCTGGGAAAAACCCTCTTCATTGACCTCATCCCTGTCAATTTTTCCTGTCTTCTCCAGCAGGATGTGAAGAGACTCTTTGCATGAAGTTATCACATGCCTTGCCCAAGCCAGAGAGTCCACACCCTGATCTCGTCAAACCTGTGCAGAAGACCTATTATGTTTTATTTCTCCCTTTCTGTTCCCTGAATCCTTGCATTCTGTAAACTTAAATACCTTTTTCCCCCCTGTAATTCCCCAAGATAAAATGGGGTTTCCCCTATGATGTAAGTATAAGACCCCAAATTTGTTAACCTGGGCTTTCGTGTCTCTTGCCTCATCTCTGTAAAGTCCCCAGTTGTAATAGAATGAATATGCAAACCCCTCCATGAATATGTAGTACTTCAGACCTATAAAAATACCATTTTTATGTGAATAAAGGATTCCAGTTTTCTGCCTCCGCTGGGATCGTCGTAGTTATTGACTCGCTACACCTCTGAACTTCCCAGGCTCCTCCCATGGCTCTGCCAGTCTGAGAATAGATTTCTGTGACCAGACAACAGCTCAGGACACACAGTAGAAATGCTGGTGCAGTTCTGCTGGTCTGTGGGACTTCAGGTGATGTTCTCCTTGGCATATGGTTAAGAGGAACATACATAGTCCTACGTTTTTGACAGTCTTGCCTTATTTTAATATTTTCTTGTAACTGACTGATGGCTGAAATGGTTATTCTTTATTCTATATCTGTTATTCTTTTGGTCTTTCCTTCCTTCGAAACAGATATCAAAGGATAAATACTTACAGTGAGTAACAATGGAATGAAAAGTGGCTTGTGTAGATATCTGAAATGCAATAAATGTTGAAGAACATTGTTATGGCCTAAAGTGTCACATGATATAGAAATAATTTGGACTTTTGGATTGGTTAGGACAAACTTAATAACTTCAAGTTTTATCCATCTAAATTTGATTGATGAGTTTAAAGACTTAATTTTCCTTCGGTCTTATGTTAAAACTTTTCTCTTGCTGAAGAAATTGAACTGTATGAGAGCATGATATATTTAAAGCTAACAAAGATTTCATGGCACAGGAATACATGGTAATTCTGTCATGTAACTTAGATTATTACTAATATTAAGGATGTTAAGGTGTTCATTTTTATGATTTATTCTCTCATTAGTAGATAATAACTATTTTTCATTTTATATTGCTTTTCATTTTGTGGGAGAACACTAGGTCATAAACTATGAAACTTTCTGTTCTTATCAATTGTTTTAAAGCTTTAACCTTTGTGATTTTAAATTGAAACCCATTTCCTTATACTTACACAATGGGAATAGAAAATAAGTTTCCAGTTGGACATACAAGGATTGATATTTCATATTCACTGGCTTAATAATTAAGGTTTTCACAGTGAATATGAGTTAATTGCAAGAACATCAGCAATATAACCTCTGCCTTCTTGATATTAGTATGTTGTTTCTATTGCCTTGACCAGGAGTTCTGTTCAAGCAACTGTTGACAGATAACGTCATAAGTACATCAGCAACGGACTCACTTATGTGTGAATCTGTGGCTGGTTTTACCTGCAGTCCTTGGATTTTACAAATTGAATTTATTGTATTGAAAAATTTTAACTGTCACTGACTATTGTACATGTTTGCAAAGGAGACCCCTGTAAGTAAAGTCACTCACCTCTTTTAAAAGTACAGGTCTTAAGGCAAACCAAGCTCTCCCCAGACACTTGCCAGTTTTACACGATGGCATTTACCTGTCAATAGCCTCTTTGTTCTCCATGGTGCCCCTTCCTTAAGGCTTTCCTTAGCAGAGTAAGCCACTCAGAGTTAATTGTTGAGCAGTGTTCCTTGAATACTATTTTCCACGTCTAGATAACAGTGAACAACCCAGTAAGAAAGAGCTTACTGGGATGGTTTTACAAATGCTGAAGTTTAAAAGAGTCCTGATTTGACCTCTGTATGAATGTGAAATATTTCACGTTTTATATCATACATAATCCTTCTTTATCATTAACAATAGAAATAACAGACTACAGCTGATATGTAAACTTCCATGCTGTGCCACGCCTGCCAGTCACAGAAATGAGGGAACTATTTGCACATTTCCATTAGACTGCAGAAAACATGTACAACAAAATTTGAATAAATGTTGTTTTCCCACATAAAGCATCACATTTTCTAACTGGAAGTAAATCTATCATTGATTGAGTTACTATAAATTTGGGGTTTGTTTATTTCTTATTTTTTCTCTTGTCATGACTATCAAATTGGTTGCAGCCGGCTTTGGGAGGATGTTACATTTCCACTCTTTGCTGCAGTGAGAAGGTGTCCCAGCCCATCAGTATGGTGATTGATGTTCATCACAAATTCTCATCAGGCTGAACAAAGACAACAGACAAGTGTCAGGGAGCTCTTGTGCTTTTATTGTACGGGTCGCCTTAACTCCACAACCAGCCCACTTTTTAGACTCAAAAGGTGTTGGCTAACAAGCCCTTAATTTTGTACAGTACACTTCAATAAACTCTCAGCTCCTCACAAGAAACTTCTCAAAGGGGCTGGCTCACAAGCCACCGAACACAAGCTTGTGGCACAAGCTCCCCACTCCCACAACAAACTTCGGTACGGAGTGTGGAGTAGAACAAGAGAGTTGTGATTTGCCTAGGCAGAGCAAGGGAGGAGAGAAATAAAGGCAGAGAAGAGAGAGGGAGAACAGAGAATAACAGTAATCCTTAGATCTCACACTGGTTTTGCTGTGTGGATTGTCCAGAGCTGGGCTAAACAATGAGAGTGAAAGAGAAAGGGAGGAGGGAAAAAAGAGAGCAAGGGGGCCTGATCGGCTCCCTTTCATAGTTAACCTGGTGCAGACTCTTATGTAAATGATCTTTTTCATGCTGTTTTGTTCACATCTGCACAGTCAGCCCTTTTAGCCTTTCTCCGGGGAGTCAGTTGAGGTGGGGGGACTGAGCAGAGTCTCCAGGAAGAGCAGGAAGTTGGCTCAGCACAGCACTGCCCCACCTCCACAGGACTTCTGTTCTAATCACAACTATTCTATCATAACAGTCAGAATGTTTGAGACAGATCCGCTGATGCCTGGCCTCCACAAAACTCCCTTGGAAACCCCTCCTAGAGAAAGGAGGAGTACATGGACTCCTATTTTGGAGAAGAGTTTTAGACATGCGGCACCGGAGAGAGAGAGAGGGGAGTTAAGAAGCTCAAAAGACGTCCCGGAGCTGGACCAGGACGGAGAAGGAATGCAGGGGGGGTTGACCTTGGCCCCCCTCGCTGCTGCTGACAAGCCTGGCAGCCTGAGACAGAGCACAGGAGCTCTGGTAGAACTCTTGAGGCAAAGGCTTGCAACTGAATGCTGCCCAAGATGTTCTGACTCAGGGGTGAATCCCCTGAGGAAGGGACTTTCACGAAGATGCCCCTGCATTTCGTGATATACCTGTGGTGAAGCGAATCTTGTCCCTGCTGGCAGTCCACAGGTGAGACCTTTGCTTGGACTGAAGGAGAACCGAGGGGCTTGGAGACCCCCTTGGGTGTATTGAAAAGAGATCCATCCAGCTACAACAATCTAGTTACAGCTGCTGCATGCATGAGAAGAGGAGCTGCTGCCCTAAATGTGGAAGGGATCTGTCCTTCTTTCCCTCCTGGACTTTTATCTGGAGGGGAGAAGAGATCTGATCCATTGTAAATACTATATGTCATGGTAGAGATAGTTGTGATCGTGTGTATAATGTGTTATAATATTTATTTGTACAGTCATTGTAATATATTCCCTTTCCCCATTTGGAGTCTGGTGTGTTTTGTCTGGAAAAAGCCCATCCCACATTAGGTTGAAATGGGAAGGGGGCTAGGACTAGGGGATTGGATTTTGGGGCTATCTCAAACCATGACAATAGGTCAAAGGGAATTAGCAATTTTCAGTGCTGAGCTGCAGCAGTGATTCTGTAAAGCCTGAGTTTTGTTCAGGACATTGGCATTTCTAAACTCACTGCTGAGCTTTCAGAGCTGACCTGCCTAGAAATGAGAAATACCAGGGCAAGGGCAAGCTGGAATTATTCATAACCACAATGTTTAGCTGCTGATAATTTACTGTAAGGATGTGGGACATCTCTGTATTTGCATTGCAAAACAATGGAGGGCATGTCTAAATTAAAAAAATCAGATGTTGCCAGAAATGTATGTGAAAATGAGGTGAAGATGAGCTTCCAGCTGGTACAGGGAACTGCAGTATCTCGAATTTTCTTTGAATTTTGCTGTTTGTTAGTGTCGGTGAAGTCATGGCTACAATCAACAGCTTATTAGTGGTAGAAATGGTGCAAAAGTACTATCAAAGTTATAAGTGAATAAAATTTTTTTAGAGGTTAATGGAAAAGGAATTGTAATCTGGTTTGTCAGGGCCATGACAGCATGCGTGTCATGTGAAAAGGGGCAGAAATGTAAAGATTTCTTGTCCCACCTGTATTAATATAGTTTTTATTGGCTATTAGTGTCCCCAGAATATCAAAGCCTTTTAAAGCCCAAAACAGTCTGTCCACGCCTCACCTAAAGAGACCCTTCACTAGACAGATTCACTGTGATGGATAGGACATTTGATACCCTGACATGGGGATGGCACTTAATAGCAATGGAGAACTTTCCCAGCAACGTTCTCCTACAAGTTACGAGGCTGCCAGCACCAGAAACAAACTGGACTAACTCCAGCAGCTCACAAAATAACTTTTATTAATACAAGTGTGTGACAAACTACTGTAGAGTTTGCATCGCCGGTGATAACGTTTAACTGCACGATTGCACTTAACTAATAAAAAAACCCAAGAACCAGAAGCACGCTGTACAAAACAACACAACTACCTAAACCTTAATACAAAACTCAAGCAACTCCCCCTCCACGACAGGCCAATTTACAAAGACTAGAGCAACATCTAAACACACTCGTTAACACAAAGCAAAAAAGAAAGAATATAGCCGCTTCCCACTAACACATATTTTAACTCACTAAGGTAAGGAAATGTACCCCTTAAAGCAAACCACAAACAACGAGTTGGCAATAAAGTACAATGTTGGACAACAAACAAAAAAGAATATAAAGTAAGACATATACCCAGTAAGTTACAAAGTGTAGGGCAAGGTAAAATTAGTATCTGTAAAGTAAAGTAGCAAAGTAAAATTAGTAAATAAGGTATCTATGGGGTAAAGGTAAAGACAGTAATCTATAAGGTATAAGGCAAGGTCAAGGTAAAGAAAGCAGAGTAAATGGTTGCTCACCCCTACAGTGTCCAAAGGAGTGGAAGGAGACAGGGCACCTTGTTAGTTACCCCCGCAGAGATGGTGGAACTTCTCCCTGATTTTGCTCATGTCCAGTATCTTTTTATACCTTTTTTCTTAGGCAGTTTGAGTGACTATAGTCAATAATAATTTTTGTAGTGATAGACAGATGACGTAGGCCTAAGGGTGGGTTCCCTGTGTTCCCACAGGATGTTGCAGAGAAAGGCCATACTATTTCCATAGCACTTCATCCTTCGTTGATCCTATCAGTCTGTTGCTGGGAAGTCTCCCCATTTTGTTGAGGATTTTCAGGAAGCCATCAGGGTCTCTTTGTTCCTTTTTGTGTAACCCATTATCATCTGACAATGGCTTTCTTGGAATGTCCCCTCTAGGTGCTGAGGTATTTCCTGAATGGATCAGGATGGTCATCATGGCCTTAAATTGGTCTATCATCCTGCACTGCCCAGCCCTTGCAACTACATGACAGCCCTTACAAGAGAAACACACTCATCAGTAAATGAGATAACTGGGAGCAAGGTACCTTTGAATGTTCGCCTTGGGAAATCAATGTTAGGCTTGTTAGATACAGAGGAGCACATTTAAAATAAAACAGACGACAGCAATGACATGAAAGCATTAATTTTGTTTTTTTCTACTTGAATCTCAGTGAGCCATCACTAATGGTTTCAATTGGAAGACTTATCCTTCTCTATTAAATGTTATTTGGCAATGACATCTGCAAATTGAAACCTCTGAACCAAAGGTCTCTCCAACATGTGGAATGGAGAACTGAGTCTCCAAGTACTGCACTGGATGGTTAGAGTCAAGCACAGAGCAAATCACTCTCTGTAGAGATGGACAGGAGGCTACTGTGGAGTGATGTTCCTTCTACTGAAGCACAACATTTATTATATTCATGCCTTCAACTGTTTCTTTTTTTTTTCTTATACTTCTGCTGAGATCTTGGAAGAGGCTGATTTACAGCTCCATGAGTCTAGGTGTCAGGCTGTCTTTCATTACATAAGAGTACAACTAGTGGTTATTGTATTACCATGAGTTAGAAGACAAGCTCTGCAAGAGATGGGTTTATCACAGACAAACCCATCAATCTGCTCTTTCATGTTCTTGCAGACAAAGTAGGGACAAAAGACACAGTGTTGTGCAGTGAAGTATTAAAAAAAAAAAAAAGAAAGAAAAAAGAATTTGCAGTTAGGAATCACAATGAAAATTTACAGGTGCTCTCTCTCTCTCTCTCACACACACACACTCTGAAATCCATTTACTGTGTGTCCAGGACAAAGAACTCATCAGACTATGAGACTATTTTATTTATTTTTTTTACAACAGGCATCTGATGCTAAGAGTTAAAAACATTCTTTATGATTTAGCTTTTTTTAGCAGTCTGCCAGCATGTCTGGAACAGACTTGATTTTCAGTAGCTGCAGGCTGATCCATGCTCCTCTAATTTTCTGCTTTTTTTTTTTTAGGTAATAAGATACAGTAAAACATAAGGACTGTGCTTATGCACATTTCTTAATGATTTAGGAGTTTAAGGTAGCTATATTTAGTGCAAGATGTGTTAATAGTTCTCATTAAAAAATCCCTGAGTTTTACTTGAAACACCAACCTCATGGATATTCCATGAAGTAAATTAATAATCATGTGCTGTGACTTGAGGCAAACCTCTAGAGGTAAAGATGGCTTAGGATCAAATTCTATTGTGGGCACTATTCTAACCTATTAAAGGCATTTGAAATAAACTGCTTAATTTAGAAACTGCCACAAGATCCAACAGACCCTTCTAGTTAAATTAAAGGTTTTCAGGAAGACTTGATTAATTATATACTGCATTAATTACTTTAAATTCTATTATCTTTGCATTCTTAAAACAAATAAGCTTGGTCTTTAATAATTAGGGAAGAATAGAAGGAAACCTAAAAAATTGTAGGGTCTTCTCTGTGCAAACTGACAGTAGAGACCTCACAGAAGTTTTTCACATCTTTTTTTTCCCATCTGTTGTTCTGCCTTGTCAGCCTAAGGGATGAACAGCCTTGTGTAGTTGTTGTGTTAAACTTCAGACATCCCAGAGCTCAGGTGTGCCAAGGGAGGCTAGTGGGTGCCCATGTGCCCAAGCTGAGCTCTTGGGATCAGTGCTGACACAGAGTATTCAAGATGAAGGCAGCTGAGCACCTGGAAACACTGGCTCCAAGCATCAGGAAGTGGTTGGAGTTACTGCTCTGTTACAGACACCTGTAGGACATAAGCACATCACTCAGGCTTTTTGTGTCTCAGTTCCTCAGCTACTAATGAGGGAAAGAAAAAAAATGTTTTACTTTAGAATGTATCTTAAGTGCTTTATTTCTATATCAGTGCAGGTAATACAAAGCACTTAGATACAATCCCAAATAGAATGTTTAAGTATGAGACATTATTAGCCCTATGCTGTTTAGATATAAACATGAAAATAGCTTTAATAGGAATCCCAGAGTGCTTGGTAGAAGCTCTTCCCTCTTTATTTGAATATATTTTTAAATTTTGGTCGATAAAGGTTCTCTCTAGGCTGTGTATATCCAGCCTGTACTCCTGGCGACGTCCCACAAGGGCCATGAGGAGCCTTCCCTGCTTCTCACAGTGCCAAGACAGTGCTGATTTGGGAGTTTCTTCTCTTTGATGCAGGTGAAAGGGATTGCAGCAGTGCAGCAGTGCCAGAAAGTGACAGTCGTCCATCAACTGTGCAGATACATGTTCCTTCCTTGCTTCTGCTGGATCCTGCATTCAGTCTGCATTCAGTGGTGAGCCTTGCTGAGGAAAGCTTTCAGCTGCTCCCTTCCCAAAGGAACCTATGGCAGCTTCTCAAGACCTGGAAGTCTCCCTAGAGAGACAAATACCAGCTCATCTGCCTGTATAAATCTGCATTAGAGCCATCCATAATCTGGCCAACACAGCCAAGGAAATTTCAGAAACAGTTCATGTCATCCTAAAAAAGGCACCTTCATTTTCTCTCACAAATTGTCTCTCAAGCTCCACTGACTGTCCTAAAGGATCTGCACTAATAACATGGATCTAAAATTAGTGGCTTGCACTTTGTGCTTCACAGAGATTTTCAGAGAGGAAGATCCTGGTCTTACTTGGTGATTTTCAGTATTTTTGTTTTTATTCCATTTACCAGAAGGACATTGTCATGGGTTTACTTGTTCTAAAAAAACCAAATGGGAATTTTTTTTCCCCTGCTGCATGTGGGGGAGGGATGTTGAATGGGGAGGACAGCGCTCTGCCTTGGGTGATTACCTATACAAAGGAGCTGGCTGGCAGAACTACATTCCAGGCTAATAGCCCTTCCAACCCTGCAGGGAGGGGGGAGGAGTTTCTCTCCTCTCCTTGCAAATGGGGGACTATTCACTTTCTGCCTTAACTGAGGCAAGGTGTGTATGTGTTGGAAAAGCTTTGAGGCCGTTTTGCTCTCGACCTGGTCATCTGGCTGCTCTCCGGCCTCAGCTTGCCTGCGCCCCTCCTTGTCTCCAGTCCAAATCTGCTCAGATTTCATCACAGAGTTTGTGCTCACCGACGAACAAAGGGAGAGTCCTGCCTACAGCCAGCCGCAGACAGCATGAGTTTAGTGGGAAAGAAACTGCCATTCTTCCTCTTCTTTTCCCCTTCCCCTCCTCAGTGGGGGAAGGGGGGGAATCTCCATTTTTCGGCTTCTCCCGTGATCCCGGGCTCCCCACAGCGACCGCCAGAGCCCAACAGCACCCCCTGCTGACCGACACCAAGCACTGCAGGCTCTGCTCCTCCAGGGATCCAACAGCGCTCCTGCCCACCGTGATTGGAATCGCGCTAGAGGACAGAGAAGTATCAAACTGTTTCCTTTTTGAAGGGGACTTTTAGGGTACAGGATTATTGCTTAGTTGTTTTTGTGTTCTGTTGCTGGTTTTGCCAATATACATATATCCTTTAATAAAGGGTTGTTATTTCTTCCTTTTTCCATACTTCTTCCATTGGAGCTTCTTAATTTTGGATTTACAATTGCTGAGAGAGAGGAGTTTGGTCTACCTCATAACTCATCCTCCTTAGCAAAACACTCCAGTCTCCTTAAACTGAGACAGACATAAAAATTTCTCTTACCATAGACAAAGATTTTAGCAGAGTCCACCAACCACAGGAACCATCCTGTCAGGGCATTTCCATGAATTCATTATCCTGAAACATCTCAAAGTATCTGCCCAATGAATGTAAAAAAAAACTAGGCAGAAAGACTGTGATTTTTGTTTTGAATTATCACCCTTTTGTGTAAGCTGCATTTAGCTGGAAATGCCCTGACTAGCTTTGGCTTTCCTTATTAAATGGTTCTCTATTTCCTGCCACCACCACAACACCTGGTCAGGTCATTGTGGCGTTCACTGTCCTAAAGTTCCTCACAAGTTACATTCTTTGCCTCTTTTCTATTGTACAAGCAGAAAATTAGGACTAATAGCCATGTGATTCTAGGCAAGTGTCCTAGTCTTGGACTGAGGTTCTGCTATAATTTCCTAAAGCAAGTCAAATAACAGTTTCTGGCAGTGGGGATTTCTGTACAGTGTGAAATAGCTAGAATGATATTATTTCCAGTTCATGGCATTACCTCATTTTCTTTTCCAAATTATTTTTAAATGTTGCTATGTTGACTTGATTATATTATTTTTAATCTTATATTCTTTTTTTTTGTAGATAATATTCTGACAGAAAGGAAAGACACACTCAAAAATTTTAATTAATTAATCTAATGAATTTTCTCTCTTCTCCATTTCCTGGATTATGAAAAAAGACTCATTTCATTACAGTTTCATTCCTGTTTGTGATTGAAGCACAGTAGTTATGAATAAATAAAATAGAAGGAAGGAAGGTTGTCAGGGAAGGAAGGAGCAAAGCACAGAGCCAGAGAATGCTGAACGGTGTCACCGAGGATTCAGTTTAGGAAGTGGGGAGAGTAAAACTTATTTAGGCTTTGACCATACACAGACACATCAGTGGAATTTGGGTTTTAAAACATTCTCAGTCTTTTGAGCCCAACCTCAGCAGTCTGCCAGCTTCCTGTATATTGATGTTCTTGATGTTTCTTATGGCAGGGTTCATTTTCTCTAGGTTCATATCTCCAGTTTTCATTTGTCAGCACTAAGGAGCCAAGAGCATCTCAATGGCTACATTACCAGAGACCCACACTCTGGGAAAGTGCTGAAGTGCTGTCCTCAAGGCAGCACATATTTTCCTGATTCTAATTCTAGCTCTCTATAGATTTCTAGATGTGAGTTACTATGCATAACTTAGTCTGAAAAGAAGATTTTTAAAAAAGGATAAAAGGAGATAAAGAATAAGAAGAATAAAATAAAAATAGAAAGTTAAAAAATTAAAAATATAGAAGAAAAAAAAAAGAGGATGAATCCTAGCAGATAAATCCTCAACAAGTGACAGCACATGATAAAAAGACCTCATTCTGTGCCAGAGGAGGTTCCGGCTGGATATCAGGAAGAATTTCTTCATGGAAAGAGTTATCAGGCTTTGAAATGGGCTGCCCAGGAAGGTGGTGGAGTCACCATCCCTGGAGGTGTTGAAGAAACAACCGGACATGGCACTCATTCTTCTGGTCTGATTGACAAGATGGTGACGGGTCACAAGTTGGATTCGATGATCTTGGAGGTCTTTTCCAACCTTAATGATTTCATGATTTCAAGTGTTTACTTACATTAGGTAGGAGCACTGTGGGTAAACGATGGGAGTGCATAAGAAATTGCACTGCTTCCATACCTTACAGAAACTCATATGTCAGAATCTCATGACATCTCATAGACTGCTTACTTCCAGGAAAATGTCGAGAAATCTGCTTTTAGTTGAGTCTCTAGGAGTTTTGTCTTTAAGGGAGGGAAGAATAGAATTTCCAGAAACCTGAACTGATGGGATTTTTGAATTATGAGATCATACACAAAGCTGTGCACACAGCTACAGCCCTGACTCAGACACCAGGAGGCATTTGTGTTTATCCATGCTATAGTACTGTGAAGTCACTTGAAATTTTGGCATTACTGCAGCTGAGTGAGACTTTGTCACAGTTTATGCCGATGCTGAGTTCCATCCTTTCCTTGCCATAATTTACCAGAGGGCAACAAAAGCAAATGTAAAATAAAAATGGCAGCAGTTCCCAGAAAGCCAGAAATTCCACAGCTTATAAGAAAAAACTAATTCCCCTAGAAATAACACTGCCAAACCAGGAGCAGGATCAACCTTACCTAGGGACTTGCTGTCTAACCAGTCAGCACAAGTCCTACCAATTGACACAAAGATAAAACTTGTTTGACACCAGAAATGTGTGTGGCTTCACCACTTTCCTAAAGTAATTGCAGCTTCATTGGAGGAGGGAAACAAATTAATGCTTCAGCAGCCGATCCAGGGGTCTGTGCATGGGGCCAGAATTAAGGCAGACTCCTTATACAGTATCTAGCTCACCTTCTCTTTAATTTATTCCCATGTGAGAGGAGACAGATTTCAGACTTATGGCTTCAAGAATATTTGAGCTTTAACCACCTCATAATTTTCCTCCTCTGCCTCTTCATACAACCCAGCCTCAGGAAACAGGCAGATTTTTATTTATTTACTCTGGGACACATGAATTGCTCTATCATAGCAACATCTGCCCCACTGATTTCTATTCCAACAAAATTGGATAGGAAAGAAATCCCATTCCAGAAACATTCCATCTGAGTCAAAACAAGGCACTACATGGTTCAGTTAAAATAAGATAATTTTCGGAAGTAAACCACAAAGCCATGAATGAGAGTAAGGGTGTGAAATTGGTATAAAATGAACTAACAAATTGAGTAAATTCATGGCTGGGTATTATAGATACATGATCAAAGGAGGCATTTCTTGGTTAATCATTGCCATATCATCAGAAAGCATTTGTTTTGGGTTTCCAATGTGTTTTTTTTTTTTTAATAACAATTTCTAAGTATCCAGGACCCAGTTCCTAAAAAGGCAGACTCAATGTCTTCAACCCCTAGTCCATCCAGAAGAGAAACTTCACAACTGCTCTGTAGGCTCCCATGGAGATGGGCAGGGAGGGCAGGAAGTCTGCTGGGTGGTGTCACAGGAGATCTCCTCAGGGCCGCCGTGTTGTTCTGTGCCTCCTGCGCTTCTGCCTGCGCCGCCGGCGGCGGATCCTCCTCCTCTTGCGCCGGGGAGTGTCCTGGGGGCTCTGAGCCCTCCTCTTCGGGAGTCGCCCAGGGGAACGATCTCTGCCCCGACCAGGAGTGGAGAGACCTGACACTTTCCCTGCTGCCTGTCTGGGGATGGACAAAAGGTGGTGGGGACCGCCCTGGGGTGTGGTTTCTTCTTCCCGTCCCTCGCTCAGCTTGCTGCTCCCAGCAGCCTTTTCCTGCTGCCTCCCACGTAGCCAAGGCCACATGGGATCCAGGAACCATCGTGCCCAGACCCTGGACCAGAAACCACCTATGGCCTTGGGGGCCTGAGGGCTGCTGGCATCCAGGGGGCTGGAACCAGTCGCAGTCTCGCTGCTGGCCAGTGGCAGAGCTTTGGGATCTGGCTCCATGGTCCTGTCTGCTTCTCAAAAAAGGCTGTAGAGAGTGGAGGACTGAGAACTGTCACTTCATGTTGAGGAAATGGCCGGCAAGGACAAGGTCAGTCTTTCATTGTGACTCAAGTGTTGTCACAATGAGATGTCCTCAACAACCAGTGGCAATTGGTGGTGACATCAGCTGGGGATGCATTGTGACTTCACATTCCCCACACTAGAAATACTCAGGCAGAGCCTAACTTAGCCTTCTGCAAGCAGCAGACATGGCCATAGAGATGGACTCCAAAGCTCTGCCAGTGGCCAGTGGTTACTGGTCCCAGCCCCCTGGATGCCAGCAGCCCTCAGGCCTCCAAGGCCATGGGTAGATTCCGGTCCAGGATCTGGGCACGATGGTTCCTGGCCCCTGTGTGGCCTTGGCTACACAGGAGTCAGCAGGAAAAGGCTGCCGGGTGTGGCCTCCTGCCCCACAGGCAGTGAGAAGAAGCTGCCCCCAGGGGTGGTCCTAGCCACCCCCTGGCCATCCCCAGACAGGCAGTGGAGACAGTGTCAGGTCCCTCTGCTCCTGACCAGGGCAGAGATTGTTCCCCTGGGTGGCCCCTGAAGAGGAGGGCTCAGAGCCCCCAGGACACTCCCCAGTGCAAGAGGAGGAGGATCCACTGCCAGCAGTACAGGCAGGAGCGCAGGGGGTGCAGAACAACACAACAACCCTGAGGGGATCTCCTCTATCACCTCCTAGCAGACTCTCCACCCTCCCTGCCTGTCCCCTTGGGGCTCTGCAGCTCCAGCCCACTGCCCCTGGCAGCCATTGCCCAGGGGCTGCCCCACAGTAAGGCTCCAACCTGAGCTACCAGGGGACCATGGGCTCTGACCACAGGGCCTGGGACGAAGCTGTTCTCTCCCACCCAAGAACCCTTCTCTAAGTCATAAACTAAATTTATAGTCCTTCGTCTTTGCATTATAAGGCCCTTTTTCCCTCTATACACTTAGTGTATATAGTTATAGACAGGAATCATAGGATTTTTTAGGCTTTATTTTTTTTGCACTGAA
This sequence comes from Manacus vitellinus, assembly GCF_001715985.3. NCBI lineage: Eukaryota > Metazoa > Chordata > Aves > Passeriformes > Pipridae > Manacus > Manacus vitellinus. Next base: position 7,426,222 of record NW_021939718.1, on the reverse strand, counting down.
TACACAATCATACAGAATAAATAGGAGAGAAAAAAATTCTTTCCAGTTTGTTAATTTGTTTGGAAAGTTCTGGCCACACAGATTGCGATCCCTGTTCACGTCCTTCTTTATCTCCAGGCCTATGATTTCCAATTTTTCCTTTTTCAAATCACAAATACATACTTTAACTCTTATTTTTTTATAAACAGTTGCAGTTGAATAAAAAGATTGAGCACTGATGTTAAGTGAAAACAATTTTTAAAGTGATTTCATTATGTAGTGAAAAAAAGAAAATAAAATGTGATGTATTGATAAGGCAAAATGTTAAGTTGACATGTAATTTGCGTAGTTTAATAAGTGTAGTTTTGTGGTTCGTGTGCTGTTGCTAAGAAGGAAGTTGTGTTACCAGTAAGCAGCCAATAAGGAGCTGCCAATAAGCAGCCAACGGGAAAACTGCGTGATGGCGTGAAGGGGCAGCCCATGAGAGGGTGTGTAATGTGGCAAAATGCAGCAAATAAGTGGCCAACGAGGTGCTGAGCAGATGGGCAGCCAGTGAGGAGCCGTCGCTGTGAGACGATACTGGGACTGCGCGTGCTCCGAGAACAGGGTGAAAAGTTCAGAGAGAGGAAGAGTTCGAGCCTTCATCCCCACGACCACTGGAGATGACCACTAGAGAGAAGTGTGCAGGTGCCAGAAGGCGCATCCTAAGATCCTAAAACATCGCCCAGTCTCGGAAAGGTCATGAATATGTAAAAATATGGAATGAATATGTATGAACTAACTGTATAAAGCGGAAGTTGGGAAGGGGGAGCAAGTGTGTGTTAGGTTGAGCTATCCCCCATGCATCCAGTGCCAAAATAAACAAATACTGGTTTAATAGCACCTGTGGCTGTTGAGTTTTACTGCTGTTGCTTTTTCTTGGCATCAGTATTTGCAATGAACTGATTCTAATTCTATGCTGAAATGTAAAAAATAAAACTGCATCAAAGCCCAGGGTAGAAGGTCTCATCACAGCCTTGCTGGTTTTTTTGAAACTTTATTACCGTGGTGTAATGGACTTATTAAAAGATGGTTCTGCTTTGCCCTTGTCTCAAGCATGGAACTAAAAAGCCTTGATGCCACAACTAGGCTGCTGCAGGAGCTGAGCTACTTGCAAAAGCTCCAGGAGGTACCTAGAAAGCCATCAGAGGCAGGTAGACAACCAAAAAAAAAAGATAAGAATTTGTTACAATCAAGAACACCACAAGGACTTACTCTGCCAAAAACTATATGCCAGGCAGATCTTGCTTGGAGACTGGGGAACCGGCCAATGGACACTCAGGGCCCAGCTGACCTTTGCTTGGATACTGGTGAAGTGGCAGTGGGCATCCAGGGGCTACCAGAGTGAGGGTATTTAAGGCCGTGCCTGGGGACTGTTGGGAGAGCTGCTGCCACTCTGTTACCCTGCTGGTTCGGTTCGTTCCTCGGAGGCTCCAAGGGAAGAAGCCCAGCAGAGATCCACCAGCTTGCAAGCCAGCAGCACTTCATGGTGGTGATAAGTCCTGTCCTGTGCTTTTAACAGTTACTCTTAGCTTTTCCTACTCTTCTATCTTCCTTCTTTCTGTCTGCTCCTTTGTGTTATAAAATGAAGTTGAATTATCGTTTTGGGATCCAGCATCTGGTCTTGTTTTGTGCCTTAATCTCGCTTATGGGAATGTTTTAGAACCTGGTTCCCCTCTGCATCTAAGCGAATCTGAATACATTGAGTCTGCATTTTGGGGAACTGGCTCCTGGATTCTTAGAAACTGTTTATTTAAAAAAAAAAAGGACATTGGAAAGTCAAAAGATAAATACCTTTCACTGACATGGTGACAATTAACCAAGACATTCCTCTTTTGATCATATACCTATAGTGCTGTGCTGGTTTAAAAGTTAACCAGCAGGGGGAATGAACTCAACTCAAAGGAGAGATTATAAATCAGAATAACAATTTATTAAAATAATACAGTAAGTACAATAATACAAACAAACAATTGGTCTCAACCCACAAAAACCCAAATGTATAACCCAGTGCCCTGGGGCATGAACAAAGTGGTGTTCCTTGGGCCCTGTTTGAGTCCAAAGTAAAGGGAGAGGGGAAGAACCTGCTGGTGGGAGAGCTGCTGCAGTCTGGCCAGAACTGGTGATCGCAGTCCAGTGGTGGTCTAAGTCTGGTTGAGAGCGATGAGATGCAGCCTTCCTCTGGATCCCACGAGTGGGTTGAAAAATGTTCCAAAACTCCAAGATTATATATCCTCCAGTTCAGACAGGAATGTTCAGTGCTCCCCTCAGGGCGGGGAGTTCCACAAAGGGTGTGAGGACAGAAACATCCTCCTATCTCACAGGCCTCTTAACACCTAGTTTATAGCCTGAGGAGTCAGGCTCTATGGGCAGAGGGTGCGAATAGTCTATTGACAACAATAGTCTAGTTTCTGGGAAATGACATGGAAGGCTATAGAATACAGTTTTGGGTTACACCCACCATGATGAACTGATCTCAGCTGTCCTAACTAGGACAAGTGCCCACAATTTATAGAATTTGTGAGTTTATTTTATAACAATTTCACACCCTTACTCTCACTCCTGACTTGGTCTTTAGTTCTGAAAATCAGTTTGTTTTAACTGAACTGTGTAATGCCTTCTTTTGACTCAGTTGTAACATTTCTAGGATGGGACTTGTTTCCTATGCAATTTTGCTTGAATAGAAATCAAACAATAGGGCAGATGGGGCTATGCTAGAACTGTTCTTGTATCCCACAGAAAATAAATAAAAATCTATCTGTTTCCCGAGGCCTGGTTGTGTGAAGATGCAGAGAAGTGAAATTATATTTTTTTAATTTTGAAAAAAAAAGCATCTTATGCAATGCAAATATAGAGATGTCCCACACCCTTACAGTAAATTATCAGCAGCTAAACATTGTGGTTATGAATAATTCCAGCTTGCCCTTGCCCTGGTATTTCTCATTTCTAGGCAGGTCAGCCCTGAAAGCTCAGCAGTGAGTTTAGAAATGCCAATGTCCTGAACAAAACTCAGGCTTTACAGAATCACTGCTGCAGCTCAGCACTGAAAATTGCTAATTCCCTTTGACCTATTGTCATGGTTTGAGATAGCCCCAAAATCCAATCCCCTAGTCCTAGCCCCCTTCCCATTTCAACCTAATGTGGGATGGGCTTTTTCCAGACAAAACACACCAGACTCCAAATGGGGAAAGGGAATATATTACAATGACTGTACAAATAAATATTATAACACATTATACACACGATCACAACTATCTCTACCATGACATATAGTATTTACAATGGATCAGATCTCTTCTCCCCTCCAGATAAAAGTCCAGGAGGGAAAGAAGGACAGATCCCTTCCACATTTAGGGCAGCAGCTCCTCTTTTCATGCATGCAGCAGCTGTAACTAGATTGTTGTAGCTGGATGGATCTCTTTTCAATACACCCAAGGGGGTCTCCAAGCCCCTCGGCTCTCCTTCAGTCCAAGTGAAGGCCTTACCTGTGGACTGCCAGCAGGGACAAGACTCGCATCACCACAGGTATATCACGAAATGCAGGGGCATCTTCGTGAAAGTCCCTTCCTCAGGGGATTCACCCCTGAGTCAGAACATCTTGGGCAGCTTTCAGTTGCAAGCCTTTGCCTCAAGAGTTCTACTAGAGCTCCTGTGCTCTGTCTCAGGCTGCCAGGCTTGTCAGCAGCAGCGAGAGGGGCCAAGGTCAACCCCCCCGCATTCCATCTGGCCGTCCCAGTCCAGCTCCGGGAGGTCTTTTGAGCTTCTTAGCTCCTCTCTCTCTCTCTCCGGTGCTGCATGTCCAAAGCTCTTCTCCAAAATAGGAGTCCATGTACTCCTCCTTTCTCTAGGAGGGGTTTCCAAGGGAGTTTTGGGGGGGAGGTCTGGTATCAGTTCTTACCCCCAGAACTCTGTCTCTCAGCTGCTGACTCTCCTCGGCTCTCCGGGACAACTCAGTGTCTTCTTTACTCAGTTGCATCTCTTCTGCTTCTCTGGTTCAGTTCTTATCTGTCCTGGCTCTTAGCCAGGAGTCTCTGGATGCTGCGTCTGCTGCTGCTTTCTCTGTTCACCCACAGTAGAGAAAACATCTCCCGGCATACTACAGACGCTTAGTCCAGTCTAACACTGTTCCAAGTCTCTGCAGTGCCCCCCCAGCCAGGGCTGGGAGGCCCCAGAGGCCCCAAGGGGCTCAGAGCCCCTTCCTCGTGGCTCTACAACATGACTACTTCTTCTATCACCCCCAAACTACAACTCATCTCTTCCGGTGCTTGTGATATGTTTACATTTTTTTGCAGGAGTGCCCATTGGACAGAACTTCAAAACTTCGAGGGGTTACCACCCCTTGGGGTCTACCACTTTTCTTAGCCTCTGGGGGAACACAGGATCCAAACCACTACACCTATTGTTCTGATCTCGATAGTCAAGGAATTTGTTGGTGTTTTCCATGTTATCACAAATCAGTTGGAATAATTTTGAAGGGGATTTTGGTGGGGGCAAGCACAGACTAGGAGCCTCCAGGCTGGGATTCCCAGGTTCGCTGTGTGCTGTGTAACCACTACTCTGCACTGTGAAGGATTATGTTTTTCAGCTCTTTTACTGAGAGTGAACCCAGACCAGCCCGCAGCACTGTTTCACTGCTGTTAAGAATAATTTCACCATGTCTAACTTCCACCACAACCAACCTTTTAAAAATCCTTCAATGAAAGATAACAGGTATGTGGTATTTCCTCCACATGGAACAAATTTGCCTTTATAAATTCACTCATATGTATTGATAAACAACCTCTGTCCTCTTTGCAAGTGACATTGTATTCTCTTTTGGTGGTTTTTTAACCACACATAGCTGAGGCTTTCTAGTCAAAGCTTATGGCCCCAAAAGAGAGGGATTGAGGAGGGAGTGCAAGATTTGGGGGCAATTTTCTCCTAAGACATGACTCATTTCTCTAGCATCGTGGACTGATAGGTAAAAGGAGCATCAGTTGGTGAGGTTGGCCACATAGTGTGGTGAATTTGGTAGATCCTTACCACCCGTGATTTCTTGTTAATGTATTAAAATGTAAAATTGCAATTCGTTGGAAATGAAGTGTTTAAACACTTGCCATATACTAACTCATGGGATGGGGGGGGCAAACTTTCTTGCAAGAAATGGGAAAACATTGAAGTTAAATAATTTTAAACGCTGACATTTTAATAAAACAATAATAGTTCAACTCTACATAAATCTGGGAAATATTTCTTATTCAGGTTTTACGGATGGAAAATAAATATTCCTTTAGAGCCATTAGGGTGTATCCTTCTAAGACCTGCTGCTGCTGGGTCCCTGCATTACACCCATCTCACATGAGCAGAGGAGGCAAGAGGCACGCCCTTGCCTCTGTTCTTCAGGAGATACCAGTTAGAAGAACATTCCTGGGGATGGGTGGGAGTGCAGTACATGGGTCTCGTCAGATTCAGTGCCCTGCATAACCACCGTTTCCACTTGTAGGTATTACCTTATCTAAAGGTATTTTGAGCCCTTTATTTCCTCTGAAATCACTTGTGTTCTGTAGTGACCAAGTGCAAAGAGTGGAAATGTAACAGCCCCCCAAAGCCCGCTGCAACCAACCTGATAGTCATGACAAGAGAGGAAACAAGGGGGAGAATCCCTGCCCTCGACCTGCTACCCATGATTCTTTTCATGCTGCCCACTATATGGTTGACCTTCTGCAATGCTTCTCTTTTTACAGTCACCAGGGACTTCACCCAACTGCCAAGATTTTTCTAATATTATGGAGAGTGGCTCAGCAGCTACATCAGCCAATTCCCTCAGGACTCTGGGACGCATCTCATCAGGTTCTGTAGACTTAGGTCTGTTCAGGTTCCTCAGGCAGCATATCCTGTCTTGAGTGCTACAATGCATGTTTTTGTAGTTACGGAGACAAATTGTCCATGATGTGGAGGCCAGGTATCAGCGGATCTGTCTCAAACATTCTGACTGTTATGATAGGATAGTTGTGATTAGAACAGAAGTCCTGTGGAGGTGGGGCAGTGCTGTGCTGAGACAATTTCCTGCTCTTCCTGGAGATTCTGCTCAGTCCCCCCACCTCAACTGACTCCCAGGAGAAAGGCTAAAAGGGCTGGCTGTGCAGATGTGAACAAAACAGCATGAAAAAGATAATTTACATAAGAGTCTGCACCAGGTTAACTATGAAAGGGAGCCGATCAGGCCCCCTTGCTCTCTTTTTTCCCTCTTCCCTTTCTCTTTCACTCTCATTGTTTAGCCCAGCTCTGGACAATCCACACAGCAAAACCAGTGTGAGATCTAAGGGCTACTGTTATTCTCTGTTCTCCCTCTCTCTTCTCTGCCTTTATTTCTCTCCTCCCTTGCTCTGCCTAGGCAAATCACAACTCTCATGTTCTACTCCACACTCCGTACTGAAGTTTGTTGTGGGAGTGGGGAGCTTGTGCCACAAGCCTGTGTTCGGTGGCTTGTGAGCCAGCCCCTTTGAGAAGTTTCTTGTGAGGAGCTGAGAGTTTATTGAAGTGTACTGTACAAAATTAAGGGCTTGTTAGCCAACACCTTTTGAGTCTAAAAAGTGGGCTGGTTGTGGAGTTAAGGCGACCCGTACAATAAAAGCACAAGAGCTCCCTGACACTTGTCTGTTGTCTTTGTTCAGCCTGACGAGAACTTGTGATGAACATCACTCACCATGCTGATGGGCTGGGACACCTTCTCTCAGTAGCAGGGGGTGGACTGGATGAGCCTTAACGGTCCCTTCCAGCCCAAAGTTTTATATGGTTCTGTGATTTTATGAACTAGAAATGTGCATAGAAAGTGGAAAGAATGAGTCCTAATGTAGCAAGTCACAAGTTTCTGTTCACACTCCTAAATCTTTCTGTCGCTTGGTATCTGTCAAAAGGCCTCGGTCTGAAGGGGGGAAGAACGACACACAAGACACACAAGGATGGTGAGACAAAGAGATGTCTGCCTGCTCAGCGCAGCAGGCAGCTTTTTATTCAGTTCTCCCACTTCTACTTTCCCCCACACACAACACAAACATATTCCCAGAAAAACACCGAGGAATGCCGCACCTGCACTTCGGCCACACAGCTCAAGGCTGTGTCCATGGGAACTATCTAATTAGCTCCACTGCTCCCATGGAAAACGGCCCAACACTTTGTAACATTCCAAACCCCTCAAACTTCAGTTGTGGGGCTGTGACTTCACCCCACATCTTTCTTCCCACTTTTCCATCCTTTGTTTCTGCTTCCACTGTTCTCCACCTTCTCCACAAAGAAAAAAGTCACACAGTAATTGTGTCATAGAGGAAACACAATGAAGATTTAAAGCCTGCACATGATCGACAAGTTTTCTTCAGTTTAACTGTGAAAAGAGACATGTACAGTAATATAAAAATATGCGTTTCAAGATCACGCAGTACACAGACTATCATGTGTTAAGATATAGAGTTCTCACATAAAATGTATACCAGTGTATGGAAGGATAGGAAACTCGTGTACTCTTTGTCCTGGAGTTCCTCAAGGACATAAGGGTTCTTCCTCAAGGCTTAATGTAGTGGTGCCCTTGGCATTGATGCACTTGCCTGCCAGTGCTACAGATTTAGCGAATCTTTCACTCATAATGAAACCATGCCTCTTCATGGGAGCTGGCAGACATAAACCTGCTCAGTAAGTGTGCAGGGCAGACCAAAAGGAAAAAATGAAATTTAAAAAAGAAATTCAGAAATGTTGTCCCTGTGAAATTTACAAAAGGCAACCTGCTAAGCTGAGCTGCATTCATATACCACTTGAACATGGAGACACATTTGACTCTCCATCCCAGGCACCCTAATTTATCTGAAACAAAGCACTTAATCTTTCCTTGTTCCTAATTTATCTGCCAAAACATGGGAGACAAGAAGGATTAAGTAAGCGTATTGAGCTCAGCTATCATCTGCTTCAACAGTCTTGTCTTTGTTTCCCTAATCCTTGAAGAAAATGTTCTTAATTCAGGAAAAAAAAATATTGTATCCCTGGAACAATAGTTCACTCATTTTTTCTGTTTTCCAGATGTCTTTTTAGGTTTATTGTGTGGAGACTGAGAGCTGTGCATGTGCATGCAAGGTGTTATCAGAAAGCTCTACAAAAATTATTTTTACTAATTGTGCTATTTGAAAGAATGAAAATTTGTCTATGCAAGCATATCCTTTTTTTTCTCCATCCCTCCTATCCATTTGACATTTTGTAAAAATGTTTTTGCAGTTACCCAGGATTGAAGATTTTATACAGCACAGCTGCTAAATATCAAGGAGCATGTGAAGTCACCCTGATCAAATGAGGATAGTGCTGCAAAGGTTACAACAGAATATCTTGGAAAGTAATAACGCCTCTAATTATCAATCTCTCCCAAAATGCATTATTAAAGTTTTCTTCCAGTATTTTGTATTTGTACCAACTCACCAAGGAAAATGTTTATCCTGTTTATCCCTCCTGGTGCCTAATTTTGAAACGCATAACTTAGCAGATTCTGCCTTAAATGACTCAGGAAAACAAATTTGCATATGTTTAATACCATGGAAAAGAGGAAACTGTTTACTCTTGTGGGTCCAACTGAGCGGATGGAGTTAAGAGAATAAATTACTTTTTCTTCTTAGCTGAAGTTCTTTAATTTGCAATAGCTTGAAATTCTGGTTTAGAAGCTCCTGAAGGTGAAAAAGTTCAGGACGGTTTTTTTTTTCAAACCAAAGTAGCCTGCCCAACTGTTAATAGAACAAAAGCAAATTAAGTGTGTTTTCCCTTGCCTATCATTTAGCAATTTTTACCAGAGTTTACATTTGCACTCAATTTTGATAGCATCCTTTGAGTATCTATTATTAAACATCACGGAGTTTAGAGAATCCCATGACTGAAGTTGGTGATACATTCCAGGCCATCAGGATAACAGATGTTGTAATTGCACACATGTGTTGTAATAGGAGACAGAGGCAGAGAAGAATTGAGATGATCTAGTTATGCTCTTTTTATGTCACTTCTTTATATTGAAATGTTGTATTTTTTTCCTTTTTTAATTACTTGAATCACTTTTCTCTCCACTATCACAGGTCTCTTAGGCAATACAACATTAAGCTGAAGTTTGATGGTGGCTAAACAGAGAAGCTGAAATGTTGTCCCAAAGATGATAGTAAAGCAACTTAGAAAAAAAAAAATCTTATTTTCACTGTGTGGCAGTGAAATTTATACCAAAGCCTTTTAATAAAACCTCTGTTGAATCAAAACAGTCAACAAGGACTATTAGCAAAGTGAGTCAGAGGGGAAATGAATTGCAGAAATAATGAGGGAGGGAAAGAAAAAAACGTAGCAGTTAAAAATGTGGAAATTCCATTCATCTGCAGCTAAGCAAACTTATAATATTTAGAGAATTTGACATGAATACATGGAAGAAGAATTCAACCTCTCCTGTTACAACCTCACGGCCTTTCATGTTGCTGCCCAAATTTGCTTCCAATTTTTTCACACCATGTCTTTTCTGCATCAGTTTCTAACAGCCCAAGTAAACCTATGAGTATTAACAGGGGCAAATGTGACCTCATCTGTCTATACTCAGACTGCTCAGTCTAAGAGGCAAAGCAGCCACATGCAAATATCAGAAAGAAAATTGTAGTCCGATTCTTCTAACTCCCAAAAGAGCTATGTCACCTGAATCAAAACCTCTTCCAAAAAAGCACAAACGCTCTCTGCAGAAAGGGTTTTCATGTTTGTCTGAAAAACAGATTATCAAGGCAGGAACAGGTAGGTGGCTGCTGGTAATTATTGATGTGTAGCAAACAAGTGGGACAACACACCAGGATCAGTTTTAAAGAATGCAGTTTCTTGGCAACTGAGTGTGAAAAGAAGTTAGTGGAGAAAAATGGCACAACAGAAGTGCGAAGGACTGCAAAGCAGTGGAGAACAGTATAAGTAACAACAGAAGCAACAAAAACAACAAAATAAGGGTATGTTGGGGACAGCTGTGAGTAGTAGAAGTGGTTCAGAGTAGCAAGTGTGTGGCAGCTGGTGTGTGCTGTAAACTTCTTTCTTAGCAACATCAGTGGTACCACTGTTTTATTCTGTGGGTTGACAAAAAGACTTTGAGTCATAATTCTCACTGCCATTCTGGGGTAGAGATCAGCGAAGTCCTTAAAACAACTGCCACTAGGAGTGAAATACTAAAATTAATTTGCTCCCCTTGCATTCATACCTCTTTGAAGCTTTTTCATGGCAGTGAGAGTGCAAAGGCACCTATGGGTCTTCCCAGGACCCTATAAGGTTGACTCTAAAGTCTCGATTACCATGATAGAGAATATCATCAATATTAGTCCATCTTATTCTCCTGGGTCTTACACAACTACTGGAAGGATCAGGCTCTCATAAAGAAGAGCCTCCATTTTCTGCATGACCATCAAACCTACCCAGCACTGTACAAATTCAGATGTTTTTTAGATTAATTCAATCACTGTCAGCATTAATCATAATTTATTGAAAAGTGTCATGTGGCCAAGGGAAACAGTGAGAGTAAACTAGTGAATTACAGCCTGATAACTAGGCCTTTCAGGGTGTTTCTCTGCAAATGACAAATCCAGTATTAGTATATGTCTACAAAATCTTACCTAGGAGCCTAGGGGCTTTCCCCACCAGGAAATATTTTGGAGGTGTAAATCAGGAGGCCACGGTTTGTAGTTTTGCCCTCTTACTATCTGATATTAATAACAATATGTATCTCACAGCTCTGACTACTCATATTGGGTCCCTTTCCTTGGAGCAGGTAGGAGACCATTTCTGATATAGATTGTCCCAGGAGCTTGGTCTGATTTGTAAATCACTGATATTTTAGCTTTCCCTCAATAGAGGTGGTGGTGTGTTCCTAAACCTGCCATGGCTCTGTGTTTACTTATTTTACTGTTGTTAAAGTGATAATGTTTTTCCTCCCCCAGAGGGCAGCTGCAAATAAGCTTCAGTGTAAGTGGACCAAAGAATCAGTTGCAGTGACACAAAATCCCTCTCCTCGGGGCAAGAAGCTGGTATTGGAAATCCTACTGCAGGAATCAGCAGGGGTCAGGGACTGCCACAATTCTCTGAGATGAAGGTAAGGGAGAAGGATCCAAGAATGATGATCTGGGCATAGTAACCAAAAGTCCAGACAATCTCTGTTCCTGGAAAAGCTTGTCATTTAAAGAGCATAATTTTTTAAAAATAGTTTTAAAACTATTACTCAGCACTTTTTCATCAAGTTAATTTCATCATCAGTTGGACAAAAATGATAAAATAAATGGAAAATATTGGTCTGTTTTCACTTATTTTGGTTCCTTATCAGTTTTAAACCCGAAGTATTTTCGCACTAGTTTCATTGCACAGGTCTCCAATATAGAGACTGTTAGTGTTAGTCCTGGTTTGCTGCTTCAAGACATTTTATTGCCCATTATGTCTCTTCACTAATCATTAATCCCTACTTTACAAAACTTAAACAAGAAATTACCTCAAAGAACCTTTAATCTTCATTTGAAGGGTGTTATTTGAAAGCTCAGTTTGATCACCTGGCATCGAGTGGGATCACCTGGGCAAGTGTTCTTGCCTTCCACATGGGGAGAATCTTACAAAAGCAGCAATTTCATTAGACCAAACAAGAACAATTAATACACTTGTCAGGCTTCTGTGAAGGTTTTCCTGTAGAAATTCATGAGCAGTGCTATCCTGGAGTATTTGAAGGATTTTCTTCTGAAGTGTTGCTTTTGACACTTAAGTCTTCCAGATTCTGCCTTCTGAAAAGAGTACTCTCTCATAAAGCCAGATTTCTCGTAGTCTGTCCCTCCAGCACCCAGTTTAAAGACTGGGATATAGTGAATAGCCACAAGAAATGCAGAATTGGACTATTCATATCTAATCAGGCTGTCACTGTAAACATGTTTTCCTTGCCTATTATTTTGTCTGTTTCACCCTTTTTCTCTCTCTTTCACCACTTCTATTATCTCATGAAAGATCTAAATGTTGGAGCTTTCAGAGATCTTGCATGGCACATCCCCTACTCGGTTTGGAACCCACCCTGTTATCCTGTCAGTCTGTGGCTGTAGCCTCCTTTGCCTCCAGTGAAGCCCGTCTGCGCCTCCAGGCATGAAATTCTTGGTGCCTCTCTGAGACAAAAAAGCCACATCATTGTTTTCTTCCAATATCTCCTTAAAACTCTTCATTTGTGGTGCCAGAAAAACATATCAGGTTTTTGAAAACTTCTTTTTTGGAATTCTAAGACTGTATTTTAGCAGGCCAGGACACTTTGTTATCTGTCACTTTGTAGGTATGTGTTCACCACTTATACTCATCATCTAATCAGTTCATTCTTGTCCTAGTTGTAACTATATGTCTTTTAAGTGATGATGGCAATGCTTCTATCTTTTTTTTCCCCTCACAACATGTGATGTGCTGGAGCCTTTTACAGAACACAAATAATAGTAACAATCTGGCACATACATATATAGCTTTTTCAGAGGCTTGTAAGTAATATTTTCCCAGGTAAACCAAAAGTCAGATCTGTAATCTGGACACTCTCAGCTTTGTTTTAATTTCTGGATGCAGAAATCATTCTGGATTTTATTTGTTTCTTTAGGGTTTTTTAAATTGTATTGGAAATATACAGGGTCTGGAGAAACCTTTTGTTTCAGTTATAGTCTGTAATTGTTTTTGCATATTATCACACAGATGTGTATGAGTTTACAGCAAAGGAAATAAATATGAGTGTGAAATATAACATCCTGTTCAAGTTTGCAAAACTTGTATACAAAGGTAACAATCTCTCCCTCCTTCCACCTTTCTTGTAAGTCCATTTTAATACAGAAAGGCTGCAATAAGGTCTCCATATAAGTAGTGTAATGATCGCTGTAAGAGGTCATGAGTCTTTGACATATCCTTGTGATCTTTTTCTCATCAGAGATGAGGGGTGTTAAAAAAGCACTGATCCCATGTGTGCAGTTGGAAACTTCTGTGTGTGCAATCTTCCTTTTCCTGTAGTCCAGATTTATGATTTACCTCTTCATACGTTACCACTGTTAATTCTTGCAAGATTTCTTAATGAAAAAAAAAGTATCCTTTTTTAAAAAAAATTTTGAATAGTTTGGTGTATCTCTGCCTCTCTGTAGATTTTCATTTCTGGTTAAATATTGTTTTGTTTGGGTTTGGGTTTGTTGGTTTTTTTTTTTTTTTTTTTTTCCCTTTAATTTCAGCAACTGTTTGAAAAATATGCTTTTTCCACGACATGGTACAAACCTGCAACAGTTGATATAAAGTACACAAGAGTCTTGTGATTCATTTTTAAGAGGAAAGTACATTACTCTTGTGTGAAATGAAACTTTTAACTCACTCATCCTTTTTCCAAGATATACAACACATTGCCCTTTCTTTCCCAGTGCCCTTATACTTGTCATATACTACCAAGTAGGAGTAGGAAGAATTGGGACAGAGTTTTATTACACTGCAGCACTCACACAACCTCATTCTGTTCATGTGCATCATGGCAGAGAATGCTGAGTCTTTGGGCATTTTTTAAGTTCATTGTATCTCTGTAACTCATCCTTTAGCCCTCGGGCTTGAGAGGAACCTTGATGTATCCTGCTTGTATTTTATCCATAGACAGCCTCTGGAAAACAATGGTCCAGCACTCTAGCAAGGTTTTGATGCCCAAGAAGTGCTTTCTTTCTTGGTGGTGTGACTGAGTCTTCCAGCTGGTGCTCTGTCCTTAGCATGAAGTATGAAAAAATAGCTGAAGTTCTTATTGGAAAGTGCTGGTGTTCAAAAAAGAAAACATTTTGCACATAAATGAAACCAGTAAGGATTCTGGGTAAAAGCAGACATCTTCCTTTCTATACTGCAATTGTTACCATGGAGCTGAAAATCAAATGCTGTGTCTAAATTAGAAAATTCAATGTACTTGGAAACACCTTTGCCCATTGACATGAACAAGCACACAAGAGACAAAGGCTGATCATGATGAGCTCTCTTTGTTTCCAGAACAAGATGTTTTAAAGCAAATTGCAAGTTAGGAATGGTCTGGAGTTTTCCTGCTGTCGTGTCATGCCCAGCAATTACAGAGTTACCTGATGGTCAGCAGAGGCCAAAGCTGTGCCAGAGACTGACCTAATGAATTGTTGGTATAGCCAACTGGTTTTCTGTGTCTAGGAATGGTCCCAGGCAGCAACGAGTGCACTAATGAGGATGTAAATTTAGTTTTCAAACCGATGTTCACCGCATTAAAAGCCTTAGATGTTCTTTATGATAAATGATCTGACTTGTAGTCATAGACGTAATGCACACATACATCTAGTTTTTTCTACTGAAAACATTAAACATACTATACAAATTCCATTGTTCAGGTTTACCTTTTCAGTGTCACATCAGGAACTTTTCAGTGTCAAATCAATGGAAAAAGTTAGCAAGAGAGAATGAAAGTGTCTCCCTTTTGTCCTATATATCAAGAGTTAGATTCCTGCTTTAGACTAATTTGATTGTTGAGACAGTCTGTTTCTTCCTACTTCACATTTGAGATGACAATTAGTTTAATTGCTTTAAGACTCACTTTGCATACACAATAATTGAGGTAGTCTCTCAAAACAAATTGAATTGCTTGAGAACCTCAGTTTCCAAGTCTTTAAAAAGGCTCATGGCAAGCAGGATCGTTACAGACTGCATCTGTGCTGTGGGAGAGAGATTTTGGTTCACCTTGCAGACCTTGCATCTGGATCTTCATGGGGCTGCATGTTTCCCTGAGTCCCAGGATTCTTCCCCACATACTCTGATCTCCTGGTTTTTCACAGGGAAATCCACTGCCAGGGATAACAGGGGAATCTTCTGGCACACAGGGGGAGATGACCAGAATTATATGACTGGCTTTGTAGTGCACCATTTCTGCAGTTTACCTCCACTGCAAAGGTTTCTCAGACAAATCACTGTAACATAGCAACATCCAACCACTACTTTTCTGTTTCAGTCTCCTGTTTTTCTTACTAAATGTCTGAATTCTCTAATGAAAAATGTGTGTGGCATTTAGAAGATGTGGGACCTCTAGTCTTCTGAAAGAATGTAGCTGAGTTTTATAGATATTACTCCAAAATCCTGAAATGTTTAGCACTATTGCTATCCCTTCTGGCTTCCCTTGAACAGCCTTTCAGAAACCCATAAGTGGATCACAGTGATTTCTTCTGTTGGGTGATTCAGGAAATTTGCAGAAAAGCTGGGGGGAGGGGATTCATATGAAATTTGCCATAGTGTTTCACAACAATATCTGAGGGTGTTGGCATACTGTGCATATTCAAGGACTGCCTAGAGATTCATCAGCTGTGTCAGCTCTTGTCCTCACCTCTACTCTGTGCTGGGCTCCATCAGTCTGCATTGCAGACTGAGGTGCTCAGACTTTGTCTGAAGTTCACTGAAGCAAGTATGGCTAACTGCACAGGGGAACTCTCCAGACAGAAAACTCTTGTAGACTCTGGTTTTCTTAACCTTAACTTCACTATGTCTTAGTTTTAATGCTGCTCTGATTGAATATTGGTGCTGGGTGACATCCTAACAGGATATATTTTAACATGGACATTCAGTTGCCTGTGGGCCTGTATGTAAATATTCCCTGAAGGCACTGGATAGATGTTCATGGTCTGTGCAGTGCCCTCTGAGGTACAACAAGATGGACTGGGCTGACAGAAGAGCTGTGTCTCAGTTCATGTCTTTGTGGCTGCAATGGACACAGAATCATACCATATGATCCTACAACTGTGCCAGAACTCCTTCAAAGCCATAAATACAAATATACAGACAGCTATAAAACTATAGATATACAAATATAGAGATATTTGGGGTGGCTGTATAGGTGAATATGTATATGAACACATATATACAAGTGCACGTCCACAGTATTACTTAAGGTAGCTTTCTGTGTATCCTCTCTTTCCACTAGAAAGTAAAAATATAACATCCCGAGCTCATCTCTGCTTCTGACTCTATGCATGTTAATAGCTGAGAGGATCAAAAACTAGATATTGCCTGCAAGATAGTGATGACCTATCTGATACTGATTTATCTTCTGTCTGTTAAAGAGCCCCTATGAAAACAAGCTGACTTCATAAAGATTGGCAGGATTTTCACAGAATATATAGAAACTTCACAGTTGATGGCAAAAATAACAAAAATTATGTTTTCCTGGAGATAATGACATGATGTCTCAGCTTAGTTTATAGTATAAGTTACAACTCTTCATGTTTGAATGGAATAAATTTGAGAAAATTTGGCTTGTCATGATAATTTTTAACCTCATCTCTAATGATTTTTTTTTTTAATTTAGGTTGCTCAGTTATCTTACAGAGAAAAGATAAGCACTCACAGGTAGCTACAGCTACTTCTAGAACCAGCTCAAGAATGTTCTTCCTGCTGGTACCCTAGAAATAACATAATTATTTTAACCAATAGTCTTGCTGTGAGTTGTCTGATATCACCTTTGCCTTTTCAAACTTGGAGTGACCCACTGCTTTTTATTTTAGATTAAATCCCACGGATATCATGGGCCTTACACTGGGAAGCAGAAAGTCTGGTCAGGTGTCTGTAATAACATGAATCATCCGACTCTATTGCAAGACTCTGCAAGAATTCTGTAAAAGTTACACTGTTGTGTGGAATTTGGGATCCTGGCCTGGATTTTGTCCTAAAGTAGAAAAAGAAAGGTAGAGATCTGTGTGGGAGTTGGTGGGAGGAGAGATTCTCCATGCTGGCCTTTACCATCAGTGTGGTAATAAAAAGAGTATTTCCTTTATTCATCCCTAATGCTCTATTCTTAACATCTATGAATAAATAAAAAACCCTTTTGGAAGGCATATAAATAACAAAAACTTCACGAAATGCACATGGGGAACATGTGTGTGAAATGCTTTTTCAGCTTTCTCTTTGCTAATGCCCATGAGCATGTTCTCTCTCCAACAAAGGGCAGTGGAATTTCCTCTATAATTACACTTCTCTGAGTCCAGGAGCAGCTGCACAAGTGCAGCTTTTGGAAGGTGCTTGAGACTGGAGCAAATAAACAGTGAGGTGGAGGGGAACTCATTGCCCTTCTCCAGCACTCTGAGACATGACGGATTATTCCACCTTCCTGTTATCAAAATATAACACATTTTGCAAGATGCTGTTACTAAAACAAGACAACACTTACTGTAGCTCATGACAAGTCTTAACTGCAAACTCCTTCTGAGGGCCATGTTCATTATGACTCATGTCATGTCTATATAATTTTAATCTTATCTGTCTGAGAGAAGCTCTCTCTCTTCACAGAACAGCTGAGAAGACAGCTGTAAAGTCAATGATAAGTTCATCAGGAAAATAGATAAAAAAGTGGTTTTTTCCAAGGTATATTGTAAAAAAAAAAAACCAACAACAAACAACCCAACACAACCCAGAACCTAGAATTAATTTAAATATACAAGTGTGAGATAGGGAATCAATAGCTTCCCACAGTGATGGATTCAAGGATCAGCAATTGCTTAGAACATCAGGCTATTTGTGTCAGTCCTGACTCTTACATTTCCCTTGTTGTTCCACAAAAACTGTGGTCCCTCAGCCTGGAGGACCAGTTCAGTTCTGGAGGTCTGGACAAGGAGCCTTGACTTTCTTCTGCTTCTGCTGCAGTGTCATGACTTATGGTATCTCTGTTTTCATAAGGAATATTCTTCTTGACCGATTAAAACCATGGGCAGAAACAGCTCATAATAATTAATCAGTGGGTCATAACACAGTACTTAATTAACTTTGTTTTTTCTATATCATTGTTGGGGATTGGTTGATCTGAACAGATGTGACTGCTGTGGGTGACCAAATGCTTTTGCAGGGTTAGAATAAACATGCTCTGCAAAGCATGAAGGGTAGGAAACAGGTGTCAGCTCTGCAGTGCTCCTCTATTACACAAATACGATGGGCTGTAGGGAGTGGAGGTGAAAATGACACATCAAGTTGATGATTTATTCAGTTTCCCTACCCAGTGGCTTGGAAAGAACCTTCCCTTTATGTGTTGCCACAGGCAGGTCCTGGTCACTATTTAAATCCAGAGGAGGGGGAAAGAGTGCTGAAAATTTACCTAAATATCTCTCACTAAAAATTTCTGAAATCCTGTGACATTGGAAATACAAAATAGACACTGACATGGGCAGGATGGCAGTCAAACAGCAATGCAAAGAGGAAAATTGTAATACTCCAAATTTCACCACAGAAAGAACCTAGCTAAAAGAAACGCAAACTTCAAGATTAACATTGGAAAAAAAAATAAGTACCACTCACAGCTGAATTTTTTTTTTGTTTTATAGACAACATTAATCTATGTGCACCATCTTTTCCAGTTCTAGATTTTGAAAGAAAAAAAACGCATATTTTTGAAAATAAGGATGTATATTTAATATTTTTTTCAAGTGGCAAAAATTTTAACATGGAAAAAAAAAAGAAAATTGTAATTTCTTTCCTACATGATGTTTAATACATTTAAATAGACACAATTAATATTACATTCTTGCAGAAGTCAATTAGAACAGGTTTAAAAATTAATAAAAACAAGGAAATGCCACATTTTGGAGCTGCAATGAATGAGGACAGTGTTTCAAGTGGTGTGGTGAGGTATTATTTGTCACAGTTGTGTTCATGTGCATACACTGAATGAACACACATCTTGTTTGAAACTAAGGCCATTTTAAAATCTACCATCTGCCAGGAGCTGCCGGACCAGCCAGGGACATCTCAAATATCAGAAAGTGACCAGGTAACCTCCCTGTTAGAAAATGTGAGTTCAGACAATTTCATGCTGGTTCCAGGGGAGGTAAAAACATCAGAGGGCTGAGATCAGAAGGCAGGAGCAGGGCTTCTGCAGCACATATTGGAAGGGCAGGGCTCTTTCAGAACTATCAAATCCTTTTTTTGCCACACTTTTGCTCAATACTTAACGGTTTTGTAGCTGTCCATATCCCTGTGATATGTTGCCTCCAGCCCTGGCAGAAGACCTACCCCTGGTTATACCAAGGGCACAGTTTCCTCAACACTGGCAGCTTTGTTCACTGACCAGCCAATGCCAGTGGAAGTGTCCTCGTCCAGATCCCTTTTCACACCAGCCTGGTTATTCTCAGGCTGAAAAATTGTCCTGTTTACGTGACAGATTGCAGATCAGTCTGTGTAGGAGATCACCTCTGTCAGACAGGATTTTTTCCTACAGTACAATGTGTTTTTTTGGGGAAAGCATTGCAAACCAGATTTGAGGAGCAATGCAGCAAACTGATGGGGAATGTGGGAAGTTTAATTGTGTAAATGAAATTTTGTTTACTCTTCTTGTGCTTTCTGTAGTATGTATGTTACCTTTTGCCAAGGACTTTAAAGTTTACATGCACATCTTCTCAATTAACTAAATTGATGGATATGATAGTAACCAAGCATAACTGCCATTTAGTTTTAAATACTTAATATTTTTAAAGATTGTCCTCAGTAAAAAATATTTTAATAGAAGTAATTTGATCCTCCCTGCCCTCTCCCCCTGAAAAGGGCAAAGGGAGAGGAGCATCTGGAAATCTCTGGAGAGAACACCGATCTGATGGGGGGTAAGATCCCTTCCTGCTGGTTTTCAAAATCTTCACACAACCCCTGAACTGTGGAGGCAGTGCCCCCAGCAGGCTGAGTGATAGTTTTGGGGGAAAGGCAGAGGGAAAGGGAATATCCTTAATTGAAAATAACATCCAGGATCTCTCAGGCTAGTGAGAACAATTTATGATTGCAAAAGATGCTAAATTTGTCAGTAAACCAGAGTTTTGAATCCCCAGTTTCCTCCATTACTGGGAGATCCCATCCGTACCCTGTGTTTCATGTGGGCTCGGCTGTGAAGAGCCCTCCACATGTCATGGGAAGGTTCAGGTGTCCTGTACTTGTGCACACAAATTGTGGCTGTGAAACAAGTTCACAAAGAAAGACATGGCTGAGAAATACTGTTCAGAAACCCCAAAAAAAGTATGTACATGATGACATTTCTATTTATATCAGCAGAGGAAGCAAGGCACAATTAAATATGAAGTCAGAAACAGTTCCAGTGCAGTGAAAAATGTTTTCATTGTAATCTCGCTGCTCTTACCACAGTAATTGTATATTACAGTAAGATGGAAATTCTGAATTTAAACCAAGAGTATTCTGTAAAATTGTCTTCATTCAGTTAAGATACGCAGTTCTTAAAGAATGATGCTGAAAGTGGAAGATGTGCTTGTAATCTGTTAACTTTCTCTTTATTTTAATGGCTGAAATTCTTTTAAAATAAGATTCTTCTAATGACTGTAAGTTTACTTGCAACATCCTATCTCAAATGGTGATTTTATCTGCATTTTGATTAGCCAAAAGGAGAACAAGCAGGTAGAGGGTGAGCCAGGGTCAGACAGAATACTGGGAGGATATCAGGAGCTGTGTCTTTCAGTCTGAATTTGCCCATTGAAATATCATTTCCCCCCTAAATGAGAGATAAGAAGACAGAATGCAAACATATCAAGAAAAGGTTTGAAGTCCTCCTTTCTCCATTACTTCTTCTTTTTCTGTTATTAAAATAGAAACTAAAAATTAGTTGTAACACTGTAAAATTGTGCTTTTTTAGAAGTTTTCCTGTTTGAAAGATTCTTTTACCTGCTTGGAAGGATCTGCTAAGAGCTCCACCCTGTGAGAACTGACTCAGATGCCTCACTTAACATTACTGATATTTACAGAAAAATTCACAGGGATTTTTTGAACTCTGAGACCCAAGAACAAAATTATCCCTTTTTTTCCTGTAGCTTTACAAACTGTGATTTTTTTAAATGCCTGATGTCCAATAGTCTGCTCTGTGCAACATCACAGCTATCACTGCAGAGCACTGCAGCTCTGCTCCAAAGACACAACTGGCCCACATGCAGTGATTCACCACAGTGAGACAGTGGAGCTCCAGTGATCGACACCAATGTGCTGGCCTGACTCAGTTATCCTCCCTCTTTGTCAAAAATTCAGATAAAGAAGTCAGAATGTCTGAAAGATTAATGATGAAGTGCAATAGATCATGGATTCAGAAAGTTCTGGGTTTATGTATTTCTTAAATTTGCAAATCAGAAAGACAAAGGATGAAAGTTTACTGAGAAACTAGAAGAGTCACACTTCTGCAGATTAGTTTTGCAGGCCACATTCTGTAAGTAAAACCATTTATCTTCTTTTTTTCTACTTTAAAAAATCTACATAAATGACTGAATTACTGAAAAGAGAATCGATTTTTTAAAACAAAGATTCATGGATTCTGGTAAGTTAATTAAAAAACATTTGTCCCTTACAATAATTGGAACAGGATATATTTTTCAGTATCATCCATATTTGTTTCGCCTTAGCTGTAGAAATATGAGTTAATTAAAATGCCAGGAGTGTTTAATTTACTACAGTGTACTGGATCCAAACCTATGAGTTTAATCAAAGGGCTCTCTCCATCAGAAAAGATAAAGAGCTTATTGGATACATGAAGCCATTCTGTCTGGTCCTTTTGTTTGGTGGTTTTTTTTTTAAAGCCCTATTGTGGAATATGACAGTAAAGAATAATGCACAGTAAAAGATTTGAAGAAGCAACATACAAGTGCTTGTCACTAACCCTTACAGTGGTTCACATCACTTTGTTTATCAATGCAATGACCTTGGACATGGTCCTGCCCAGTGTAACCATTCTGTCTCTGCTGCTTTAATCACACCTATGACATGCTAAGGGCACACAGAAATGTTACAGAAGAAACAGTCCTTATTCTTAGTACTTCACAGCTGAATTGAGCAAGGACAAGAGTGACTGTGAAACAGAGGTTGAATGACTTTGCAATGCAACTCCATGTGGGAGCTGGAAACACAGTGCATGTCCAGTCTACTGCCTTAATCCACTAAGAAAGAAACACCAGAGCATGTCTCAGGATTGCTGGAAAGCTAAAAATTTAGGTAGCCTGACAGATTGATGCATGGAAAATCCGGTGAGGGCTATTCAGTAAAAAAATACCACCTTTGACTCTGTGTCCTTGAATCAATTTTTGTAAACTGGGGAGACAGTATAGTATGTCCCACCCCGTGCTTGTACTCTTCCCAATGGCATATGCAATTGGCTGTTGTTGGAGACAATCACTGGGCTTCACAGCTAGGAATATTTTAAGATAGTCTGCAGCCTGAAGATCACAGAATCAGGAATAATTCAGGTCAGAAGGGAGACCTGGAAGTTATGTACTTCAGACCCATCAGGGTCATCTTCTAATTTGAATCAATCTTTGAAATCAGATCTGGGTGCTCAGGATCCCACCATTCATGTTTTGAACCCCTCCAAGGACAGAGATGTCACAGAGTCTCTTGCCCTTGGTCCAGGTGGTTGGCAGATTTTGTGAAGATCTCTTGTTTTGGTCTCTGGTCAAAGCTTCTTCTCCTATTACTCATGTCCAGTGTCTTCTGTTGCACCACTTGACTACTGTGCCTCTCCTTGCCCTCCCTTTAGGGAGCTGTGACATTGCTAAAACCTCTGCTTTATCCTTCATTTCTCCAGGCTGAGTAACTGCAGTTCTGCCCATTTCCCCCTGGATGCCATGTCCTTCAGTCACACAACCACCTCTTGGCCTTACCTGAACTTTCTTGTCCTGAAAAGGCCCAAACCAGGCACAGGACACTGAAGACAGGCTCAGCAACAGCAGGCAGAGGTGAAATGACCCTTTCCTGACAACACTAGTATTAAAAAAACCTAAGAAAAAATGTAGCATCTGAAGTTTCATGCATCTCTTCTGTGGACCTTTGTGGTTTTGGGGTTTTACTCTTGTTTTCTGGGGTTTTGGTTGGTTGGTCAGTTTTATGTGTGTGTGTTTGGGTTTTTTTCTTTCCTGTGGAAAACTTAAAATCAAAACAAGCAAGAGTTAAAAAAGAAACAGGGAACTTAAAATATCCTATATGTTTCGCACAGATTGCCCTTTTTTAGTAAGAACTAGATGACTTGACAAAACACTTCTGCAGACACAAAATCATTGTATCAAGCTTAGATCATTAATTCCACTTTATAGGGGATGAAATGGTTATATTCAGTTTCAACACCTCTTTTATAGCCTCTGAAGTGCTCTGAAAAGAAGCATAAAGCTGAATCTCATCCATTAGTTATCTTTTTCTCTATGAATGGATCCTTCCTCTTTTCTGCATACATTAAACATTTATTTCTTCAGCGTACCTTTAGCACTGGGCAGCCCTTAAGAATCAAGAGAAGTGGTTACCAAGGTGCCCCTTGTTGAAAAGCAGCTGACATTTGGTACTTTTGGAGTGTAATGCTGCTGCTTGCTGAGCAGCAAACCACTTTCAGAGCAGGATGGATTTTTATCTTGTGCCCTGGGACACACACCAGTATGATTTGACACCACTGGGAGGGAACTGCTGGTTTTCCTAAGAAGAAAATAAACAGTCATTGTAAAAACAAGCCTGATTTTCTCCCTTTGGCAGGACACCTGCATGTGCCACCTTCAAGGTGGGAGGATTCTCCAGGAGAGGTGAGGCTTATATTCATATCCCCCCTTCTTATTGCTATTGTTGTTGTTGTTCTGGCTCATAACGAGCAAGTCTCACATCAAACAAGTCTCACAACATTTCCCTTTCCTGGGCACTTGGGGGATGCCAAAGTCACAGGACAAACCTGTTGTCTCCTCAGTTTTCATGGTTTCTTGGCTGCTTTTTGCATGTACAATGTTTAGGCTGAGATTGCAGAGTAAGAACGGAGGAGAAATATGAACTAATACAGCAGAAGTGTCCTACAGATAGAAAACACCTAGGGGATGAGGTGGATAAATCTTTTCTTTACTGCTAGCAATAAGGGTTAAACCTTGGAGTGTCCAGCTGCTGCTGATTTCACTTCTGCCATGCCCTGCATGAATTTTTCACCAAAAACTAATTTCATAGAATTTTTAACATGAAGAAATAGGAAGACAGAAAAAGGGGGTGAAAACCAGAGCTGGTGCCAAGTCCCAGATATTCAATAAGAGTCTGCAGTGCAAAGTCGCAAAAGAAGCTATAACTTTCCACTATCATTCTTCATTTTTTCATCTCTAAAGTAAAGCCTCCAACAAGCAAAACTCTGCCCCATGGCATAAGCCATATTTTCCTTTAGGAGATAAAACCAACCTCACATGATACACGAGTTACAATTTTTGATCTGCTGCTACTATAAAATGTTTTGACATCACAGAGCTAAATTTGTATGGCATAGACCAAGTCTTTGTAAAAGTCTGGTGATATACTTAACCAAAGTAGAATCAAAGCAGCACAGGCATATCCACATTTCCACAGGCATATTCACATTTCAAAATATTCCCTTCTGGCTTGAACTGCTCCTTTCTTAATGTTCCCTTGCTATTATACCAAACTATCTTGAATAACATCTGTAGATGAGCAGTCTAAAGCATCTAAATTTCATTTCACTGCATTGACTGCCTGTTTTAAATATTTACAGTTGATTAACAGCCAATACAATTTAATGAGGCTGTGATTTGAACTGTTTCCTTAAAGACAATGGGATAAATATATTTTAAGAATTAGTTGTTTCAGTCAGCCATAGGAAACAAACAACAGCTGCAAAAATAAATCATTACCTTTGCTTCTTTTTTGTTGTTGTTTTTTTTTCTTAATTCTTTGAAAAATGGTAGATATGATGCCTTCATAGCATTCTTTTACTCCTGCTCAGTGAAGGTGTAGAATTTTTATTTTTCCTCTGGAACACAGCAGTTTATTGGCTGCTTCCATTCAACGCACTGGAGGGAAAGTTTATCAGATTTTCAAAAATCTGCCTTTTAATTACCATGAAAGACAGTTGGTGTTCTTCCTAAGAGAAAACTTTTTGCCTTGTTCTCACTTGCCTTGCTGTTTCAAACAGAAATTACAAACAATTGTTTTATCTAACAGTTTTTACTGTTCTTTGTGAATAAAGATTCACTTTTCTGGGCTGATTCAATGGAAAACACACTACTCCAAAGCTTTAATTCTATGTTTTCCATATTACAATTGCTTCAACAATTCAGAATTAATGTGTCTGTGTCATGTCACCTAATATCACCAAGTATCTGAAATATGGCTTCAGCCGCTTGTATTCCATCAATCCAGAAAACCATTCACAAAGTGTATCGACAGGCTGTGTTTTGTCTTTCATCATCACACTCAGGTGCAAGGAGCAGGTCCTTGTTTTTTCAGATCAGTGCAGATCTTCAGTCACGTGTGACATCTCCCAAACCAACACTGCAGTTTGCAAAGGTGAGAATCCCTTTTCTTTGACACTGTGCAATTTTGGGATAGTCTAAAAGCCTCCTCTGACAACTTTTTAGAGTTCTACTTGAGAACACATGTCCACAGTTAAAATTTGGTAATATCAACCATATTTTTACTAGATTACACAGGTCAGCAAATTTGTGCAAGCTTATCCATTCCTGTGTGCAACTGTTTGGCTAAATGTGATAGAAAGTGAAGAAGCTACATTCTTACTGAATAAGAAGGACTTACAGGGTTGGTGGATCTTGGTTTCATGCAATAAATTAATGTAATTCATAACAGAAAGCTCAGGGGGATGTGTCCCCAGCTGCCATTGGAAACAGAACACGTTCAAATATGGGACCAAAGTGCTGCTTGGCTGGTACCACTGAAAGTGATGATACATCCTTAGGAGGTTATGTTTCATTAAATGCTTGGACCTGCAAGTCTGTGATAGAAGTTGTGAAATGAAGTTTCTTTCAAGGTATTTTGTCCTCCTTGCAAGTCTTATGTAGCACATTTGATCAGTGAGCTCTCTGCTCACCATTTGAAGTACTTCAAGACAAGTGCCTGGATGACCAAATGTCAAGGTCTCATTGGGAGATGAGCTGCCAATGTCCACCTGACCTCAGGTCATCTCTGTGGAGGAACCATCCCAGGTGGCTGCAGGGAAAGTGGAGATGAGAGACAGACCTGGAGGGGAATGCCCCCTCCTACATCAGTGATGCTTGATGCTCCTGCCAGGAATCACTAGGTCCCCCTACACACATTCAAAAGCTGGAATGTTGCCTTTCCCTCTGTAAATGTCTCTTACATCACATTTTCTACTGGAATAAGAGGACACTTTAATAGAAATACCAAGTGCATTGTTGGTTTAGTAACAACAACATCGGTGAACTGCACCGCAAAATAATTGCATAGTCAGGTTCTGATACTTGTGGCATTTATTGGCACACTAAAGTAATCTCAAGGGTTCTTTTCTCAGAGACTAGAAAATCATTTTTATGAGCATAGCAGTTCTATACCTCAAAATCACACCTTACAATTGTAAATAAAATGTAGCTAACACTATCAGTTTCTGCTTTCCTATTCTATTCAGAATTCAACACAAAAAATCACATTGCCAAACGGCTTATGGTATGCCAGGACCAGTTTTAGTGGGCAGGAAAAAAAACCTGGCATGCAAGGAAGGTAAAGAGAGAATGACTGTGCCTTCTGCATTCAGGTTGGTTTCAGGAATTCAAATACGTGAATATATTAATTGTAGTCCATATATTGGCTTTTTTTATTTTGAGATGGAGAAAGAAAATGACTGAAGTGAAGGACTGAGTGACTTAAAGTCTTTCTCTTGTTTAGAACTGTTACCCTCAAGAAAAATTGGAGGTTTTCTATAAAAAAAAACAAACCCACAGCAAAACCAACCAACCAAACAAAAATTTATATATATATATATATATATATATATCCCTCCCAAAAAGGTAAAATGAAAGACTGTATAGCCTAGTTCAAATTGTTGGCAACTAGCATGGCACCAAGAGGTCATAGAAAACTTTATTTTATATATTTATTCATAATTTTTATCACTAGATAGAAACTAAGAGATAAGAAATGCAGGATGAGGTTATATTGGGTTTTCTTAACACACAGGAATAGATCATCTATAATATTTCAGATTTGTGCCACCAAGAATAATCTAAAGATGTAAATGAAGGTTTCATTGTTTTCCATCCCAAAAATGGGCACCTGAGGTAGTTAATGATGCTGAGTACACTGGGCAGGCAGGAGGATCAAGGAGCTAAACTTCTCTCTCCTGAGCCCCACTTCAGTTCCACCCACAGAAAGAAGGATGTTCTACATGTCTCACATGTCTGTGGAGACATGTAGTTACACAAAAATGGTTTTTGTACTCACATATGCAGTGTAACCACCCTTGTGTACATCCTGCATTGCATACACACACTGAAGAACCAAAAGCATTGAAATCCACACCACAGCTACATCAGGCAAGGAATCTGCTCATTCCTAGGTGTCAGAGCCATGGTTGATGTGATGATGGCTGAAGTGGGGCTGACATTTGCACAAACAGTTCCTTGCCTGGTGTAACTCATGACCCAAGTTCCCTCAGTGTTTGCCACTGTGAAGTTCTCAGGTGTGTTATAAATTGTGTGCCTATTCTCACAAAGTAGGTTAAAGCCAATAAAATTTGGGCTGTTATTGTTTGTTGTATCTTAACAAATACCTTTCATTTTGCTATTCAATACAGGTTAGAAGGATTAGGACTACAGCATGCAATCAGTTTCTCAAGTGACTCATATTGCTGTAGTTAAACCAAGAATGCCCTATTTTTGAAGTATGGAAGGCCCTTTATCTCTCTCACGGCTCAGGAACATCGCACAAGAGGGATTTTCTGCTGGACAAAGTAATTTCTACAAGCTATAAGAACGTGACTCCAAGAGTAAAACAAGACGTCGGTAAGGAAGAACACAAGTTTCCACTGTGCAGTTTTCGGATTCCCTCCTCTTGCAATGCTCAGACTTATTTCTCAAGTTCATCAATATGAGCTTAAGGTCAATTAAATATCCAAAGATTTTTCTGGATTGCACCATGAAACTAGTAGGCAGCTTGAGACACATCCTGTCTTCAGGCTGCACAGGCAGGTGATTTTTTTCTCAGTTAGCCAAAGGCAATGCAGCATCTTCCTGTCTTGCTGTTATACTCCTTCTATAGCTATTCATCTCAATAAACACAGAAATGCAGGAAAAGCTTCAAGAAAGTTTGCAGTTTGGTTTTTCTGTGGTTTCTACTTTACTTATTAAAACAAACACAGCTTCCGAATGAGAAAAAATGTAACACTCAGACTAAGAATGTGAAATTTACCTATTCGTTATGGGAGGTCTTTATTGGAAATGCCTTTGAGAATCCCAAAATCACCAATACAATGTAAAGATTTCACTGTAACTGCTATTGCTCATTTAAAATGAACTCATATTTCACTCATGGGATATTTATACTGAAAGAAAGTCAGAGATCAGATGATAAGAAAGTAGTCTGAAGGAAAGATGTGAAAGCAATATAATGGAAGAAACATAGATAAATGCTTTTAGTGGGAAATGCAGGAATCAGACTAGCAGTGGAAAGATGAGTGCAATGGAAGATAAACTGGGTTAGTGCTGTTTTGAAAATATAACAACGTAGTTGCATTTTTTTTGCTGTCATATTTATTAATTGATACTACAGTAATCTATTCAAGACGGTAAGAGTTGAGGACGCCCAGGATCCACAGGAAGCATTCATCAAGTGCTGGAGAACATTGCCGGGGTACATCAGGGAGAGGGTTTTCTCTGACAAGGAGGTTTTCCTTCTGTTCTTCACTCTGAGGAAGGAGGCTGGATCTCACTACATCTGGCAGATTGTTTGCCATGATTTTTTCAAAGCTGCTCTGATTTTCATGATGTCCTGCCTTAAACTGGAGCTTTTAAAGTCTCATCAGGAAGCTGTGCTTTTGCTGCCAGAGCACACTGGGTTAGTTCACCCCTCTTCTCCCCCCAGTCTGTCACAAGCCAAGGGACAGGGACACTGTGACCACCCCTCTCTCCCTCCCCTCTCCTCTCTCCCTACTCGGGGGCCTGAGCCACATAGGTGAAGATGGGAAAAATCACTTCTGCTGTGTTTTTATCGTAGAATTTAATTGCCATTTTAAAAGCTCTTCATTGTATTCATTTTAAAAGCTCTTCATCACAGATATTTTCATTGAGCATTGCTGGAAGTCAGAGGACAAAAGAGAGATATCAACATTAGGAAACAATTTTTTTGTTGACATTGAAAATAATTTACTTTGACAGTAAGTATTCCTACAATTACTTGTAGTTTAAGATCCCTTTACTTAGAGGAGTGGATGTTTAAGCAGGTTTTCCTTCCTTGATGTCTGTCATTTGAACTGTAAATCCAATCAAGTCTCAATAGCCTTTGGATCATACCTATGCACTGACAGACCCTAGTGGGTCTGTGTGCAAGCAAAAGGATGCCTAAACTAAACAAGGTTGTCGGAGGCGTGTCCAAGGGGCAGGGAAACCAAGGGACATGCGCAGGGACAGACAACCCCATTGGTCAGAAGGTCACATGGTTTTAGGGGATAAAAGGGGGAATGAAATTCAAATAAAGTCTCTTTGATTTCCACCTCATAAAGAGCGGACTGTATTTCTTTATCATATAAAGACCGCAACGCAACACGTGGCGCCCGAACTTGGGGCATGAAACCTACATTAGGCAAGTTGAGCTTACCCTGAATCAGGAAAATTATCGGTAAACCCCGTTTATCATATCAATTATCTGGATACGGGAGCTTTTTAACCGAAAAAAACTTAGACGTCTGTAAAACTGTTGTCTCAGTCGCATATGAGAAATGGGAGTTAATATAGTGAGCTCAAAAATATTAGGGAAAAGTGCACAGGAACAAAGAAGAAAGAAGAAAGAAAGAAGAAGAAAGAAGAAAGAAGAAAGAAAGAAGAAAAAAAAAAAGCCGAGAGACCGGGGCAGGAGCTGGAGGCAGCGGAACAGAGACCAACATTTCGCGGAGCGGTGAGTGAGCTGAGGGCGACGCTAGCGCCTAACACTGCGGCTAGGACTGCTCCCTGAGCGGCTGCGTGTCCGCAGCATGGAAAACCCAGGCGGCGGAACACACTAAAACGGCCAGGAAATCCCTGTCGCCCGCCGCCGCGGCTGAGCCGAGCACACGAAACAGCCGC
>NW_021939718.1:7356714-7395881 GCF_001715985.3 Manacus vitellinus | reverse complement strand
GAAGCCACGCCGCGACCCCACTGGCACCCAGACCCCCCCACAGCATCCAGCGTACCGAAGGACCCCCAGAGCCACCCTCTGCCGGTCCATGCCTGCCTGTAGCAACAGCGCGACGCCTCCACGCCAAGGAGAAACCCACCAGGAGCAGCAAAGACCCTGAAGGAACCTTTCACTGCTTCTCTGCCGTGCCTGCCGCGCCTGCAGGAGCAGTGCTAGGACCGTGCACCACATCGAGGGGTTGCCCCGCTGCCACGGCCCGCCGCCATCTTCCATCGCTCCCAAGCCGCCAGAGCCACCGGAGAGCCCCGCCGGACACCGACAGAGACGCTGATAAGAAAAAAAAACGCGGAAAAGCAGTTGATAAACTGAAACTCTGCAGCCAGACAAAGAACTCCACCCACGTGTGCCTGCCGAACCGAGACTAAGGTAAATATGGGAGGCTTTGTTTCCACGAAAACCTCACAAGACACAGATGCACTAGCCATTCTGCTAAAACCATACCACATACAAGCCCCAAGGGCTGAACTAACAGAGCTTGTACGTTTCATTAAAGCAGCAGTACTCGAGTTGCCCTTAGTGGAAGCTCTTCACATAGAGATTTGGCATAAAATAGGAAACCTCATAAAACTAAAAGCCCGGGGGAGGAACCCCCAGGCTAACAACGCCTTTTCAGCCTGGCAAATCATGTCTGCACTACACAGAGCCCACGAACAGACAATACAAGCATCCAACACCAACATGCACCCCCCTGCCCACACTGCTAGCAGCAGCCTGACCCCGAGGCGTAGGACAAACGCACGAGGTCCACTGGGGGGAGGGGGAGGAACCGTTCCTGAGTTAAGTTACGGGTCACGAGCCGGGGGCCACAGGAACATGGGTTGCTGGGAGGGAACAGAGCCTGAAATGCGAGATCCCAAGCCATGGGATCAGTGCACGGGGCTCTGTTACAGTGATGAGGGGGGTAACCCAGTGTCTCTGCCACCCCACGCTGTGAATGACCAGGGGAGCTGCCATCTTGCCCGCCAAACGGACCGGAAACTGATCCGTCTCTTCCGGCCCGAGCGCTGCCCCACCGCAGCTGCCGCACGAGGGAGGGGGATGGCCCCTCCCTCTCGCCGCCTCCACCACCCAGCACCACCCCCCACAGGGAACCGGGCTCACTGGGGCTGCAGGGGGGGAGGCGTGGGGGGATGAGGAGGAGGGACCAGGGATGGTTCCGTCTGGAGGGAGTGAGGAGGCAGGTGGGGAAGGATCGGTTGATAGGCAAGGACTGTGTCAGGAGGAAGCATTATGGGTGGGAGATCTGCAAGTAATTCAAGCATGCCCAGTCGTGATTCGCCCACATCAGACCCCTCAGTTCCAACCTCTGCCACATGAGCTGACAAAGGAACTGAGGCAACTGGTAAGGGAAACTGGCGTGTCCTCCGCTAACACCCTTGCGTTTTCAGAGACACTAAGTTCCACCTACGTTTCTATGCCACTCAATCGGAAGAACCTACTAAAAATAATTCTTACTAACACCCAGTACAACGTGTGGCTAACCGATTTTAGGGAGAGTTGCTCTGCGTATGTTAATGACCCACAAGCAGGCGTCACAGCACATCAACTAACCGGGGATGGAGATTATAGTTCAATAGATGCACAAACGAAGTACTGTAGAGAGATATACGAGGTAATAGCTAAGCATGCCCTAAGATCCAATTTTTGGATCGGCTGCAGTTTGTCTTAGACAGGCAGATTGAAAATGATGAAGCCAGACAAATACTTAAGTAACAGGCAGCTGGCTTTCGAAAATGTGAACCCAGACTGTAAAAGAGCTTTGCAGGCCCTTCCTAAGAGGGAGAGCTGCAGCATTGCCGACCTGGTTCGCGCCTGTCAAGGGGTTGGCTCAGTAGGACATCAGACTGACTCGTTAGCAACAGCACTAAGTGCCCAGCTAAGAGTGCAGGAAGGAGCCAGACCCAAAGGTGCCCCCGACCACTTTCAAAGAGATTGTCCTAGGAGACCCTTAGCAGTAGCACCCCGCAAGCCCCCAAAAGGGAGAAGGGGAGCGGACTGCATTTCTTTATCATATAAAGACTGCAATGCAACACAAGGTCTCACTTTCTATTCATCTTTAAGTACCCATCTCTAATTTGCAAAACAGAATGTTGCTTTATATGTCCTTCATTAGCTCCTGCTGAAGAATTAGCCGTTACTGCCAGCCATTAAATTAGGAAATTACAGGATGTTGCTTTCCACAGTGCCTTTAAGCTTCACAGTCAGTTTATCAGAAATCACAAATTCAATTGAAATTCATGTCCTAAGATACAACTTTCTAATAAAACTGTTGAAAAGGAAATAGGAGGGAAGAGTGGCATGTGTTTGTGTTGAACAGAGAATTTTGTATTTTCAATACTGGCTTGTAAATATCAATTTAATTTACAAAAGTGAATTATTTGTTGATTATTATGTTTTTTTAAGATTGTAAGAGCAATTTAGTGGCAACATGTTGGAATAGAATGCAAGCCTTTAAAAGCTTTTTCTTAAACTTGTTTGAAAAAACCTAAGCAAACAAAAACCAGAAACAACCAAACCCAAACATTTGAAGCTTCACGCACATTCTCTCTGAAAGAGAATTCAGGCTCAGTCTGGGGAGTGGATGCGAAATATAGAGGCTCTGTAGAGTTTTGAGGGGAAACCACACAAGAAACAGGACACTACAGACACTTTTGTTCCCAGGGAAATCCCTTGGACATATTTATCTGGATGAGTTCAGTTCCTCATCTATTTCACAGTCTGTGTATGTTCTCAGCAAGTCCAGTTCTTCAGATGCATTCAGAGAGTTTGTTCTCATGGTTTTCACGAGAGCCATAGTCTCTGCCTACCTTCCCTGCTAGACAGGAATGAAAAGGCTCACTCACCTCCAGAAATGTCAGGCATAAGCTCCAAAATGTCTCCAGTCTTGCTTGTGCCATGAAAAAACTGATGTTCAAGCCCAGGTTGGATGGGGTTCTGAGCATCCTGGTCTAGTGGAAAGTGTCCCTTCCCATGGCAGGGGTTGGAACTGGGTGATCTTTAAGGTCCCTTCCCAAACCATTCTATGATGCAACTGTAGAAAGGATCAAAGTCTCTCTGCTAGAATGGCACCCTTCACAAGAGAAGCATTGGCAGAACATCTATTTCACTTGGCAGTGTCCCAGAACAGCTTCTGGAGACACAGTTTTGATGATGGGCAGTGAGCAGATGCTGCTGTGGTATGCTCAGGCTCTGTGGCTGCCCCAGATCACCTCAGGAACAGTCTGCTTTTCCTTTCTTCTTCTTTTGTTGTCTGGTTAAATGGTGGATGACTAGGAGGAGAACTGCTCACAAGTAGGGGTGTCCTAGAAACAGACTGAAAGGCCAAAGGCAGCTTTTTTTCCTAGCTTCATTTTCTTTTTAAAGGCTTCAGCAACAATACCCAGCACTTTCCTTTGATGGAATTCCCTACACAGACATCGCGTTTTCAAAAGGATTGAGTCACTTTTCACTTTTCCCACTTTGCACATGTTTAGCCAAACAGTATCAGAATTAAAAAGGAAAGAATGAGACAAATGATTTGCAGATACATCTGTGATAGTGGCTGTGAGAAATGTTTATCTCAGAGAACAGCTGTTTATTTTTCACTGGCCATCCACAGGTCTGTCTTACAACAGGTGAACCTACGGTAAACAGAAGTGTCTGCAAGTTGAACAGGTCAAAGCTGGTGTTTGAAAGATAGTGTCATAGGTTTTTATGCCTTTTTTTTCTTTTTAGCTCCTGTTCTGGGAGCTGGAATAGGTATTTTATTTCAAAATAGAAACAGGTTAATCTCCAGGTGCTTGACAAAAGCCTGTTTCCCCTTGTGACCAAAAGCCTCTTTCCCATTGTTACTGACTTTGATCTCACAGACTTTGAGGAGGATTTCAGGATTTCCTTCATCACGTCGAGCTGCCTTTTTGCCACAGGCAAGCTGCCTTTACTAGCGCCATTGGGGGCCTTGGATGTTCTTTCCAGTCTGTGGAAGCAGACAGCACACACAGACCCTGTCAGGAGAGATCAGACCTACATGGTTGACAGCCGTGGCAAATCTGTCACTCCAGTAGTTAAAGCTTCAGTAGAGTGGTGCGGTTACTCACATTTTTGCTAAATCTGCAGATCTGTGAATATCCTGTGAGTGACTCTGCAATTAAGCCACAGCTAATTGTCAGACATCACTTTGGCAATGAGAGGAACACTTTGGGACAGATGTGTAATACAGTGCTAATCAGCTACAAGGACGCTCGGGGAGTTTCATGAAGGGTGTGGTTGCTACTTTTTTCTTGAAGCACTTTTTGTCCCCCCAGACTTGAGAGAAGGGCAAGGCACAATCATTCTCTCCCAAACTTCAGCATTTCAGTGGACATTCTGCCACTCCCAGAGGCTGTATCTGTTTTGGGCTGCTTCAGAGATTTACTAACTTCCTGATGGCTGGGCAAAAAGCATAGATTTTTTCTTTTGTGCCACAGATGACACATCTAAAACACTGCCTTAGCAAAATTTCAAACAAACAAACAAACAAACAAACCAAAAAGAGAAAAGAAATATTATCTTACTGCTATAGACTCTTCCTTCATGGCAGAGGAGTGCTCCCATAAAAGTAAGGAGGGAGAGGAAGTAAGTTCCACTGGCATCAAGACAATGCACAGATGATAAAAAAAGTACAGATCATCTTAACTTTAGCATGCATCCCACACCCTTTAAGATCTGAAACAGCATCTGAGATAGTCAACACAATGCTTCTTTTGCTTTAAGATTAATTTCCTTCTGTTTGCTAGATCAATAGAAAGGTAAACGTGTACATAAATGTGTTAAAGTCAATGCGTTTTTCTTCCTGATTATTTGAATCCAGTGGTGGTTATGCTAAAAAGGCTGGTTTCAAACTCTTATGAAGCAGTTATCTTCAATACCTGACTATGCAGCTGTGTGCTGTTACTGTCAGCCTGTTTGTTATCATCGGTCTCGTTTGGGGTTCACTTGTGGCAGCCGGTCAGAGCTGGACAAGCCAGCCCATACTGGAGTTATTTTGTCTACTTCTGTTATAGACGCGAGAGGACATGCTGTTTCTAAATCAGATTCATCCATTTGCTGTGAAACGCTGCTGGACCAAGATCCTCTGCTTCATCCTCTGCTGACACTTACCTTGCAGCTGCAGAGTAGACCAGGAATGAGCACACAGGAGAGAAATCGTGCCAGTCACAGACTGGCAAATTAGAGGTTCCTCAGAGGGACCAATGAGCTCCTAAAAATTGTGGGTGTTTTTGGACTTCTTTTTCAAACACTGTGGGTCAAAACAATTCTAATTTTTACCAGCTGTAAAAGAGAAGCCAAAGCGGCAGCCCAAAGAAGCCA
This sequence comes from Manacus vitellinus, assembly GCF_001715985.3. Lineage (NCBI taxonomy): Eukaryota > Metazoa > Chordata > Aves > Passeriformes > Pipridae > Manacus > Manacus vitellinus. The sequence goes on along the minus strand of NW_021939718.1, from coordinate 7,390,493 downwards.
GTAACTGCAGCGGTTAACAGGCTGGGGAAAAAAAGTGAGAGATGAAGACTGAAAGAAAATGTAGATGAATTTGAAGACACTGTTTTTGAAAGCACTTGAGTTGGTATAATCAAGTATAAGCCAACATGAGGCTAACAAGGAGATAAATCACCACAGCAATTACACAGTATAGAGCTGATGTGAACTCCTGAGAGGCTTCCCAATGGCAAAGGTTCATCAGGTTTCACTCATGGCTGTGATCCATGGAATCCGTTGCAAGTCCTACTGAAGCTGAGTGCAGAAAGGTCACAGAGGCCACCAGCTGCTTGGAAACTACTGAGTGAATCCTATTTAGGGAGGCAAATTCCAGGCACATCTTCCTTCCAAGATGGAGCCCATATATGTAGACAATAATGTGTGAATTAGGATATTTTTCCAAACTGGCATGGGGTTAAAAGAGCTCATGCTGATATATCAAGACATTACACATCGCACAGTGTTTTTCAAACTCCATAGCAACCCTTTCTTCACTTCTGATTTTGACTCCATACCACGTTGAGCCTTCCATGGTAAGGTAGGCAACAAGTGGGGAACTGAAATAGAGTAGTAAGAACAGTCACAACGAAGTGCAGGGCTGTCACTGTATTTGTACAGGATGTGACACAAGTGGTAATCACAGCCTTTCCATTAGCTGTTTCATCCTGAGTAGTCAGCTATGGTTGAAAAACTCTGAAAAACAAGATATGATAAACAAAAATGTTTTGGGTTTTTTTTTAAGCAGAACTTCACAGCTGTACCTCTATTTTTTCTTTTTAAAACTTATTCTACGTAATTATCTGCTTTTCAAAAGTCTCACTACTACAGTGGCTTTTCACTGTTCACAGGAGCTACAACTGTGTGTGGCCCAGTAACACTGAGCCGATTCTGCTGCACCAGTTTGTCACGGTGGAGAATGAGGTAGAGATGTTGAAAATAGGCTTTGGCAACGTTGAAAATTAACAAATCAGAACTCCTTTCTTTATCTCAGCAATGCACTGCTGCCAGAACTCCACTTGCTAAATGGGCCTATTTTTGGTCAGTTTTCTCAGGCACAGTTAACAGCATGAACAAAACTCTGCAATTTGTAATAACATCTCATAGTCTGAATTACTACAGTTAGATCACATCATCACAGTCATGGTCTTCTGAATGATATTCATATTGAGCTCTGGATTAAGCTATAAATTGCCTAGAGCAGTTACATTTTTTTAAGACTTTTTAGAAACCTTTTGGTTCATTATAACCCTTAATTAGCATCCGGAGAAAGAGTCCCACACTCTTCTCTAAGAGAAATTCTTTTTAATTTACTGAGAAAAATAAGATATTTTTGGAAAAGGTTTTTACAGGAGTAAAATACAACCAAGAAAAAAGCACTTTCACTAAAACATTCAGCACAAAGACCCACTCCACAGGAAACACCCACTGAAACAATCCATATACCAGCTTTAGTAAAACACAGTTCATTGCTTTTAAGTTACCCTCAAGAGAAGGAAAAGAGTAAAGAAAACAGATTAAAAGGAGTAAAGAAAGAGAGAAGGAGAGAGAGAAAGGAGAGGAGAAAAGTTACCAACAAGATTCGATGACTCACATAGTGCCAGTTGGAAAGGGAGAAGAGAGAGACCACATGGAGTCTCATGTATTTCTAGAGTTCAGTTTTCCCTCCCAGGCAGGTTATCCCACCAGCGCTTTCCAGCCCCAGCTGAGTTGTGCTGTAGCCAGTCACAGGCTGCAGGGGTGTGTTGTGGGCAAGCTGCCAGGCAGCTCTGCCTTGACTGACAGCCCGACTGACAAGGCTGCAGGGCCTTCAGCTCTGCCACGTGCTCTGCGCGGGCTGCAGGCCTCGCCTTCAGCTCTGCCCGATGTGCAGCCCTTACCATGGACCTGCAGGTCCAGGGCCAGCCCCTCCCCACATGCACAGACACAGTGAGTTAGTTCTGACCTGTAGCAATAATTCAGTGAGATTCTGACCCAGGATCTCACAATTTACAAGTCTTTGGGGGGGCTTTTGGGTTGCCTGAATTTCTATTCCTTTGATTCTTATTACATTTTTAAAAAAAAAACAACAAACCTAAACACAAACAAACTGCAAACAAACCCACAAAAACAAACAAACAAAAATCCCTCACAACCTAAATAAATTATTTATTTTTAAAATGCATCTATCAAGGAGAATTTGTTGTGTGTTAACCTGGAGAAGACTGTTAACCTGAAGATAGGTCTGGCTGTGATGAGCAGGGCAAAAAGGATAACAAGGAAATTCTGTTAGAACTGTAACTTCACTGTTCCATGTGCACTGGATTTTAGTTCTATAGTGATAGGAGCCAAAAAAAACCACCAAAACCCCCAAAACAAACAATAAAGAAACAGAGATGCCACCAGGATTTTGGAAGTATCTACTTGCACTCTTCTGAACTAGTTACGCTTCCTCCTGAACATGTAGGCACATTGTGACTCTCTACAGTGAATCTTAACATGGGTAAAAAACTGTCACTTCTGACTGGAAGATATTTTGCACCCTCTTTCATAGTTACCCTTTAAGAGGATGAAGGGTCTACTACATCTTTGAGATATTCTTGCTCAAGAAATAGGGGGAAACTTTGGTGTGTTTGTATGCAAAATTCAGGGTTCTTTGGAAATGCAGGAATAATTACATTTACTTGAAAACTCTCCCAGGAGAAACTTTTAGTCTTCCATTACCTGCAGCCTCGTCACAGGAGTCCATGTTCAGGGATCACTTGAATCATGCTGGTTCCTTTGCAGAGACCAGAGGGAAACCCAGGGTAGTGTGGAGAATGTACAATACAACACTTGCTCTTCTTCAAAAGATGACATAACAGTCCTAGAAATGGTGCAGAGCACTGGAACGAGTGCTGTGAGCAGCCACATGGAGAAAATGGAGTAATTACAGAGCTAATAATGGCAAACCCATTTAGTCATGAATTTCTCATTATTCTAGTCTTACTCTCTCAGAAGGTGATTAATATCTTTTTGATCAAAGAACACAGCAGTAAAATAGAAACACAGATCCTGCCAAGATGCCTGTGAGCAAATGTGCAGACAAGCACATCACTAACAATTTCAGGAGCTGACAGTTGCAGGTGATTTCATGGGCACATTGTGAACCACAATGGTTTCACAGGCACATCGTGAACAGCCACAACTCTGGTTACATGCAACCAATCGGGCAGCCAAGCCACATGAGCACAAGTGAAATTCCATTGTGGCTCAATGCACAAAGTACTTCGGTGTATCTGTAGGAAGTAATAGAAGGGTGCATATACAGACACTTTCTCCTCTAGCTTTGTAGGGAAGATGGTTTCATGGTGTAGAAGCCTAGAAAATAAGGGGCCTGATGTGTATGTCTCAGATACTGAGAGACAAATCCTTGGAGACAACCAAGGATTGTTGGGAATGACAAACTGAAAAAATGAATGGGATGTGACTGGAGAAGGGAGCCATATGGAGGGAAGGCAGAGCTCTTCTGGGATAAACATCCTTGTTCTGGCTCCTGGAAACAGATACAACACAGTACAGCACAAGTGCAGAAATGAGGTTGAGAAGTGGGTATGGAATGCAGAGAGGGATCAAGACCACTCAGGACCCCTGAACCCCTTTACCCATTTCCAGAAAGAAGAACGAGCTGTTCATGTTAACTAGTTTGCATAGAAAGTGAGAAACTTATCTCTAGGGTGGGAAAAGCTTATGAAAAAAGGTACCCCCATCAACTGGATCAATGCTGGAGCCAGGACTGGTGATCTTTCTTTCTTTCTTCCTTTCTTTCTCTCTCCTCCTCTTCCACCCCCCTTTCTCTCTTCCCTTTCACCCTATGCCTTTATCCAAAACCCACTGCTGTGTGCTTATACAAGGAGATCAGGGACTAACTTATACCAATTTCCATGCCAAGTATTTAATTTAATAATAAAACTTTGTGAATGGTTGCAGACTCTCTGACTTTTGTTGTTCCTTTTATTCATGAGCATTTACAAATCTTGAGTGCTCCCTTCCTCTTAAGGGTGGGATGCCATACATAGCTGAACACTTCAAGTGATGTTACAGCCATCAAGATTATTCTGGCTTCAGAGCTCTTTAGTCTCACTGCTGCAGAAGTCAACAATGCATAAGCCATAGATCTAGACTGAGCAATGAAAAACTAAGTTTATGAGAAGACCATTTACAACAACTTGGAGAAAAATGTTTATTTAGTGTTGTTTATTTATAATTTAAAAAAGAGGATACAACCTGACCTTAGGCAGGATAGGAGCTACCCTAACCATGGTGTCTCCCATTATGAAATCAGGTGTTCAGTAACGCTGCAATGTAAGCAAGCAATGTTGTTATAGTACCAAAGAATAACGTGTACAGAAATTTTTGGATTTCCCAAAAGAAATTGTTCAAAAGACTTGGAATACAATCTAATCTCTTCTCTCAAATGACAGTAATATTTGCTAAGGCCACTGAGGTCATGCCTTTACTTCTTTGTTAACCACACCTGGGAATTTCTAGGCCATGGAGGCTGTCTGGCACTGAACAGACTGTGTTTACCCTAGTAAACATTCTTAACCTCCAAAAGAGGGTAGCCTGATACAAATCACTTTGTGTGAGCGGTCTCTTGAGAGAATTTGTGCTCAAACCCTTTCTAGCAATTATTGTACGGACTGTTAATTGGCACGGGACAAAATGATACCAGAGAAGGCTTAAAGAATATACTTAGAAATGTTTCAACACCTTGGAAGTCTCTCTGGGTTATTCCTCTAGCCTAGAGATAACCTTATCAGATTATGGCACTGCTGGCTGTGATATGTTACGGTGGAATGAACCAAAAGAGACTGAGGAACAGAAAAGAAGGATGGATGGAAGCCTGAAGAAGGCAATTAAGTTATGAAATCACTATCATGCATTTTTTAAGGGAAGGTTCTGTTTTCTTTCTCCTTGCACTACCCAGGGGAAGTATCTGAGATGTATGTAAACATTTCAGGTCCAGGTATCTAAAGACACTTGCATTAATAGCAGAGTTCCGGAGTTATAGAAATGTTGGATCTCACATTCTGGGAGCTCAGACTTCAATAATGTATATACATCAACTGTGTGCCCTGGGTGCCTTTTGACAATCACTATCAAAATGTTTTAAGAAATTGCCTGCAGTTACTCTTCAGATTATTGATTTTTATTATCTCTTTTATGTGTAGAATAAGTAGAATATAGAACCCTAAGTTTAGCCCTAAGCACTAGCAAAACTATAAACATAACTCGATCCCTAATCCTAGCCCTAAACCAAACCCTAAAAGCTAGTCCTAAACGCTGACATAGGTTTGAAAAGAGATGTTGGAATTTTTTCCCAATGTCACCCCTTCCATCTGTTTTTTCCGGGATGGGGGTGGGGGCGGACCGAAGGCGCACACACTGGGGAGCACGGGGAGGGCTGGAAGTTTTTTGTTTGGGAGCTTTTGGGGGATTTGGTACGGGGTCGGACAGAGCAGGAGCTCGGTTTTTGGCTGCCTCGTTCTCTTTTCCTGAGAGGAAGTTTATTTCTCCACGGGACACCTCGAGGAGGACGACTGAGAGAGAGAGAAACTGACCCATCTCAGAGCGAGGTATTCTGCTTTGAAGACTGCCTGTGGGAAAAGGACTTGTTTTGTTTGTTTGTTTGTTTGTTTGTTTTTCATTGCTGGCTGCGAGCACACATGGCTGCGAGCAGTTTTTGAACTGCCGGGACAGTCCTGCCTTTCCCCCACCCCCTCCCCGAATTGCTGCAGGTTTCTCCCCCCCTCCCCCCGTCCGGGGATTTGGGACTTTGTTTTGTTTCTTCTGAAAGTTTTTGATTGCACTATTTGTTGTTTATTCAGATTTTGTTAATAGAAAGCTGTTTCTTTTCCTTTTCTCCTTCAGTATCTATCTGACAACCCAAAGTGAAGGATAATGCCATTCCAGTCTCTCACTCAGTCAAAGTTTCTAAATTGTATTTGTTTTATTAACTATTGTTTTATTAACTATTTTATTAACTATAGTCATGACTATTTGTTAAAAAAGCTTAAGAAAGAGCTACAAATACACAAAAAAAGAAAAATGTGGCTTCCGCTCCTTAACCAGAGAAAGAGACTGATAAACCTCAAGCCTAGCATTTTCTCTTACCTCTTAAGGCTTATTATTTTGTGGACTGAAGTTCTTATGGTTTTGTTGATTGAAAAGTAGATGTCTATTTTAGAAAGTAGTAATATACACCACAAAAAAAAAAAAAAAGACTAGTTGTTATTTTTTTCAGTTCAAGAAGGCTGAATGGTAACTATCCAGATGATTTCTTTAAGTCTGCCGTAATAGGTACACCAGTTGCTGGATCTGGGCTTTAAGAGTTAGCTTAAATGTGTCTATAAATGATCTGTAATTTATAGATAAGTGTTCAGCTGTGATCTTCACAAAGGAAATGTAAGTATTTCCACTTTACTGACTCACAGCAATCACTATGAAGAACTTTTGCAAAACCAGTGACTCCTCATAGTCCAGAGTGGTTGAGGTTGGAAGGGATCTCAGGAAGTCACTTGGTCCACCCCTGAAGCTTGAGCAAAGACACCTTGACCCAGGACCATGCCCAGATGGTTTTTAAACACCTCTTAAGGATGGAGTCTCCACAACCTCTCTGGGCAACCTGTGTCAGTGCTCGGTCACCTGCATAGTGCAAAAGTGTTTTCTGGTATTAAGGGAGCCTCCCGAGTTTTACTGTGTGCCTTTTGCATCTTGTCCTGTCGCTGGGCACCACTGGAAAGCGTCTGGTTCCATCTCCTTTGCATCCCCCCTTCAGTAGCTCAGTAAAGTGTGCCATATGTCTCTGCTGCAGAGAACGTCCATTGTTTACTGGTTTCCCAGGTAGCTGAGAGAAATAATGATTTCTAGTAAAATCATTAGCAGAAATATGCACCACTCGCCAGAGTACAGAATTAGAATAGACCCCAAATTGCCCTTCAAATGCTATAGTTAATTGAAAAAAGTCCCTGAAAATCTTGATTGATAAAACATTATTTCAGCTGTTACTGTAGACACGCAAAAGGGGACAGTCTTAACATTTGAACGCTCTCTACCCTTTGTTTGAGCATGTAATTTCCTGAAGTGTAATGATTGTTGATGATTGCTCTTGATAGGACAAGGGGAAGGTAAGTCGGTTGGATTTTTTATTCTGTCCCTGTCTATTCTTGTGTTCCTGTGCGATAAAGCATGAAATTTGTTCCACCTTTGGGCCTCTTGATTGCGAAGAGCAATAGCACAATAACCTGGCAATACTTACATTTCAAAACGTGTGCAGATTTTCAGCTGTGTGCAAAGTCCCTGGTGAGTAAGTCTTGAGATGGTGTAAACCAACCAGTGCACAGGGAACTGTGGAATTTGTTTTATAGTAAAACATAAACCTCTCAATGTTCTGTGTGTATTTTAATATATCCTAAGCCTATTTATATAACTTCCTTTCATCTTACATTCTATGACTTACATTTTTTAAAGCACAGAAATGATGGCACACCCCTTGACTTTCCCAAGAAAACTAACATTTAGGGATGTTTGCCTAAGACGTAAAATTAAAAATATTAATTAATAAGTTTTACATTTTCCATGTTATTCTTTTGGAGACTCTCATAACATTGAGAATTATGTATGAGTTTAGACATCTTTCATTGAAAACTAATATTCTGGAGCTGCAAATTGTTCAGACGTTGCTGTTTTGCTTATTCTTTTCTTCCCTTGAACAAACCATGCATGACTAAACCACTCTAATTTGAGTGAAAATTAGGCAATATGGCCTAAAACTGTATAATTAGACCATTAGCATAATAAATGTGTGCAGGATTACACAGTGTCGGTATGGGACTCTGTATTGTGCTGAATTAATGCTGAGAATATCTTGGTTCATCTTGTTGCCTGCTGATGACTGGTGCCAAGGAGATCTCAGAGGGATGGTCAGAGGCAGCCACTTGTGCTGAGCACTTACTGACAGAGACATCCTCACTCTGTAAACTCTGTTTAATGCTTTTCAGTGGTTCTGAGTGGTAATTCGAATCTGTCTCCCCAAAGGAAGTGGATTTATCCTGGGATGGATAAACATCACCCACACCTAATGGAGTTTTACCTCAGGCATTAGTTATTATTATGTTAATGGAAAGCCTCTTTTTGAGAAATGTTTTCTTTATAACAGGAATGTGCCTGAGATTGCAAAGCAAAACTTTCTACCTTTAAGACAAACCACAGCAAATGCCACTGATGCAAGACGGTCTCAGCAAGTAGCAAAATACTACAGCATCAACACAGCAGGGTGCCACGGAGATGAGTGGAACCCTCTGTGCTTTTCCAGTTCACAATTATGGAATCACCTTAGTCAGACATTTGTATTAAAAATCAAGGCTGCTAAGTGTCTTTAAAACTCTTAGTGTGAGTTACCTAAGAGCTACCCAGTCCATTAGAAACCCACTGTTATGGATTCTTCCGTGAAGGGGAGAAAGGCCCCTTCTGTCCCCTCAAACTGGCTTTCTGAGTTTCAGAAGCCATAGGGTTTTATGAAGTAGTTCCTGTGTCACAACATAGAATTAGGCTGCAAAAGCCCAGACAGTCAAATTAGGTTTAATTTAGAAAAACTATTCAGCTCTGTTGCATAAAGCTGCTGCTCTGGGAGGACTCACCCAAATCAGTGGTACATTACTACCGAGTTATCTTTAATGTTTACATTTGCTTCACATTTGCTCTGAGGAAGTCAAGCTTCAGCTTCCAGCTCTCTCTGTTAGGAGAAGGCTGAAGCCTCCTCTGATAACTTTTCAGTTCCTTATTTGGCTGTAGCTTCTGGTCAGCTCCTCAAGTATTTCAATTTCAGTATGCAATGATAATCTGCAAACTTTTGCTAACTTTTCACCTGTTTGTGTAGCTTTTAACTACTCATGTGTTTTAGCCATCTCTTCTTTCTGTTTTCAGCCTGGGAATAGAGACCTTCTAGAAATGGCCACAGGAGCATCCAGGATACAGGCAGAATTGTTTAGCTGTTCCTACTTGAAACCTTTTGTGCCTGCATTGCACAGTCATGTTTTTCTTCTCACCACAAAGTCATTTTTATACATCATGTCCAAGCTCCTTGAGCACCAGGGAATCCCAGCTCTTGTCAGAGCTATGGACTGTCCAGAGAAATTCCCCCCTGCTCAAGGCATGACGCAAATACCTATGTCCTGCATATAATTCTGTTGTTGTTGTCTTGCTGTCCTTCCAAAGCGATGTGGATGACTCCTTGCTCCCCCATGGTTCAACACCTGATGAGTCTTGATATCTGGCAAAGGATACCTTTTTCTATAACACAAGGAGACATGGGGGAGTGGAAAGGAAGAAGAGTTTCACTGATATGACATCGTACTCTTGGTACCCTGTGTAGGTGAGACAGTGTGGAGGGGACAGTATGTCAATGTGTTAACCTTGGTAGAACTGTCAAAAGGGTTTTTGAAACTACAAGGTCAAAATCACAGCATTCATTTCTATTTTTAAGCACAAAGTAAATGTACTCATAGTACTTTATAATTTTTCCTAGACTTAATATTTTTATTATTATGTGAGGTTTGATTTCCAGTGCTCTTTCTGCCTGACATAAGGAGAAAGAGACCCTTTTGAAAGAACAAGAAGCTGATATCCAGTTACTTTTGAATAAATGTAACAAACTAAAACACTTATGTCATCTCAGGAGATGTCTAACTAAAATTTGGATTTTTCACAATGGATCTGAGTCACAAATAGTCAAAACTTAGGTGATACATCCATCTGCAGATCTCCAGAGATTGCTGCAGCTTGCCTTACCTTTCTGAGATGAGTTGCCACAGTGGGAAAACCTTTAGGAGTCTGTTAGTAGATCATGATAATGGTGATGAAGGTGATGATACCAAGGAGGATTTTTTTTTCTATAGTCCAAAATCCACTGGTTCAAACTCTCTTGGAAAGATCTAAGCTGAAAAGAGACATTTCCTTCTGTGCCCCTTCCAGATTGTACTGTGTGTTATCCATTGCAGAAGGCAAGAGGAGCAAGAAGTCACAGCAAGGGTGACAGCAGACACACAGTGACATAGCCCCAACCCTGGCCACAGTGACCTCTTTTACTGACCCAGAGCACTCAGAGCCCAGAATTGCTGCTGGAGCAGTGGGCATGGCTAGCACTTTAGAAAGCGAGTGTGAGAGAAAAGGAGAGGATAAGTCAGATGTTCCTTTGGGATCACTCAATCAGAACTAGACCTGGGCAACTCCAGTGAGCAAGCCCCCACACAGCTGAGACCTGCAGCATGTTTTGGGAAGATAATCCCTTGTGACAGTGTTTAGTTACAGCCGGGGCCATCAGCTTCATTTATATTTCCCTGAACACACTGAGTGCAATTCATAGATAAGGCTTTGGTGAGCTGGTGATGCTGCACTCAAGCACTTTACTCTTACCTATTTTAAAAGACTTTCCCATACACATATCTCTTATTAACCTTTTTTTTTTTTTTTTCATTTTTTTCCTTTTAGAAAACCAAGTTCATGCTGTCATCCTGTCTGGAATGCATTAACCATCATCAGAGCGAAATCTCTGTCACTTGAGCTCGAGAGCAAAGCACTTTTACGTGGCAGTAGCGTTAACCTCAGACCCTAAAATGGAATACAGCCTGCACATTGCAGATGTTTTCCACTTATTGCTAACTAAATCCTGTTTATATGAGTATATCAAGAGCAAAATTTCATTCTCAAACACAGGTGACATCACTATCAGCACAAACTTTGCCACTGAAGTGAGGGTTAGAGTGAGGTTAGAAGTGAACCCTTCAAAGACATTAAAATAATTGAACCCTTTTGCTTTCTAGAAAAAAGCAGAAATTTTTCTGTTAGCTGTTATCAGCAGGAAAAATCAAGAGGTTGTGTTCTTTGCTCGTTTAAGCTCACTGTAAGCACGTTGACCTTTGTGACAGTGCACTCAGTGAAAAAGCAGGATGCATTTTTTGAGCTGATTTTAATTTACATTAGGGTAACACAGCAGGAACCTACCTGCAGTTTTTGCTAATGTCCCTGGCCTACCTCTAAGCTGATTAGCAATTCAGCTCAATAACTCGCATGCACTTTGAGACAAAAACAGAAGTGTTTGCTTAATGATGTATACAAGCACACACATGAAAGAATAGCCAAAAAATTAACGAGCTGAGCAAGACTTAGCCTTTGAAAGAGTCATAACATGATGAGTTTTGGAGGCTACAACTGCGATCCCAGCAGGGTCCCAGTAGTGTGCAGTGAGCATAGAGCACACACAATGCATCATTAGCAGTACCAGTCAGTGAAGGCAAGGCGGTTTTCCCATTTGCACTTACACCTAATGCAGCTGTAGGAACTGATTAAAATGTATCGACAGGGCTCATTATGGCTTTGCTTTTTACTTATGTTTGTTTTATATCAACAAGTTCATTGCTGTTTTGGGGAAGTTTCAGAGGATATGTGATCACCACAGCGCTGCTCTCAGCACCTCTAGACTTGGTCTGTTGGCTCTGTGTTTTACTGAAATGTGTTTACATTCCCTTCTCATAGTATTGGACCTTGACAGTGTTCAAGCTGAGGAACGAAAGAAACAGCTCACTGAAGGTCAGTATTAGTACTTTTTTCTGCTGCTTGTCATGACCAAATAGCCTGTTCTTGTGGCTGATCCCAGAGAACAGTAGTCTGAGTAATGAACAAAGTAATAAAAAGATCATATCCTGGTAGCACAGTGGCTTTAGGAGTCAGTCCAGGAGGAGGAATGAATTCCCCACACAATGTTGAACACAGGCTGGTTTTTCCAGCTACTGTAGCTACAGGTCATGCACATTTGGATGAATCTCTTTGAGCATTACTGTTAATTAAAAGCTAGGTGTAAGAATCAGAAGATCTGACTTGCCTCCTTTTAGGTGACTTTAGAGAAATTGATTTATCTCTTTTTCCTCTTCTATTCCCTGTCCAGTTGGATCACTTATTGTAAGTATCAAGCAAGTACTACCAATACCACAGCATATAGTAAGGATTGTTTTAATGGTATAAATGTATTTAATTATATCTATAAATCTGTGTATACGTAGATAATCTCCTGCTATCCATTCCAAGCTGAATTAATGTATAATTCTATATTAAACTATCATTTTCCTCTTTTCTCATTACATTTTTATAACTTGAGTAACACTTTGTGTGTTAGCATGACAAGTTGCTCCAGAAATAAAATAAATATACAAAATCTTTGAACTGTATATTTGCCCAAACTGTATCTGAGCTTGTGCTCAAAAACCCAGAATGATTAACAACTTGCAGCATGCACCAAAACAGTCATGGACATTATAGAGCGCTATTTAGAAGGGTGTGATATGTCTGGAACACTTTAAAATGTGAATATTCAATCACTGTTATGCAGACCATATCTCAGTGCTCTCATTATGCATTCTGAATATATTTGCATGCCATATTTAATATTCTGTAATAAAACTGGTTTGTTATTCATTGTCTTTTGATGCTGAAGTTCTAAGTGAAAGAAAACCTGTGGATAAGTGGAACTGTAGATCTAGTCTCATATAACATTTTCCCCTCATTTCTGGCTTGTGAAAGGTCATAGAGTCATAGAATCCCAGAGTGGTTTGAGTTGGAAGGGACTTTAAAGATCACCTCATTCCAATACCCCTGCTATGGCAGGGACACCTTCCACTAGACCAAGTTGCCCCATGCAACCTTGCCTTGGACACTTCCAGGGATGGGGCAGCCACAGCTTCTCTGGGCAACCTGTGCCAGGGTCTCACCACCCTCACAGGGAAGAAATGCTTCCTAATATCTGATAGAAACCTACTGTCTTTCAGTTTGAAACTCTTCCCCCTTTTTCTATCACTACATTCTCTTGTAAGTAGTCTCCAGCTTTCTTGTGGGCTCTCTTCAGGTACTGGGTGGTATTTTAGAGGATAATCCTGGCAGATATTCAGCTGTGTTCTGCCATGAAGCATCAGATATGCATTTCCCTTGTGGAAAGAAATGCTTCTGGCCATAAAACCTTCTCAGGATGCTCCTCTTGAGAATTTCCACAGAAGCACGCCTCCACACTGACTGACTCCGTGCCAGTGGCTCATCTGAGGGTGCAGCTCCACAACAGCTGGCTGTGGTATTGTTGCTCTCATGAGTGACAGCAGTGTCCCATATGGGATTCCCTATCCCAGTAAATCTCAGCAGTGTTGAACCAACCATTGTGACAGAGTTAAACATGTACACACACACACACACACACACACACACACACACACACACACACACACACACACAAGTGAAAGCCCCCTATTCTACAACTAATCTCCAGAGATAGCGTAACTCATAGAAAAAACACCAGAATCTTTAAAGATACATTTGCATGTGGGGAGAAGAGATGGTCAGATGTTTGATTCCGAATTGTAGTGGTGTTTGTGTGTGTATGTGCTGTGTGAATGGTCTCCTATGAGACCAAGGAGGGTGCCTTGTGGGCTGAGTGAGCAATCTGGAGCATCCATGTATATGCATGTGTTTGCAATGCTGTGAGGCCACTTTGCCAAGTGAAATCACACTTCTTTTGACTGACCTTTGTTGTCCTGGGCCATGCTAAGATCCATCTCTGTACACATTTTCATTCATGCAGTCCTTTGGAATAAGCTCTGTTGCAAAAAGGATATTGTTCTCTTTTGTTATTTCAGCAATACCTGGGGTAGGTATGTGCCTTTCTATAGATTTTTTTCCTGCCTTACTAGTGTCTCTCCTTATTTTACAGATACAGTCTGTATTTCCTTTCCCAATTTCTTGGTCAAATTTCCTGACTTTTTACTTTCCGTAAAGTTGAAAATTTTCATGCCCATTTATGAAGGACTTCTAATCTCTCCAGTAATGTGAGAAATAAACCATTAGTCTTTTTCTTTCAAAAACGATTTCTTAGATAACTTTTTATTTTTTAATTATACATATATATCAGATTTTTTCATGCTGCCCTGGGGTGTTGGGAAGCTTTAAGAATATTTGTGCCAGCTTACTGTACTGGAGACTAGGTGCTTATATATATTCTGTTCCTAGAAATCCTCCTCTATGTTGGTACAAATCATCCACTCATTCTTTTTCCAGGTGGTTTGTAACTGCAGAAACAGCTTTAAGCATCTGTATGGATAACAGCATGGTTTCAGTCCTTTCCTGGGTATGCTCCTAATCCATTTGTGAGAGCAAAAATCTCTGTTTATGATCTTTTTGGCTTCATCTTGTTATTTTGAAGTTAACATTCTGTAAATATTCAGCATAAATAAACACCAAATAGGGCTGTGGTGGCTCTCAGGAAAAGCTTCCATACACTACATAGGTGCAAGTATAAATCCACCATTTGTACAGGTGTGATCCACAGGACATCACTATATTAAGATTTACAACTCTTATTAGCTTCCATGATATAGTCATCTGAATATGATGAGAAACAACATAAAATGGAAGAGTATGAAGTATTATAGACTGTGTCCAGTGAATTTTAAGGAAAATTTCCATCACAATGCAGTGATAATCTGGAACTAAATGGAACTTGCCATTTTGGAGAAGCTGTATTTTAGACTATCAACCTCAAATTGATGTTAAGATAGTCTCTAGTTACCAAGCTAAATATGCTCTTTTTCCATAAGCATGTGAAAAACTCATCTATCTGGGGCTTCTGAATCGCCTTTTACCACCGGTAACTATACACCATCAGTATTTTCACCTTACACCTTGTCTGAGCTGCTTTCCTAATAGGCAGCTGACAAATAATGAAAGTTTATGCTGAGCTATTTTACACTATGATTAGTTTCTTATTGTTGTTTACATATGATAGTCTGTATTGACTAATCATTTATGCATGCAGATGACTAGTCTGAAGCTGTAGTGAGCAGGTCTCTTGAAAGAAAAATAGTGAGAGGTCTACTAAGTGTATTTATTCCTCATTATTATTCACTAGTAATTAATTTCTTTGTAGAAAGATTGACTTTTTTTTCCTATTTGATTCTTGATTTCTTTACTTAGAGCAGTAAAAGGTTTTCTGAAGTTGTTTGAAGGACTAAAACTGACCATCTACTCTATAATATTCAGATTAGCTTCACAACAGTGTTCCTGTTTAGTCATATTTTTTCTGTCATTCACTGACAAATTACCATTCTGAAAGCTACATCCATGCCATAAAGTGACTGTAAGGTTAAGCTAATTGTCATCTGTCTTTAGATAGCTTGTTTGCTTAGAAATTCAACCTGTAGACTCTGGTTTGACAGAAAAACACCCTAAATTAAAGTACATCTAGTACTGAGATCGTTGTTTAGAGTAGAGGCATCAGGTAAACTGTAAGGGAAAATTCTTCTTGGAAACCACAGTGCTGAATAGGTCTGAAAATGAAGCAAAAACTCTCAGTTGAATATACAGTTTAAAGATTGTTTGTTCAGAAAGGCACCCAAGGGAAAGCAAGGAAATAAGTTACTTTGCTGACAGACATCGCCATCCACACTGTAGGTCCAACACTGACTAGGGACAAAGACCTGCCCACCTTGATGGGCAAGCGAGAGGGGAATGGGGAAAAGACCTTAATTTTTTTCAGTTACAGTATGAAAAAGACAGTCAATCAGACTTAGGAAGTGAGAATCATAATTTTTTCCCATTTTCCAAAAATTTCAGGAATTTTTCTGTCTGGAGTAAGAATTAAGGTTGAAATAGTCGCTTCTTTTTGGTTTGGTTTTTTTTTTTTCTCCTTTTAAAGATTAAATTGACAGCATTTTAAACAATAGAATTAGTGTTATTCGCTTAAAAAGATCTGAAATAAATAAGCAGAGATTGAGGTGTTTCTTATGATGCCAAACAAAAGAAACAGACCTTAAAACCGCTTTTAAAAAATACAGTTTCTTGATGAAAAACTGAGGTCTGAATGATTGCCACTTTTCTGTATTTATTTTCTGATATTCATCTTCATTAAGGTGCAGGACTGATTTAATGAGGTTGAGCAGTCCATAAACACTAAAACTTTCCTTTCATCAATGGATGTAAATTTTAAAAACAAGACACTGCAATCCAACTCATTTAATGAGGGCTTACCCATATGAATGATTATATCCACTTCAGGGGACTTCCTGAGGAAGTTCTGTGGATGCAGGATACAGGCAGCCCATACCAGTGCACAGGTCACAGCACACTGTTTTCTTCTCACTTCGGTCAGTAAGAGCACAGACTTTTGCCTGATTCTCAGCATCAGGGGCAGAGTTGTGCAGAAATTCTGCAGTGAATGAAAATACAGCAGCTTTCTCCCATTTGTGGTCCTCAGGACCCCTGAAAATTCAGAAAAATATTTATTTTCACAGGTGACAGGACTAGTTCTGACAAGATGTTTCTAAATCATGCCAACCAGTGTGTGTAACACTTGGTTCATCTTACTAACTTCACACCGTGGTAGGTTCAGCCTAAATAGCCTAGCTGCAGGAACTATGAATGCTTGTTTAGCCACTGCTCTCATTTTTAATCAAACTTGCATGGACAACCTCATTGTTCTTAAATGTAATTACTCAGCTTGAGGCTATTCCAGGGAAATTTTCACACATAAAGATAGACCAAGTGGGGAAGAAAGAAATAAACAGTTTCCAAAGTTAGTGTCTATTAGGAGTGCTGCTGGAAAAAGGTGGATAGTTTGAATGCATTAGCAGTGCCATTACCTAAACCCAATGACTATTTACAAGTGTTGAGGTGGGCACTGGGGGGAGCTGAGTTTGCGCTGAGCAATGGACCTGATGGCAGCAACACTGAGTTGTGACAGACCCACTTAGGGGCCAGCGGGGCCTATGGCAAGGTGAAGACTGATGTCTTTCTAAGAAAAGTGCTTGTTAATGACAAAGGAATAGTTTGCCTGCAGTTGGTTTGGTTTTGGTTTTGACATATCTAGAAGTTTAACAGCAAGGCTTTGCTGAAATAAAATGATCCATGTTTGCCTTAAGGATGTGCATGTTACTTATTGTCTGGGCCTTTACAAAGGAAATTATTTCAGCAGAGAAAGACTTTTTGTGTCCTATGCCTGAAAGAAACCTCAGCCACACAGCAGTCTTCCCAAAGCCAGCAAGAGGAATGGTTAAAGCAGCAGGATCCCCCACCATTCTCTTCAACACGAATTTGTCTTTGGTTTGTTTTCATTCTCTGTTTGAAAGAATGAGCCTTGGGAGGGATCTGCTGAATTTTAGCTCTGTCTCAGAGTGCTGTGACTCAAAATAACACCATTGGCTCAAACAATACTCTACAGCACTGCAAGTCATGACTCATAACAAGCTGTTAAAAGAGGTGGCAAAGGGAAGAAAGGCTCACCCAGCCACGATCCAGCACACCAGGGTCCATGCTTGCCCTGCAGAGAGGATTGTCTGCACAGGAATGGCCTGATTGCTTGAACTCTGCAGAACCCAGATAATTTCTCCCATTTCAGTCACAGTGCCTTCACCATACACTCAGCTCAACTTTCATTCTTTCATTTCACGTATTTCTCCTTTCTGCTCTAGACTATTGTCACCCTTTAATTTTTCTTGGTCTTCTACGTTTTGAGAGGAGGGGAGCCAAAGCAGAACACAGTTTTCAAACTGCAGATAGCACATGGACTACTACAGTGTAAAACTTCTCTGTGCTCCAATCCTACCCAAATAGTTCCTAATAAATAATTTATTTTTTAACTACATCGGAGCACTGATCTGTGTTTTCCTGGGACTGGCTATTACAATGATCATCTTCATGTCCATAGCTGTGTATGTGAAGTTGTCTGTGTCTCCTTTCTCACATGCATCCATCCCTCTTCTTTTGTCTACATTGAATTTACTTACCTTCAAACATGAGTCTTAGAAGGTCCTTCTACAATTACACCGGTCTTCAGATTACTATTTTGATGGTTTAGTAACATCTGCAGACTTTTTCACTAATTCCCAGTGACTAAGAAAAGTCTGAAGGCTGTGTCCAACATGCAGCCTGAGCCTGCCATGATTCACCTCTTTTTTCAAAGAGGCTTATGCAAACTTTGAACAGCAGGATTAAAGATGTGGTTCTGACCTAACCACCTCAGCTGCCTTATGTCTACCTGTATCTCTGAAACAGAAGACTCTGGAGCAGAAGATAAATCCACTCTACTGGCATTAGTCAAGGAAATGTTGGCTCATTGCAAAACATCTAACTTCTCCTTCATGTCAATTTTCAAAAGCACATCTTGCAATTTCCTGAAAATCCCAGGAAGTCATGGTGAGACCATGACTTTAAGGTGACACTGTTGTCCGGATTCAGCTGGATGATGCTGAGCATGAGGCACCTGAGCTTTCTGCTTCGTTGTTCCTAAAGATGTAAAGATCTGTGCTTACACTCTCCATACTTTCTCTGAAAATCACCTGTTATTAAAGCCAAATTCAGTTTTGTACCAATAGGGGGAATGTGCACACTACAAAAATACACATGAATTATGATGTACATTAGGATGTTCCCAGTCTGTTATCTGTTGACACACTTTTAGGACTGAGAGAATAGGACTTCAGGCTGAGAAGCAGTGCACCTTTAAGGGAAAACAACTGAAACCTTGGTAATGGATTTTAAAGTATACATCATTTTCTGTATGCAGCTAAAGAGCAAAAGAAGAAATTCACGTTTCCTCTTTTAAATGATCCTATCTTTCCATTGAAACTCTTTTCTTCTAATAAATCCTTTTTCTGAAAGGATCTAATAAATTGTGACCCTTTTCTTCTCCAAATAATTTTTTCTTTGTGATTTAAAAGTGCATGCAAGTCTGACACAGCTGCACACAGACGTACAGACATATTGAGAGGTTGGCTTTCAAGTTTCCTATCTATGAGTCACAGCAGATTCAGTAAGGTCAGGCATAACATCAATCAAAGTTTTAGTAACTGTAAAGTGTTCATATACTGGTTCACTGTAAGGGAGAAATTTCCCTTCAACTTCATAAATTAATAGAGAAAAAAACCTGCTGCTGAGGTAAAGAAATTGTCATGGAATCTTGAGAAGATAATAATAAAAGGGATGCTCCTTAGATATATTTATTGTACTTCACATT
Source organism: Manacus vitellinus (assembly GCF_001715985.3). NCBI lineage: Eukaryota > Metazoa > Chordata > Aves > Passeriformes > Pipridae > Manacus > Manacus vitellinus. The sequence goes on along the minus strand of NW_021939718.1, from coordinate 7,371,418 downwards.
GCAGCAGCCTAGATAAATTAGAGCCATCTGTGAAATGTGGTCATGAATATAAAACCATGTGCGTTAGAGAAATACTTTACTGCTGAGTGTGTAATGTCTTTACATGGAAAATTGTATGGAGTGGAGTCCTTAGTCCTATACTTTTTTTGAAGCTTCTGTCATGCTAAATACTTTTGTATATACTCCTAAGTCCTTTGCAAGAGTCCTTTACAACCCTTTACCACTAGTCTGGGTTCATTTGCTCTATCACAGCTTGGACGACATGCAACAAAACCCCTGTCAATGTCATCATTATAAAGCATTTCCCTTTCTCTGTTTGCTAGCTAGCTCGGAGTCAAGAAGAGTGAAATATTGTCTGCCCTTAAAAGGATGCATTGAAGCAAGGTTTCTTTCCACCTGCACACTGAGTGCTTCTGAAGTGCAGGTCTCAGCACATTGATGCTCAGCTTTAATGAGTCATGCCTTAACAGCTCTTTGCAATTTGGAGTATATGGACAAGAAAAACACACCCTTAAGTCTCTAAGTTTTCAAATGAGAGAAATATTAATTCTCTTATGGTTACGTAAAGCTAAGTACAGAAAGGAAAGTGCGTGGGCTTGGGATGTTTCTGATTTTTCTGGACTAGTTGGTCCTGACCACTTTCTCAGTAATGTTTATCTTCATATTTTGTAAAGTGAGGAGCTCACATCCGCTCGGAACAACTAGGGATTTATAAAAAAAAACCCACAAAAAACCAAACCAAACCAAAATAAAACAAAAAAACCAAACCAAACCAAACCAAAAAAACCAAAGCAACCAAACAAAAACACCCCAAAACAAAACCAAAACCAAAACCAAACAAAAAAAAACCCACCCCAGGCAACTCCTTCTCCAGGTCTACAAACGCCAAAATGTTCACTGACAGAGATAGTCTTGGATTCCTGGGACTGGGATCATCTCTTGAGCCAGAGCAGAAGCCTTGAGGACCAAAGGGTTCCTGGAGCTGTGTGCTCCAGGAAGGTAGGTATAAAAAAAACAATTTGAAGTCTATAGGGGTGGAATTCAGTGCAGATTTTTCTCTGCCAGAAATACCATCTAGAGTGCTTTCATAATAATTGGGCTTTTTCATCACCTTTACTGGCATTAATTCCAGAGTGAACAAAGAAGGTGCCCACTGAATCTGAAAAATCCGGAATAATGAACTGCCCAGAGGCTTTGATCTTTGAGCAGTAAAGGTGTTTATTGACAGCGCTGGGAGCAAGCCAGCTATTGCTGGAAAAACTTGCTCCCAGGCTTCACACAGAATCAGCAGTTTTTATACAATTTTCATATATGATTAAATGCATATTCAAATGATTACAACATCTATCTATACATATTAATAACAGGCAGAGTATAGGTGGAGCTCAGGTGGGGCTTGGGCAGTGCTTCTCTTGGCCCTCAGTGTTGGGGGTAGTTACAATCTTCCTACCATGGGTCTGGGGGCTATTCTCATCTTCCTCAGCTTGACCTCTCTTCTTTTCTGTTGTTCTTGACCTGCTCACTGAAGCTTGGAAAAAGCCTTGGCTCCCAGCCTGTTTCTTCTATTCAAATGTCTACCTTATCCTACTGCATCTTAATTTATTACCTCTAGGCCTATTACATGTCCTTTCACCATTCTCTTAAGTTTAGGTCCGGTAAGTAGAACAGAACAAGCACAGATCATTTTGGATGTTAGTAGCTTGTTAGCAGGCCCGAATTTCTTAGTTAACTCTTTTGGGCCTGGTCTCCTGTTTCACCACAGAGGAGACCTGACCTGCTTTTTCTCCTCACAGCTGTTCGTGCTTGTATCGACAGACCCGGGAAGACAGATGCAGGACCCGATCTGGCCAGGGAACACTCACTATTCTTGCCGGCACAGTTTTCAGCTGGGACACCTTCTCCATGTAGTTCTTGTATCACCTGCCACACAAAGTGTGAAGCTGTCTAAGGAAAGGCAGGGAAAGGATGGAAATGTGGTAAAGAAGCTGGTGTAACTTTTTTTTCTGTGAACAGATGAAACAGCCTTTGGGACTACATTAACTCTCTGACCATTTTAACATAACAAACTAATTCTTACTCCAAACACAGCTGGCCCATTTCTTGAAGAAAATACGTTATATTTTTCCTTCACTAAATAATAACTGTAAGAGAGATATCATCATAAAACCTAAGTCTGCTTAGTCTCTGTCCTTTAAATATTTCCTCCAGTGTGGTGGGAATGGTCCTGAAGGCACTTAATTGCCACTTTAAAAGAACTAACATTAAAAATAAATTCAGGAGAGTGGCAGACATGATGAGAAAATCCAGAGAATATACTCAGTGCATTTAAATGTTAAATTGCCAAGTTGCAGCCTGTGTGAGTGAAACAGTTCTTTGACGGAGTCTGGTCTACTTTAAACCATGGCAGAGATCTCATTGCGACAAGGGACCAGTTTCTCCGACTACCTGAAAAACCAGAGAAAAATAAGGCAGATGTTTCCTTAGTAGAATTAAGACCAGGAGATACACAAGATGGAAGTGAGGGCAGACCTAAGGACATGCCTATACCTGAATCTGTGCATCCTGCTTCCATTCTGTGTGACTCACAGCACGCTGCACATACCCTTTTGTTATTTCCTGATGAAAACATGTACAGGTATTGTGAAGTATTGTAATATTAGGAATATCTTCAGGTATTCTTGATTTTGTATTGATATTATAGGTACACTTAGAGCTAACCTCCAGAAGCGAGCAGAATTTCTTGCCAAGACCCCAGTGGTCTAATCACAGGGCAGATTAAAGGATTATGTACACAGCATGATTATTTTAAAATCATATCCTTAGTTTGTGTGGCATTGGTCTCTTTGCTTGTGGGTTTTGGTTCTGGTTTTTTTTTCCCCAAACTTTTCACCTTTTACTGCGATGACACATAAGAAAAGTACCAAAGTATGAGCAGACTTTCAATGGCACTTAAAAGAGTTGAAGCATGGCTTCACCTCCCTCTTCTGTTTTCTTTATGGTACGAACATATTTTACAGATTAATGGCTCTGGAATACAGCTTGAGGTGATATTAAATAAACAGGTAGAGGAGCATAGCTTATCATAATTCATCATAAAATTTTACCTCTAAAAAAAAAAGACACACAGTCATTGAACAAAAGGCATTTGCCTATGAAATGGGCTACGAAGTCACTGAAAGACTGTTTTCCAGATATGAAATTAAAATGGTTATTTGCTTCATTCACTGCAGTAGCGAAGAACTATGCACTCTGCCAATCCAGAGTCTGCAAAAATACATTTCTGACACGTGTCCAAGTCATGTTTCAATTTTGGGTGTGAAACATGATTGCTGCAAGATACGTGGGGTACCTATCTCTACTATAAAGAAATAAATCAGTTCCTCTACTTTTGAAATTTGAAAGGAAAGAAAAAAGATAAATTGCACCTTGAAAAATTTCATGTAGGTAAAACAACACCTCTCCCCAACTTCAAATACAGACATTAGGTCTGAGGCTATGTCTATAATGTGCTGATTGTACTGATGTGGAATCTGTGGACAGTCAGAAATATTTTTAAAATGTTCTTAACTCTGTATCTCAGTGATGTGTGTGAGTGGTACTACACCAGCAATTCCTACCAACACCTGGAAGGTACCTTCCCATCATTCTGCTGATACAAAGGGCTCTGGAAATTTTTCCTGATCTGCTTTCGCAAAACGAATGCATACAGAGTAATTCTGCCTAACTGTTGGTCTGGAACAAGCCTCGTTGACCTTGTCTGCATGCAGGGTTTGCAACATCCTTCTTTGTACTCACTTGAAAACTGATTTAGTCCTGTGCACCCTAAACCTGTGCACATGTGGCACTTCAGGCAATATGCAAAATCATAAAGATTTTTGAAATTCAGCAAAACATTTCACTTAGAGAAGTCTCTAATCTGTCCTTTTTGGGAATTTGCATAACTGTGATGCGATTTGCACTCCATGTATGCTGTGGGACAGGGCTTTGCAAGGTGTGCAGTCTTTGTGTTCACAGGCATTTCATGCACTCACATTAACTGTTTGACCTCATTTAGTGTTTCTAGAATAACTTATGTGTGTATATGGAAAGAATTTGTACTGCTGCTAAGGTAGCATAATTTAGCTTGCATTATAAATCAGATAGGGATGTTCAAAGACAAAATTAGAATCTATATAAACCACAGTTATTGCCATATACAGCACAGCCGCAGTGATTTACCACTGCACTCCCAGGCCTGTGTTATGATGTTTGCAAAATACCTGCTCACAAGCCTGTGCTTGTCTATTTCAGCAAGGGCAGCTTGTACTTATTTTCAAGACTTTTCTCCTCCATAGATTTGCCAGCCTTTTTTTAAGTAAAAATGTGATTAAAAAGCAAACAAACAAACAAAAAACCCCAAATCTAACAAGAAATCATTTTGGAATCAGTCCTTCATATTTTAATATAAATTGAAAATTCATTTCTAAGTTCATATGCAAGACTCGGACAATTCTTCATTGCTTGGCAAGGACATGAAAAAACACCAAACACTTCATGCTTTAGTAGCTTAATTGTTTTAACTATGTGGTGAAATAATCCATCTGAAAATAATCCATCTGATCTCATGTGTTTCCCTAAATAAATGGCGCACATCATGCTCTGCATTCAAGTATTTTTTTAAAAGTGAGGTAGATTTCTACTCTTCATTTTGCACTCTTCAGAGAGATTTTTGTCAAAAGCCATGTCAGTCACTATAAAAATAGCAAAATATGATCCAGACAGACACAATTGACTGATTTCCTCACGGTCATAAATAGTAAATACTCATTTTCCCAGGTTCAATTTGAAGAATGTATTTGAAATAGAATGCATTCTTAACACTAACTTTTAATTGTTCCCTGTCTGGGACTCATGAAGATTCTGTTATCTGTGACTGGAAGATGGAAGGGACGAAAGGAAGCAACATGAAAGAACATCCTAAAGCCCAGGCTGGGTAGGCATTACTCACTATTAGGTGAAGGCACAAGTCTGTGGCACAGCTTAGAAGTTGCGATATGAGGAAACAGGAGCAAAAATAGGAGCAAGGCAAAGTGAAAATCTCATTGTGCAGCACTACACTGAGCAGAATTTGCCTGCAAAGTTTAAATTACCCAACGTTGCAGGAAGCACGTGACCAAAGGTTCACTGGTTTGAGTTTTAACTCTACCAAAAAAGGCTGTAGCTTTGCAAAAACAGGTGTGGCAGGTTGACCTTGGCTGGATGCCAGGTGCCCACCCAGCCACGCTATCACTCCCCTTCCCAGAGGGACAGAGGAGAGAGTAAGGTGGGAAAAAAAAGAAAAAAACTCGTGGGTTGAGATAAGACGGTTTATTTAAAGTAAAGAAGAAAAAAAGCAAAGCAAAGCTTGTGCACACAGAAGCGAAAGATAGCAGGTTTTATTCTCTACTTCCCATGAGCAGCGATGGTCGGCCACTCCCTAGAAGCAGGACTTTGGTACTGACGGTTTCTCAGCAGGCAGCCATTAGACAATGAATGCCCACCCTCCTGCTCTGTGCCTTAGCTTTTATGTCTGAGCTGATGTCATATGGTCTGGAATATCCCTTTGGTCAGTTTGGGTCAGCTGGCCTACTTGGGTCCCCTCCCAGGATCTTGCCCTCAACTAAGGAAGGAATGTTACAGTGCTGATGCTGTGCTCAGCAGTAGCCAAAATACCAGTGTGTTATCAACACCCTTCTAGCTGCCAACGCAAAGCACAGCACTGTGAGGGCTACTGTGGGGAAATGAACTCCAGATCAGCTAGACCCAATACAACAGGGAATGAAGTTTTTGCAGTCCAAAGCAGGCCTTGCTCCTATGAAAATTAATGACTGAATTAAAAATGAGAAAAAAACATTAATCCCACCCTTGGAAATACTAGAATTCTTCTTAGGTGTTTTTTTTTTCATTTTAAGTAAAACTAAAGTACTTTCCATTTTGAACATGGAGAAGAAAAATAATTACTGAAGACACAAGTAAAGCAGGCTGACACATACCTTTAGGGATATACTTCCTTACATTCAGCATCTAACGGATGAGGATTTTCTTCCTTATAAATCTAGGATTTTTCACAGTTTATCTTAAAGCCGAAACTGCCTTTCAATACCTGGAGATGTTCTCTTGGGTGGCAGTAAAAGGATCAGTGCTCTTCATTTTTGGGTGCACATGAAGAAATGAAATGGTGGATGTAACTCTTTGCCCTTGACAGTTCCCCAGTGCTGAGACACCTGCTACAGCGCTGAGCCACAGCTAAACAATGGTGCTCCCTTTTCCTGCTTACACAGCCCAAGCTGTCATTGAACCATCCTGGGAAAGGAAAAGCTAGGGAAATCTCAAGAGAAAGGCATCAAATCAACACCTTTACACTGCTTCCAGACCCAAAACATGTGGATCTGGCCTCTCACATCTTTATGGAGAGAGAGATTTCAGTGCGGTACAAGTATGTCTATGCTGTTTTCTATCAAAGTTCCTGGGTTAAGAGCTTTCAAAAGCATAGATGTGATTTAATTACGCCTTTCTTCCTGCCTCTCACATAGGTACTGAACACCTTTCTCAACTCTGCAAGTCTTCATCACAAAGGTGAACAACCACATTCCATAGCTCAGTGAATGCAGTTCAAAGATCTTCCAGAGCTGGTGCTGAAAGGAGAGAACACAGTTTAAGCCTGGGAGTTTGGTTTGGATTTCAGCACTCAAGGAGGAAAAATGTAATCAGTATTCTCAATTGTGCCTAAATGTTCACTATATATTCTCAATTATGCCTAAATGTTCACTGCACCATCACCTCTCAGAAATAGGGTAGGTTGGACAGTCATAATACCTTGTTAACAGAGTGCCTTTGCAAAGCAGAACTGACCATTTTCCAATATACATATGTACAAAAAAAATTAGCAGAAATCAGTATCATGGTTAGATTTTCTTCATAAGCGGCCTCCTGCTAGTGAGCTCCTGCATTAATAGAATAGGAATGCCAGTGCAATTGCAACAGTAACACCTCTTGACTATTAATACTTCCAAGTATTTTACTAATTAAAAACTTAAGCCAGGAGAGATGTTGCTGTTGTTACACAAGTCCTAAAGAACTAAAGAAAAGAACTAAAAAACCCACAAGAACAAAAAAAAATAAAATTATATTGTTGTATTATAGGAATACTTTAATGAAGACTCAGTTTCTTGATGTTTTTATTATCTCTTAATTCCATTTTCATTTTCATTGGCATTTACAACACATCTACTTTGGGTCTGTTCTCTGTTTCTGAAGTTTGGATGTTCTGTCTGCATTTTATTGAGCTGTTCCATATGAAAGTATTGATTTAATCAAGCGCATGAAATTTGTTTTTCTTTACTTTAATACTGCAATATCAATGACACAGCATTACACTGAAATGGTTTTTCAGAAGGGGTGTATTCTGAGCACTACTTTATCTGATCAAGACAAATATTTTGCTGAGTGTCACTATTTCCTTCAGTTCAGATCGTGTCTAATATCAGAGTATGGACTAAGTTATCCTCTGTATTCTACAGGGATAAAGTTGTTCCAATGCAAGTCGAGAATATATTTGTATGATTGAAACAGAAATTAATTTTGCATAAAATATCCTGTAAGAGATTACCTTATAAAGCCACCTTGCAAATAATTGTATTGGAATATTAATTTATATTAAAGCTTTCCTTTGTTTGTTTCTTTAATCTGTTCAATACATAATCTAGGGAAGACCCAGAAAGGAAAGAATATTTTTGACTGTGTGCACATATATTTCTACATATTAACATAAAAGGAGGTTGAGGTTTTCTTAACTGCATTTCAGAATTAATGAAAACATAGCAGTGGTTTATTTCATTTACAAGGGGATGGATGGGTGTTTATTGATAGCCACTGCAGACTGACTTCTCAGCTGCAGTTTCACTTATTATTGTACAATAAAAAAAAAGGTAGATTAATATAGATTTTCTGTGGGCATTCTCAGCCGCTTTCTCAAATTCCCTTTTAATAAGGAAAGGCTTATAAAGTATTGCATTAGCTGTATGAGCTGTACCAAAAGCAATGGTGCTGAAGTCAGGAGTGTGAAATTCAAGCTGGTCCTTCAGTTATGACTGTAGATATCGGAGTCATGCCCATGTGCACATTTCTCAGATAGCTAGCCCAAAACTCCTGCTTCTACAGTAACACCAGAGGTTTGTTGCGCACCCTAAAACACATCATCAAGCTGTCTTTGCATCTCTTCTGCTGCTTCCACCTGTGGACCTTTCTTCTATTATCATATAAATTGAAAATAAACTCTTTGGGCAGGGACCAGTGGGAGTAAGGTGGGGGTTTTGTTCAGTTGGTTCAGGTTTATTAATTTGTTTGTGTTAATTTGCTGTTATGTTACACACTGGAGATTCAGGTAAAAGCAAGGGAAAAGGAGAAAAGAGGTAAAAAACCTGAAACTTTTAATACCTAACTTCAATTTAGTTTGTTTTTTTTTTATTAAACAGTAAATGTGAATATTACCTTCTCACTGATTGCTGTTGTGTTTTTATAGAGCTTTCTTTGTAGGAGCTGGAATGAGGCTGATGCTGCAGAACAACCTTCTGCAGTTTAAACATACCCACCACTCAAGGTGTTGAATGCAGAAAGTTGGTTTCATCTGTTTTGTAAATTGTGCAGAAATGTACCAATTTTCAATTGTACTCATAGTCCTCAAAGCCTGGGATGCTTCAGTCTGGAAGAGAAAGAAGGGAGGAAGGAAAAGACTGCAGAAAGGGTCTATACAGCACTGAATGACTGGGACAGGGTTTTCTTCTGCAAACAACTGGCAGCCAAATATTGTAGGAAAGCTGAGTATGTTTTACCTTTCTTTAAAAGACAATGCCATGTTTTTGCAAAACATTGATAGAGTTGCTTAAACTAAGTAAACAGAAATCAAAAGCCATGTTATTGAAGACTAATACCCAAATTTTAAGTATCAGCTGCTCAGTTGAACTCAAAGCAACAGGGTGGTGAATCAGAGAAGACAGACATGTCAATGCCTTTGAAAAAGCTTCACCAAAACTGTGGGCCTGATAAGGAAGACATTTAAACTCTTCAGTAGTGGCATGCTCTGTAAAAAAAAAAAAAAAAAAAGAATCAAACTGAGACTTATTTCTTTGGATGTGGGGTTAGAGATTAAGGTTTGCACTCTGGGAGTATTTGAGTGTGAATAATATTGTTAAGATTGAATCATGGATAGTCCATTAGATTAGAAACCAGCAAATATGGGTGTTTATCAACATGTTCTTGGCATTTGGGAGGCATTATATGCAAGACAATGAGCAAAAGTGATCGATTTCAGAATAAACTACTCTCTCATGGGACATTCCTAGACCTGGCAAAATGGATAAATTCCCATCTGGACAGCACCTTTTGAAAAGTGGGGACGGGAGCAGCCACTGTGTGTCTCTTCATTTGATTATAAACAATTTGATTTAAGTCCTTTCACAATGTAGAGAATCTGAAAGTCCCACAAGTATATAAAGGCTCCTGAATTTTCTGGTTTTAACAGATTGGGTTTGAATGTTATTTTGAATTCATTTGCCCTGCATAGTGTAAAATGGCTCAGAGAAGCAACAGGAAAGAGTGAGAGGGGAGTCACAGAAAGGCCAGGGTGCACTCAGACAGCCTGGGTTACCTCAACAGGATAAGGAAGAGGAAAAATAAGCAGATTCATTACAGGCAGTGCCATAAAAATATCTAACTGCATTTTGAATGAGCCTATGCACACGGTGACTTTTTATAAAATTGCTGGGTATCAATATGTTGGTTGGACAAGGGCAATAAGCCAAAAATACATGTTTTTGCAAATTAACTAGTGTAGCAGTAATAAATGCCAGTGCCTTATCAAGGTAACTGTTTGTGCTAGACAGGTCAAAAAGTGAGCTGGTGGGGCTGGTTCTGAATGTGAAAAAGCTTCTGGTATTAAAAGAGTTTCAGTCCAGAGTGCTGAAAAGGATGTGCCATGCTTATGGCCAGAGCTGTTGTGATTAGAATCTTGCTGGAAATGATTAATTGGAAGAAGGGCAACCTGTTTCAAAAGAAAATCAAATATGGGGATATTCCAATTGTCCTTTGCTCCTTCTAACCATAAAGATCAAAATTTCCAAGCTGTCAGTGGAGAGACCCATTGCAATGACAGTGGGTGTTCCTTTGAGGGTTACAGTACAGCTTCTATAGTTGTTAAACATTCATTGCCATTGCTGCAAATTGTGTGCACTACAAGCAGTTGGCTTTGCAGCACACAAAAATCCATCCGCACACCTTGCAAGAAACAGTTTTTGCTTCCAGGTCTGTACAGAAAGTCTCCTGTGTTTAGACGCCGTGACTGTACCACAGACTGGGAGAGGAAGGAACAGCTAATTAGAGCTCCCTAATTCACCAATTATTTCAATGAAAAATAAGAAAAATGAAATGTAGAAGTGCCTCTTTAAAGCTTATTCTGTATAACTGACTTTTCTCCTGCACAAGTATTAAAATCTAAATCTAATTTCAATAATTATTGAAACTGATATTAATAATTAAATAAACTGATGTTTCATTATCTGCTAAGCCATGAATTGCAACCAGTCCATTTACCCTCAACACCAAGAAGTGTAACTGAACAGATGGCTTAGCAGTAGTTTTTTCTTGTACAGCTGACAGCAGAACAGCTTTTTTTCAGTGGAAGGAAGTAAAACCTAATTTTTGAAAATACAACTCCTCAGAGACAGATAGTATTTATATATTTAATAGAAGTCTCTGTTCCCTACACATCTTTGGAAATTACCATTACTATTCTAACACCTTTTCTTAGTTCTTAGTTTTGCTTTGGTGGGTTTTTTTTACTTCTTTCAAAATAAGAGACTTTTATGTCAGAAGTATATAATGACAAATGTATTTCTTTTAAAAATGGGGAAAAAAATTCCTCTGCTTGGCCATCTCCCCCCTCCTTTTTTTTAAGTCTTCATCTTATCAAAAAATGGTGCTAATTTGATTCTCAAAATTTAAAGCATTGACTTTTTAGTAAGACAAGTATCTTGCTTAAGTTATCTTGCTGTCTTATCTTTGGTCTTTTGATACAAATCTAGCACTGAAGACTCAAGGACAGATGTGCCATGGATTAGCTGGGGTCAGACTGCTGGAAGGGCAAAGTTACATCATTCTGACCAATATATTGGTTAGAGGTCACTGCTGAAAATCAACAAAAAGAACAATTATTTAGGAATCAAAAAAATACAATTATTATGAAACAAACAAACAAAAAGTGTTCTAAGAAGAGATCTTTCATATGTATCTGGTTTTATTTTCAAATTTGAATGGCCAAATTATGAATAAATTAAGCTTCAGGGGATTGGGTTTTTTCGCTGTCACAGTAAAAAATATCTCTTCTGTTGGTTTTGTAATGAAGGTTTAGGCAGTTAATTATAAAAAAATGTTTTGTTTGCTTTGTATATCCTCTACAAAAAGGTTTGAGACACATTTAAGTATTTATCTTAAAAAAAAAAAAAGAGAAAAGCACAAATACATTTCTATTATCAATTAAAATTCGTTGAAGTGAGCTTCATATTTTTTCCAATAATCGATGGAAAATGGATAATTAACATCCTTCCTTAGTCCACTAATGATATTTTTACGATTTCTTGTCCTTTACTTGGCAAAACCCTGTAAGGAGTTTTAGCATTATAAAGTGTATTACATGTCCACATGCCTTACCAAAACAATTCTATTTCAATTTAATTATTTTCAGGCTTTCAGAAGCCTTCAATAATCTGAAGAGTAACTGCAGGCAATTTCTTGAAACATTTTGATGGTGATTGTCAAAAGGCACCCAGGGCACACAGTTGATGTATATACATTATTGAAGTCTGAGCTCCCAGAATGTGAGATCCAACATTTCTATAACTCCAGAACTCTGCTATTAATGCAAGTGTCTTTAGATACCTGGACCTGAAATGTTTACATACATCTCAGATACTTCCCCTGTGTAACTTAATTCAGGAGAAAGAAAACAGAACCTTCCCTTAAAAAATGCATGATAGTGATTTCATAACTTAATTGCCTTCTTCAGGCTTCCATCCATCCTTCTTTTCTGTTCCTCAGTCTCTTTTGGTTCATTCCACCGTAACATATCACAGCCAGCAGTGCCATAATCTGATAAGGTTATCTCTAGGCTAGAGGAATAACCCAGAGAGACTTCCAAGGTGTTGAAACATTTCTAAGTATATTCTTTAAGCCTTCTCTGGTATCATTTTGTCCCGTGCCAATTAACAGTCCGTACAATAATTGCTAGAAAGGGTTTGAGCACAAATTCTCTCAAGAGACCACTCACACAAAGTGATTTATATCAGGCTACCCTCTTTTGGAGGTTAAGAATGTTTACTAGGGTAAACACAGTCTGTTCAGTGCCAGACAGCCTCCATGGCCTAGGAATTCCCAGGTATGGTTAACAAGAAGTCCATTATTGACATTTTTACGAACCTTGATTTCTCATCGTATACTTGGCAAAACCCTGCAAGGAGTTTTAGCATTATAAAGCATATTACGTGTCCACATGCCTTACCAACACAATTCTATTTCAATTTAATTATTTTCAGGCTTTCAGAACCAAAAGAGCAAGCAGGAATTCACATTTCCAAAGGCTTTAAAATTATTCAGAAAACCCACAGTGAAATGCAAGACAGTCTGTGTTCCAAATCTTGGGACAAACTATAGTGAACATAGTGAACCAACCTATTCTTCATTAAAACCAAACCACAAGGTCTCAGTGAAAAGTCTTCTTTTTGTTTTGCATCTGAAAAATTGCGTTAGAAACACATTAATATGTACAAAAAGGTGTAGTATGTAGCGAAAACAAATGTATGTTTTCAGTGAGAATATGGTCAACACTCTCATGTACAAGGTGTGATTCTTGGGGTTTTCCTGTGCAGGGCCAGGAGTTGGACTTTGATGATCCCTTTAGGTCTGTTCCCACTCAGAGTATTCTATGATTCCATGATTTAACAGTTTAAGTGTATAGTGTCATTCAAGCTACAAACAAATGAAAAAAATGTGAAGGGAAATCTGCCATATTAATTTAGGTAAACAGACTTCAAGAGGCTTCAATTCAATACCAACTGACCAAGGTTTTGGATGCACTACTGATTCTGACATGGGAATCCCCTGATTCCTTCCTATTGCAAAGCATCCTGGCAACTCCTGCTGAGAACAGTCCCAAAAAAGTCTTCGGCAGCACAGGACTCAGTAGCTTGGTTACCTTGGGATCTTCTCTTTTCCCTCCTTTCCTATGAAACCATTGAGACTGTATTATAGACAAGTATAACCTTCTGAGAAGAAGGTCAAAGGATGGAAAGCCAGGCTTTTACAGGAGGATGGAAAACATCAGAAACACCTTGTTATGAGCTGCTGCCTGGAAGATGAGGCATCAGGTGGCTGGTCAGTGAAGCAGTGATGAAGTTATTCCGTGTACGCTCTTAAGCATAAAAATGCTGATGAAGATCATTAAAGGAATTCAGAATTTATTATTCAGAATCTGGCAGTCAATTAAGGTTTAATTCACTGCCTTCAGCAGAGACAATCCAAATTTATCAGCATTTAAGCCAAGTGCCAAGTCAAGTAGGACTTTCCCACTGACTTCTTAAATTCACAGTTACTTAACTGCAAATTATGGGCCAAACGTTGATTGCAAACTGTGAGTTTAAGAAAGCAAACCAGGCTGTCAGCGTCACAGAAACTTCAGTAACAGACTATATGTTTTTGCTAACTGCAGTTTTTGTGATAATGTATCAGTAAAAAGCATCTTTGAGTCTTAAAATCCATGTGCTTTTCTTTCTTTCTTTTAATCCATTACTGATCACTCTAATTGGAAAGCATAAAATCAAATCCAAGTCCATATTAAAAAGAGAACTATTGCATCACACATTGTCACTAAAGATCAGATTTATAGCAAAAGCCAACACATCTTTTAGAAAGTCTTGTCCTGGACAGTCTCTGGAATACAGACCACTGTGGTCTCAGGCCTCTCCTGGCACTAATTCCAGTATCAGCATTGCTCATATATCTATAAACCACTGTAAATGAACTACAGTGGGGCTGCCTCCAGGCCAGCTGGTGTGTTAATATTCATTTTCTGGAAGCTCTCATTTTGTTTCTGTCAGTTCCCCATCTCCATCCTACCTGCACTTTATTGTCATTACAAGTCAGACATTTGCTCCCATTTTTGACTCCTGAGGCCCCACGGGAGCAGCAGTCATTTCATCCGAAGCCATAGCGTAGAATCATAGAATCAGCTGGGCTGGAAGGGACCTCTGAGATCATCGAGTCCATCCCTTGGTCAACTACCGCTGTGGTTACTAGACCATGGCACTAAGTGCCACATCCAGTCTCATCTTAAAAACCTCCAGGGACAGAGAATCCACCATTTCCTTGGGCAGCCCATTCCAATGCCTGATTACCCTCTCTGTAAAGAATTTCTTCCTAATATACAACCTAAGCCTCCCCTGGCACAGCTTAACACCATGCCCTCTTGCCTTACTGATAGCTGCCTGGGAGAAGAGACCAACCCCCACCTGGCTACAACCTCCTCTCAGGTAGCTGTAGGGAGTGAGGAGGTCTCCCCTGAGCCTCCTCTTCTCCAGGCTGAACAGCCCCAGCTCCCTCAGCCTCTCCTCATAGGACTTGTGCTCAAGTCCCTTCACCA
>NW_021939718.1:7212019-7356075 GCF_001715985.3 Manacus vitellinus | reverse complement strand
GCCCTCCAGCCAGTTCCTAACCCAGCACAGAGTGCCCCTGTCCAAGCCGTGGGCTGCCAGCTTTTCCAGGAGTATGCTGTGGGACATGGTGTGAAAGGCTTTGCTGAAGTCCAGGTAGACACATCCACAGCCTTCCCCTCATCGGCCAGGCGGGTCACCTGGTCATAAAAGGAGATCAGGTTGGTCAGAGAGGACTTGCCTTTCCTAAACCCATGCTGGCTGGATCTGATCCCTTGTCCATCCTGTAGGTACTGTGTGATTGCACTTAGGATGATCTGCTCCATAACCTTGCCAGGCACTGAGGTCAGGTTGACGGGCCTGTAGTTGCCCAAGTCCTCCTTGCAGCCCTTTTTATGGATGGGTGTGACATTCACCAGCTTCCAATCCTCTGGGACCTCCCCAGTGAGCCAGGGCTGTTGGTAGATGATGGAGAGCGGCTTGGTGAGTTCTTCCTCCAGCTCCCTCATCACCCTAGGATGGATCCCATCTGATCCCATAGACTTGTGAGGATCCAAGTGGCTCCGCAGATGACTAACTGTTTCCTCCTGGATTACAGGGGGGCTATTCAGCTTCTTATCTCTTTCTACAAGCTCCAGAAGCCAGCTGTCCTCAGGACAACCTGTCTTGCTGTTGAAAACTGAGGTAAAGAAGGTGTTAAATACCTCAGTCTTTTCCTCATCTTTGATAACTATATTCCCGCCCATGTCCAATAAAGAATGGAGGTTTTCCTTGCCCCTCCTTTTGCTATTGATGTATCTGTAGAAAGACTTTTCAGCATCCTTAACAGAAGTGGCAAGATTGAGTTCAAATTGTGCCTTCGTCTCTCTAATTTTCTTTCTACATGACCTAACTATATTCCTAAACTCTTCCAGTCCTTTTTTCCATAATCGGTAGGCTCTCTTTTTTACCCTAATTTCCTTCAAAATCTCCCTGTTCAGGCAGACCAGTCGTCTTCCCCACTGGCTTGCCTTTCAGCACACTGGGACAGCCTGCTCCTGTGCATTCAAGACTTCCTTCTTGAAGCATGTCCATCCCTCCTGGACCCCTTTGTTTTCAAGAGTTGTTTCCCAGGGTACACTCCGAACTAGTCTCCTGAACAGGCTGAAATCTGCCCTCCGGAAGTCCAGCTTAGAGGTTTTATTGATGGTCCTCCTTGCATCCCTGAGTATTGAGAAGTCTATTATTTCATGGTCACTGTGCCCCAGACGGCCTCCGACCACCACATCTCCCACCAGTCCCTCTCTGTTCGTGAATAGCAGGTCTAGCAGGGCCCCATCCCTGGTAGGCTCATTTAGCAGGAGCAGGAAATTGTCCTCTATATGCTCTAGGAATCTCCTAGACTGCCTCTTCTCCGCTGTGTGGAGTTCCCAGCAGACATCCAGCAGGTTAAAGTCACCTACGAGAACAAGGGCTGGTGATTTTGAGACATCTGCCAGCTGCTTGTAGAATAATTCATCACCCTCATCATCCTGGTTGGGTGGTCTGTAACAGACTCCCACCAGGATATCAGCCTTGTTGGCCTTCCCCCTGATTCTGATCCACAGGCACTCAACCTTATTGTTACTGACTTCAACTTCTACAGAGTCAAGAAACTCTCTAACATGTAGAGCCACCCCTCCACCTCTGCTACCTTGCCTGTCCCTTCTGAAGAGCTTGTAGCCACCCACAGCAGCACTCCAGTCATGCGAGTCATCCCACGACATTTCCATGATGCTGAGTACAGCACAGCTTTCCTGCTGCACGATGGCTTCCAACTCCTCTTGTTTGTCACCCACACTGCGTGCATTGGTGTACATGCACTTCAGCTGGGCTGCTGATTTCACTCTTAACTCAGGCTTTCCACCCTTAGGCTCCTCTCTGGAGAGCCTGGTTTCAACCCCTTCCCCTTTCAAATCTAGTTTAAAGCCCTCCTGATCAGCCCTGACAACTTATGGGCTAGAGTCCTTTTGCCCTTGCTAGATAGATGAAGCCCATCTGATTTGAAGAGACTAGGTACCATGGCATTTGCCCCATGGTCAAAAAAAACTAAAATTCTGCTGGTGGCACCAATCCTTTAGCCACCTATTGATGAGTTTCCTACTCCTCATTCATCCCTGCTACTGCAGAAACTGAGGCAAACACCACCTGTGCTCCTGTCCCATTAACTCATCGACCCAGTGCCTTGAAGTCCTTTTTAATCACCCTGGTACTTCTTGCATTCCTGTCATTAATGTCATTGCTGCCAACCTGGACTACCAACAGTGGATAATAATCTGAGGGCTGGATTAGCTCAGGGAGTGTCCCACTAATATCCCTCACCCAGGCCCTAGGAAGGCAGCAGACATCCCTGTGGGATGGGTCCAGTCGACATACAGGGCCCTTAGTTCCCCTCAGAAGGGAGTCACCAACTGCAACTACCCTTCATTTTTTCTTTATAGCTGTGGTTGTAATCCGTCTGGTAGATGGGGTGCAACCAGGAGACTCTCCAAGCAGATCCTCCTCTTGACTGTCCTCTGCCTCACTCTCTGGGTCCAGGGCCTCATACCTGTTCTATAAGGGCACTGTGGGAGGTGATGGGGGGTCGGGAGAGGATTCTTTTACCTCTCTGGTCATGGACCCGTTTCCATTTCCCCCCCATCTACTTGGTTTGCTCCATCTGCCTGATGGCAGGAGGGGCAGGGCTTCACCATCTCCTGCTGGACTTCTTTTGGGGGGGAAGGGGTGTGACTCCACGAGTCAATTTCCCTTTCACTTTCCCTAGTGCTTCTTAGCCTCTCTACGTCTTCCTTGAGCTCTGCCACCAGGCACAGCAAATCATTCACCTGCTCGCATCGCACACAGATGACGCTCACACTGTCCTCTGGTACTCATGCTCTGATCTGCGTTAGAAAAAGTCCTCTTTCAAGATAGTATAAAAATTAACAAAACAGAAAATTCTCTTTGAGATCAAAGTAATCTCTTAAGTTCAGATCAAGTGTTTTAAATTTACTATTGTTGTTGTAATTATAATTGTCATTGTTATTATTTAACAGTGTAAGTGTTGGTTTTAAGTGAGGTGAGACAGAAAAAAAGTCATCTACATCTGGTAGATATAGAATAAAAACTACCCATATTATTGTATTGTGTAATGTAGAAATATAGTTACTACGTATTAGTATAGTGCATATATACATTATACCACAATGTACCTACCAGTTGGATGGAGTAGTGGTTTTCCCAATAAAGAATTGAAATCAATGTCTATCATAGAAAGCAACAAAATGTGTAACATTGTTGCATGGGGTCTTTATATAATAAAGAAATGGAGTCTGCTCCCCATTGAGGTGGTGATCAGAGAGACTTTATTTCAAACTAGGCCCTGTTTTTATCTTAAAACCATGTGACGTTGTGACCAATGACATTATCAATTCCGGTGGATGTCCCCTGGGCTTCCCTGCCCTGGTGCATTCCCTGCACCCCTCGAGAGGCCTCCTACATAACATCTTCGGTTGTAATTGTCCCTTTCTCATCTCATCTACATCTCATGTTGCCATATTCAATTGTCAACTAAGTTGCAAATGCAGAAAACAAAATACTGTCCCTATTCACTATTTCTTGTTTTCATTTCCCATTTTGTTATTTTCAGTTGGAAATCTATTCAGAACTTTTTCTACGCATTATTAGAACATTAAAATGATACAACTATTTGAAATAAGAGAAATTATCTCTCCTGTCATTATTACAAATGTACTTACTCTTCTTCTTTAATTGTATTTCTAACCAAAGGTTAGAATAGGTTATCTAATTTGACTGTCTGGCCTTAAAAAGTGAAAAACATATAAGACATGGGACTTTCTGTCTCAAAACATCTAGTAGCCTCCGGTGCCATACCTATCCTTTTATTTAAGAATCTAAGGAAGCAAAAAGCTGCCTGTGTGGTTAGAAAACTTGAAAACATATTTTTCCCAAAGCATTTCTGTAAATCTGCCCCAAGGCAAAGGAAAGATATTCACTATACAAGAACACATGTTGACTAAACATCTTACTGGCTTCTGATGGGGATGAATCAGTGTTTTGTGAAAATTGTGATCACAGCGCCTCATTCACTCATTCTTTCTCTACAAGTAGAAATTACAGAGCCAGACTCTCACAGGATATAGTCTTTTTTTTTTTTTTTTTAACTCAGAGTGTTTTTTAACAACATGTATCAAGCAGGCAGTTCTAGAAATAAAGTAAAATGTGTCCTGAAACATTCAAACAATCAAGCAACAAAACCTGAAGCATTTATTTATCTTGCAGAACACTTGATACAAGAATAAACACCATCAGCAACCCCAAATGCTGAACAACTTCTCTGTGATTGCTCTATTCAAAAACAGTTGCACTCCAAGTCACAGGATCTACATTATCACAATTATATGAACATCATCAGGATCTGTGCTGGAACCTGTACTGCCTTTCATAACCCTGCACAATTCAAGTTACTTGTAAAATATGATGTTGCTAAATTGTCAACATTTTACCAGGGAAGAAGCAAGGAAATAGGGAATCAGGATTTCAAGTGTAAATCCACAGAGCTTGAAACACATCACAGTATGCCACAGAATGTATGACAAAAGCCTGTTGTGACCAAACACCTACAGTTTTCACAGTGGAAAACTTTACTGTCGATCCATCAGAATTGAAACTGCTTTGTTCACTCAATTTTTCTTCACAGGTTAGGGCTTTTTTCACAGTCATGACACAGTCCCAGAGGAATATGTAATGGACACTTCAAATTTTTTAGCCCTACATCAGCTTGTTCTTGAAGGCAGGAGTCCTAAGTAATACCAATTTTGTGGTTAACTGTTGCAAAATCATGAAAATGCTTCTTTTTTTGTAAGAAGAAAATAAAAGAAATCAAGAAAAACAGGGGAGATAAATGCAGAAATGTCAGACAGAATGCTTTTGCAGCAAGAGGCTTTTCCTAAAATGGCTTTAATGAAAGTTCAAGCCTTCTACAGTTGATGGCTTTCAGCATGCAAAGCCACTGATAACCACTTTATCAGCTAATTCTTTAGCTTGTAAAATGCACTTTCAGTGAAAAGTAGTACATGACCAGTTTGTTAGCCTTCAAAAATCCATCACAAGCTTGTAAAAGCTGTCCACTCTCTGGTGATCGATAGACTCAAGTGTGTTGTTTACAGAGAAGCCAAGCAGGTGTCCATGTTGGGGCAGAAGGGCTGAGTGGTAAAGAGATAAACTTAGGAAGGATTTACTCCAGCTTCCCTTTGCTATCACTTCATTATTATTCAGTCATTATTTTATGGTCCATGTCAGTATATATTTTCCTGGTTTCATATTTTGTAAAGCATAAACTGGAAAGAAACAAACTTAGAAAACTTTAAAAAAGGAAATGCAGTCTGAAAATGACACACTTTTAAAGCCATGCACTTGGTCCTGTCTTTCCTGGTAATGCCTGTAACTAGTGTTGGTAATGCCTGTAATTAGTTTTTGTTATTAAATAGTGAAAAAAATTAGTCACAATGTGTGTGCCAAATTTAACAAATATTTCAGAACAATACATTTTATGGGTCACACAGGTTACATCTTAAATTTTCATCTGTGTATAGTTGCCTAAAAAAGGTGAATTTTTTCTCTGAATCATATCCTTCTTCATATGTCTCACTCAATTTATTGTGTACAATCTCTGTATAAATGCCATGTAAACGCATTCTGTAGGAACCTTCTCCTACAGAGGAGGAAAAAAAATCACAATTTTTTAAAATAAAATCCCTACTGCTGCCACTTTTAGGATGTTATTTTTGAAGTATGTTATAATATGATTGTAAGTCCAGAGTTATACTGTGTTGACTTCAGAAAATAAAAATAAAAATTAAACAATGTATGCAATGACCAGATGGCAGTAAGGATTTGGGAAAAGACTTGTAAAAGGTGAAGTGTCTGTATTAGCTGACCAAGATACTTGAAAATATTACTCAGTCAGAGGAAACTGAAAATTCTAAGAGAAAACAGAGAACAAAAAAGCCAGAACAGAGCACCTTTAATTAAACCAATTGCCTGAGGAGTGTGAGAATGGTGTTTATCCAAGTACAAATGTGTCCCTTTGACTTGAAGTATTATAAAAATTCTACACTTCTGAAGCAGAAGAGGTCTGAGGCTGAATAGAGAATGGAAAGAAACTATGAAAGCTCCCACAACTGCTTACATGAGGGTGAAATGTCCTCCACAGACGGTGTGTCATTCCAGGGCAATTCAACATGCTTAGGATAGGTAAATATGGGAAACAAAGCTTCTAATTTAAAGAAAAAAAAAGTTAATCTCATAAAATGCATAAGCACTATGTTTAAATTGCATTTTCATATCCTAATGTGCTGGGAAAAGTATAACAGTTTCACTCTCTCTTACAAGTTTTCTTTGCAACTGGTTACCTTTTCATGACAAAGGAGATTAAGTATCATCTGACTGCCTTCTCAGAGCGTAAAAAACCCATAATTTTAAACATCTCCAAAACTTCAGGAAATACTGTAAAATACTGATTGAAACTTCCTGGCTGTAGAAGAAACCTTGATCTGCGAGACCATATGGAAGGAATACCTGCAGGACACTGAACAAAGTGAGCTGCACAGAACTCAAATTAAACTTAGCTTAATATAGATTTATATGACATACATGAAACCAATTAGATTTAGTCCTCTTAGCCGCTGCTTGCATGTCTTTATAATTTTACCCCCATTTTTGTGGTAGTCTTAACATTACATCTCTCATCTTTTCTTAAGAAGTTGTCTGCAAAGTATATTACATGTGAAGGTTTTGAGGCTTGAACTTTTGCTCTCTGGGAAGCAATTAGGAAGAAGATTATAGATATTGAAAATATTATCTCTTTGGGTTTCAGTGATGTTTTAGTCCAACAAAGACATAACATTTTCTTAACAACCTGACCTTGCTAACTATAAATGGGGGGACTAATTTTTATGCTGGTGTCATTCCACTGAACAAAGTGTAAATTCTTAAATTCTAAAGTATATGTAATGACTCTCTGGAGGACAGACTCTCTGCCTTCTAACACAGTGCTGTACAAGACTCAGGAATTTCAAGGGACTTCTGCCCATCCAGAGGCATGGAACAAACAAATGAAGCACAAGTAAAGAAAGTACAATGTGTTGAACACCTTTTACAACACAGCAGGTTAACAATGCTGTGTCAAGAGGTTTCTCACAAACTGGTCTCCTACTGGAGGGTTTGATGCTTATCTGGAGTATTAGATGATTCTGTTCTACCAAGATAGAATTGCCAGGTACCTAAAGCCACTAATTCATACAGTTTCAATACAATGAGGTACCTATCCAGGTTTCATAAGTCGGCCAGTTTTTATTATATTTAATAATATTCAGAGAAAGAACATCAAAGGTTTTTGAAACAAAACTAATTATGGTTGTTCTAAGGAATTTACTCATCCTTTAACTTGAGTACTCTTGAGTACTCATCCTAACAGAGATCAAAAAGCCTTGACCAACAAACAAGCAAAAAGCTGACAGTGTTGCCCCACTTTCTTCTCTGCTAGTGATCACAGCAGAATTGTATCCTACACATTGGTCTGCAAGGCAGCAGAGCTAGAAAAAGATGCGACCCTAGTGCCAGAGGAAGAAGTTCATGTCAAGTGGCAGCAATGATAAAAGCAGGAAACACAAGCAGGGCATGAATGGGAGCAATGAGAGTGAATAAGAGCATTTGTTCTCTTCCTTGATCCAGCAACTTTATGTAACCCAGACTGCCACAAATCCACAGGGTTTCAGAAAATTAGATACATATCAAGAACCTTCTGACAGTTTAGCGACATTTTGTACAATTATTCTTCCAGAGTAGTGACCCTGCATAAAAGCACATCAAATCCTTCCCCTTGTTCAGTTATGTTGGCATCTTGTGCTTCATCAGAGCAGCAGCAAAACTCTGCTTTTGTGCTAATGAAGTCTCTCTCTCAGTAAAACCTTCCCATGGTTTTGATAAGAGTAGAAAAGAAAATCTGATTCATGGCATAAGTATAGACGGCTAAAGATAGCCCCGGGTTTGATTTAGAATGACCTGAAGTTAAAGTCAAGAAATCACAAGGATTAAAAAGTAAGATAAAAAGAGAAATAATGAGAAAAAAAAAAAAAGAAAGAAAGTAGAAACTTGTAAGGAGCTTGCCAAGATTCATTGCTTCTTGGTGATACTTGAAGCATTATGTGGTTATTCAAGAGACTGAAGAAAATTGAGTCTGCACATACACATATACCCTGCTGTCCTCCTTAGCTTCCTAAGGCTGAGAGAATTGAGTCATGTGAGACTAAAGAAGAACTACTTGCCTTCAGCAAGGTCTACAGTCAGTACAGATGAGGCATGTTAAACAGACCCTGGTTTTCCCTGGCTGCTGTTGTGGCCCTGTCCTGAATGCTGAGCACAAAGTCAGTTTGGCTTCTCCTTTCCTTCCCATTGTGGTGCTGGTGTCCATTGCCCAAATATTACATGGCACAGCTGAAAGGCTACATGGTATATTTTTTTTGCCATTGATGCTTGTCACTACCTTCAAATACAGCAATCTCTAGCCAGATCTTTTCCCCTGTTTCTGTACCATTCATATTAACATGTGAACAGGGACACCCATGAATTACTGTGTGTTTTTGACAAGGATGTCATAACTGTGGAGGTGAAAATGATGGAAGGAACATCTTGGGTCAGGAAATAAAATCCTATAATCCCAATCATAAATTACAGCAGGTTCCATCCTACAGTCACCAAGTTTTCTGTCCTCAGCTCTATTAAGAAAGCTATTCTGTGACCTTCTTTGACAATTAGAAATCATTTTCTAAATTGCATCCTAAGCTTTTTAATAGCTAGTTGATACCCATTTGTTCTTGTGCCAATAGTATTCTTCAGTCTGAATAATTGTCCTGCCCTCCTTTCTTCTCTCCTCACCTAATTAATATGTTAGAGAGAAAATGCTGAGAATGTGCCAAATCCCTTCATGCTGAAAATAAGATTCCCCTGTTTTCTTTGCATTTTTTTCAGACTCAGTGTGTCTTGGAATCCCTCATTGAGTTGCTTACTGTTAGCTTGCCCTTTATCATCCATAATGCTCCCTTGGGTCTTCTTTCTGTCTAGAGGTGTGATGAGACAGAATGGGAATTGGAAGGTGGGTGAGCTCTGGCAACTTCAAAAATATAAAAGGACTTTTAGTATATGGGCCAGAATGGGGCCAGAGAAGGAGCAGCATTTCTCTGTTGAGGTATTCTTCCCTTCCTACCTTCATGAAACTTCTTGGCAATGTTTGTGCTCATCCAGAGTCTTGAGTCTTACAAATTACAGCCTTCAGGATTTTCAAAATCTTTCTTCCTTGTCCTTTCCCTAATTGAAATCTTGCTGGCTCTTGGAAGGCTAGTGAGGGTGGGATAGACATAATTAGCTCAACTCATCAGCTGTGGTATTGTGTGCAAGGGACAGGCAGACTGTCATTTACAGTACAGCTGACAGCTCTCCATCTGCACTGAATCTGAGCCAGATGAAATCTGCATTGATACAGAAGTCAGACTAAGAAGGAAAGAGAACAGCATATGACCTGACATTTAAAGAAGACAGTGTCTGGGCATGCAGATCTGCCTTATTTCAGCTAAGCTTAGGCCCAAATAAATTATTATTCTTGGCATGGGCATCACTTGATGATGTATAACAAGTATATGCATTCTGCCAGTTTCCATGGGTGCTGTATGGAAACATCTACCTCTTTTCTCTGGAACATTGCAGAGGCAGCCAAAGAGCCTGAGTCATGATGGGGGGTGCCATTGAAAAGCTTTATTTTCACTGCCACACATTTTTGAATATAAGACTTAACATTCTCTGTTCTAATGCTCAAAACAGAAATCACAGTCTACTACTGTCCCTTGGCCTGTTAGCCCTTGATTCCTGTAGTACCTTTTATGCCATGCCACGTGCTGGTGTGGTCAGGTGCCAGTGGGATATTTTGATCTTTTTTTTTTGTTTGTTTTTTTATTTGATTATGTTTGTAGATTGATGTGTGAACTGAACTAGCTGAACATACCCACAGCAGTAGTTGGCATCAATTCAAGGAAAGCAGCATGGAGCTGAAGGAGGGCTGAAAGGGGATGCATTTGGGCAATATCAGTTGTAAGTCAAATAATGGGTCCTGTGAAACTGTGCTTCTGGGTTCTGAGTTCACTTTAGATATGGTCCTTGCTCTGTGCTTCGTTTCTTCATCTACAGGAAAAGTGACAAGCTCTTTCCCTCTTCAAAGGAATGCTGTGAGAATCAGGGAGCATTAACTGATTGGATACGATGAGGATGGAAGTTAAATGTCCATGAGAAAGAGAGAAGAATGCAGAGAATTACAGTGACTCTTTGTCCTAGAACACCAAGTTAAAGCTACAGGGGAAAAACCAAACCACCAAGTTTTCTTCTGACAGGAGTTATTTCAAAACAGTGACTTTGACTTTTGTATTATTGTTGGTGACTCACATTTAAAAGTTTCCTGTTTACTCTGCCTTGAAAGTAATAGTCCCTATGAAACATTCAAATCACAAAAACCAGTCAGATTTGGTGGGCTATAAAGACAGAAAATGGTTTGACATGTTTAAAAAAAAACAAACCACACACACAAAAATCCTCTAAACTGAAAACAGGTTGTCATGTGATTAATGGAATGTGGAATTTAGCAGGTCCACAATTAAAAGACTTAGCATATTTAGCTCCATTACAGTATAATTACCAAGAGACTGGTTTTGGCACCCATCAAGTGTATTTAACTTTATCAACATTTAACACTCTCCTCTTTTGCATCCAGCATTCTTAGTTAAGTACTTGAAATACCTCTGAAAATACAATAAATCGTAGGCTGTGAAAGGAAGCATACCTTGAAAACCACAGAGATATCTAACTTAAATCAGTAGTTTAAATTGATTCAGCAACAACCTCTGCAGTGTCTAGCCCTTCTTTCCACATTCCTCATACACCCAAGTATGACATACTTTAAAAAGTTATCGTTTCCCTGGAAGACATGTACATTTCCAGATACAAAGCAGTAATGGGGGTAATCCTTTTGACTGGAGGTCTCAGTGCTTTAACCTAGAGTACCTATAGAGCTTTCTTTTTTTCAGAGATAAGACTGTTAGCAATCCAGAAAGGACCTGCAAACCCACCTCACATAAACTTGGTTCATCATGAGAATCGTGTCTATCTTTTCACTCATAGATGAATAAATAGTGTGTGTTGCCCTGAGCCCAACATAGAGAGTAACAGAGAGAGAAATAGAGGAAGAGGTGCAAAAGATTTAAGAACTTGATGGCAAAAATTGGATAGTTTGAAATAATGCTTGTGGAAAAAAGGACAGAAAAAGAATTTAAAAGGTTGGAGTTTCATTCACCCTTGTGGATGCTTGAGCATTTTTGTCATGGGTCACATCAACACAGGGCAGTACTGTTCATACCACCAGAGAGATTTTCCCCACCACTTTGTATGTGCCCACCATTCCCTTGCAACCTGCATTGCCCCTTCAGACTGAGCTGCATTTTCTCAGTTGTCTTTTTGCGCTTTTTATATTAATGGTCACTCCCTTGAGTGCAGACCACATTGAACAGCACCCAGCCTTTGCTTCTACAGATGTGTTTCCTTTCACAGACTACAATTTGTTGTATTTTAGAGTTGTTTCACAGACATAACTGAGAACGCTGAGTGCAAAAGAGAAAAGAGTTAAATTCAGTGCAGGGAAATATTTGAGGTCTTTCTTTTTCATAAACCAAAAAAGAAGAAAATGAGTCAGAGAAAAGACTGAATTCAGTACAGATTTATATACTGTGAGATTGTCTTGCATGAAGCAAGTTTTAAAGGGTACTAATAAATTCTATATGAACATTTCCCAAGATCTGTAAAAAAATAATGTTAAAATAGTAAGATGACACAAGGAGATACAAGCTCAGATTGTATCTCTGATCCACTGAGTCAAACACTTGAACAGGCTGCCCAGGGCAGTGGTGGAGTCATCATCCCTTGAGGGATTTAAAAGATGTGTAGATGTGACACCTGGTGACATGGTTTAGTGGTGGGCTTGACAGTTGGGCTCAATGATATTTAGGATTTTTTCTGACTTGATATTTAGGATTTTTTCTGACATAAATGATTCTGTGATACTGTGATTCTAAGCATACATACAGAAATTCCTGGGAAAGCCTTATCCAGCAAAATTTCCATAGTGCTTTACTGTTTGTGATAATATATATTAGCAATAACTTAAAGTTTTCATGAGGACCCCTGGTGGTCTAGTGGTTGGGATGTGGCACTCTCACCGCTGTGGCCTGGGTTCGATTCCCAGTTAGGGAATTCCTCTGGGCAGATGGAGCTCGTCAGCCCTGTAAGGCCATCCATCTAAGAGAAGGTCGCTCTAAACAAACCTACGTCCTGAGGACCTCGCTGCCACTGTCCAAGCTCACTCGGCCCCAGCAGATGAACCTTAGGATTAAAGGGTGGGCTCTCTGTGTCTCACCTAAAAAATCCACTGCACAGGCTCAAAAAGTAATGACCTTTCCCAAATCTTCGTTCGTGAAGACTGACTATGAATGAATGAGACTTTTTATAGAAAGAACACTTGCTAAAAAAATTAAGAGAATGTTTTCCTACATTTCCCTTCAAAGGAGTAAACAGGAGATATCTGTCTGTGTTTTAAAGCACCATTGTCAGCTGGCAGTTTGCACTCTTTTAAAGAAAGAAGGTAAGGTGTTGTATGACTTAAAAACAAGGCTGTTATAAGCAGTTTGACTTACATCAAGTCAAGCCAATATTCTGCTCCTTTATCTTCATTTTTAGCAATCAGTAGAACATAAAAATTTCTTTTACTTTCTGTTGATGTTTTCTAGTTTATAAATTTTATTTATATGTTTGTTCTTAATTCTCTATTCATACATTTCCTAGCACAGGGTGCTATGATTCAGCAGTGAAGCTGCTTAGAGCAACCAGGGTGAGAAATAAAAACAAAGAATGTACTAGCTGCCTTGATCTCTGTGCTCAATTTTGTTCTCATAAGGGAGGAGGGGGAAAAAAAGGTTGGGGAAAAGCAGGGAAGGCTGTGTCTGCTCAAGAGAGCAGGACACTTAACCATGTGCCTGAGAGTGTTGTCCAAATGGTTCCTGAACTCTGGCAAGATTGGTGCCATGACCACTTCCTTGGAGAGAAGTTAGACTGTCATCTCTTCTTTTTCTGAAGGTTTAGGGTCTCTCCCTTTCTCCCTTTTCTCTTTAATTCATGGATTTAAGGCAACATGGGGAACCTTTGGAATCTTTCCACACATAAAACATCCTTGTAAATTCAATCTCTAAGTTCAGAAATTGAGTGGCAGTGAGAAGAGGACAAACACAAACTGTTTATTTTTCACTTCACTGGAGAATCAGGCTAAAAAGGGGAATGTCAAACAGGAGAAGTTAAACTCTTGCATTATTGCCCCCTTACCCCAAGCCTTTTTTTTTTGTTTTCATTGAAATTCCAAACTAGTAGTTTGCCACTGAAAGTACTAGGCTGCATGCCACCATTTCTTTTTTTCCCTGTAACTAGACTGATGTTACAGGTCATGCCTTTCCCGGCAAAAAGAAGTAAAAACTGGAAAAAATGAACCCTGCATGAAGTAAGGTCCTGTAAAGGGCTAGGGGATGCTCAACAGACTTAACAAGGCCACAGGGAGACAATCAGACTCGTTATTTTACACATCACTGAGAGACCTGATAAGCACAAATCAGTGTAGCTCTAAGTAAGTTTCTTTGTTGAGGCCCCTCTAATTGCATCCAATTTGACTTCCCATTTCAGACAGTTTTAATTTTCACATTAGGATGGCATTGCTATGCTTGTCATCCAATCACATTCATTTACATAACTCTCCTCATGTGCATATATTGGGAGGGAGAAAAATTAATTTAGAAAATCCCATCAGAAACTGGTTTTGCTCATTTACTTCCCTAGGCTGCAAATTTTCACAATTCTCAGCTGCCTGTGCTGTGCTAGGCAGAGTCAAATTATGTCCCCCTCTCAACAGCAGTTAAGACAGGTTAAATAAAATCTACCTAACTCTGCCTGGGGCTACTTTTGGAGAGGGATCAAAACACAAAGGTCATCAGTGTCTGGTATCTCTGCGTGCATGAAAACAAAGATGCATCAGGGGAGGGAGAGGGGCTGTGAAGAGGCTGGGGGCTGAGATCAAAGTTTGAATTTAAAGGTGTCCACATTCTCTGGGATGTTGAATCTCATAAAAAAAAATGTCTTTCAGGCCCCTTGGAACAGAAAAATGTCACATCTTTCGTTGACTGCCCCAGGAAAGGGCTTTAATGCA
Organism: Manacus vitellinus; assembly: GCF_001715985.3. Classification (NCBI taxonomy): domain Eukaryota; kingdom Metazoa; phylum Chordata; class Aves; order Passeriformes; family Pipridae; genus Manacus; species Manacus vitellinus. The sequence goes on along the minus strand of NW_021939718.1, from coordinate 7,341,758 downwards.
ACCTTTTGGTTGTGAGCAGTCCTTGCCTGCCATTAAACCTCGTCTATAGGCACTGTGGATCTACTTTTCCTGCTAAATCTCCAGAAATTAAAGAAAAGCTTTCTGGGTTATGGTGACCTATGGTGTTATTTCAGTGTTTCTGTAGCGAGTAGGATGGAGGCATCTGTGTAGTTTTCTAAATCTGTGACAAATCATGATGCTTTAATTGACTCTGTGTTCCAAACCAAGCTTCTAAAAATGTTTTAGTCATTAAGAGATTTAGTAGTTTGAACACTGATTACTCATGACCTCACAGACCCAGGCAGAGCTAAGAAATACCCAAACGAAGCACCTTGCCTGGCTGTAAGAGTGGGTTGGCATCAAAAGCTAAGTGGTTTGCCAAAATATTAGGGTATGCAAATGAGCAACCAGATTCATGTAGTTTCACTAGGCAGGCAGTTGCAACCAGCAGAGACCCAGTGTAAGTCTATTGATGGAAAAACCATTGTTTCAGTTATTAAAAGTTACCATTATGCACAATAATTGCAAAGCACCTCTATTGCAACTTCTCTTTTCTGGTTTTGTCCTGGTAGAGAAAAAACAGCACAATGATTTTATAAATGGTGGGGCTAGATGTACCATCAGCAATTTAGTTATCAAATAATTTTAAATGCCTCTCAGTTCCTGAAAGGTGTTTGTATATTAAATGGCATACTGATTGCATTATTCTGCAAGAAGGTATAAAGGGTTCTTTATGAATTTTCTGTAGGTTGGGGCTTTCTTAGAGAGAAAAGCATTCCCGCAGAAGCATGTAAACAAAACTACACTTTTTCTGAGTTGTGGGATCATTTACATCTACCAACAGTGTACACACACCGGTACTGAAGGCAGTGGAATGCTCTGCATTTGGGGTAAACTTACAACAAAAACTTAAAAAAGAAAAGAAAGAAATTGTGTAATGACGTTTGTTTTGTCTGTTGAGAGCTCTACTAGTTAGAAAATAAAGACAGTATATGAAACCCACCAGTCAATCACCAACAGTAATGCAGAGCTAATGCATAGGGTTTTTTATTTAATTCTTTTTTTTCCTTTGGGTTCTTCAGGTCTCAGTAACCAAGGGAGGCCCTCCAAGAGTGAAGGGCCCTTTCACTTGTGGAGAGACCTATTTTACTAGGGGAAGTAGATTCCAGTGAATTGCTTCCCCGATTCCCAGATGGCCCACTCTTGGGATTTCCCAGGGCAAGTGGTTCTGGCCCCTCTGCAGCTCTTCTGACCCCATCCCTGTGGATGGGCTCTACAAGAGATTGGACTTAGGAATGGGGAGAACAAGTGAAATTGATCCTTTCTTTAGAGTGTTGTCTTGAGGAGCTGTTTGGCAAGAGCCAAAAATGAGGACTGTGGTATTTAAAAAAACCTTGATTTAGGGGCCAGAGAAATGTGGTGGATTATGAGCTGTGGCTGGAACAGGAAAGCCTAGATGTCATTTACACAACATATACTGTCTGTGGGCTTTGACACTTTGCAGTCTTATAAAAACTAGAAATGAACAAAAACTGTTAAACTTCTACATCTACCAATTCATGGACATATCAGACAATACCCCATTTCCAAACCACAGCTTTCACCACCATCAGTGAAAGCTTGGATTTAACACCACATTTAACAAAAAATATTAATGAGCTGAAGTGTATCATCAGCATTTAGGTTTAGTAACCCATAAAGTTGTAGACAAATTACTACAGATAACAGCAACTTCAGTCATCATTTTGAGTAATTTCAAAGTAATTGGATTGAGTATGATCCCTAGAGGTGTATCTATTCCTTCCCAGTACATATATATACACATATAAGACCAAAATGATTTTGCCATTATTTCCAATGTGATTTTTCAGCATGACCTAAGGGACTTAGCAGTGTCTCATTAATAGTTTATAGGAAATTAGTACCTAATAAAGACCTTTGGGAGCTACTAGCTAAAAAACATTCATAGGAAAGACAGCATCATTAAAAGAGAAATTCCCTGAGCAAAATTTTTAATTTCACTGGGGAAGCATTTTCCTTGGTCAGATTGATCTGAACTGAAACATTTTGTTGGGAGGTTGCTTTGGGATTTTTATTTTGTCTGTACCTTAAAATTTTCCTTTCAGTTATTTACATAATGCATCTCCCTTTTAAAGCACCTTGGACAGCTGTGGGGTGTACATGTGTCCCCTCCTTTTTTAAGTGGTAATGACTTTGTCCATCTTTGTGTCCATTTCTGCTACACCTCAAACACCTCCTGAGGTCAGCATGTTGGGAAATACCCAAACATTCTTAGGTACCTGAGGTCGGCACCATGGAAACCACCTGCTACCCCTGTGTCAAGGAAAAAAAGGGTTATTTGGGGAGCCTAACCCATGGGAGGGAATGAAGAGATAAAGTACCTGAACTATAATTCCTGTGTTCCTCAAAACATTGTACAACATTGGTGCAAATTTTGTGCTGCAAAACAAGAGTACAGATCTCAGTATTGATGATTTGAGTCTGCTTTTTACTCAGTAAAAAGTGGTTAGCTGGCTTTTCCTTGGAGATTTGGCTTTTACCCTGAGGCTGTAAATGTACTGGAATTTCTGTCCCATGGAAAAGCATTACATTTACTCTTAAACCAGGACCCTTGAAAATCTGCACCAACACATGTACATCTTCCCTTGCCCCTTATTTTAGTTTTCTTCAGACATGCCAAAGTTTCTTTCTTTTCCTAAAGCCTGGGGTAGGTCCTCTTCTCTAATCCTCACTATCTCTAGACCCTGACCATGACTGCTCCATGGTCACCACAGCCTGTGACTTTTACCTCCCCAGCATCCCCTCCTTGCTGACCAGTAGGTCCAGCTCTGCCTGTCCCTGCTTGGCCCCTTCGGAAACTGCACCATGAAGTCACTCCTGACACACTCCAAAAATCCCCTTATGGCTCGTGCCCAGCCTCGTTTCCCTTCAGCTGATGTCAGAGAGGTTAAAGTCCCACAGGAGAAGCAGGATGGCCAGAGGCTAGTGGTCAGTAACAGCCCCCACAGCATCATCTGTCCCCTGCCCTCTTCTTCAGCTCTGCCTTAGCCTTGTACCACTAAAACCCTCACAGAAGTGACTGTCAGGAAGCAGCACATCTGTGTATGAAGAGAAGTCATTACTTTGCTCACATGCTCTTAGTGCTTTTGTGAAGACTGATGCTGTTTCCACCACAACCTTTTCAGGGCTGCAGAGTACTGCCTGTCCTCATAACTCACCAGAGACCAAAACACCCACACAGAAAATGTCCCGAGTTTGATGCAGCACACATCTCTACTGCTCCTGATCCATCATAAACCACCCAATATATAGGAGGCAAAAATTTAATTCTGATCTGACAAAAGGATGTTGAGTCTTCTCAGAGCCACACTCCACAGGGTTCATCAATTCTGACAGGGCATAAGGCAGAGAGATCTATGCCATTTCTGGTGACTGTCATTTCTGTTCAAATAATTATCTCAAAGACACTCCCCAGGCTGCATTGCCCCTTGAAGAACTGTTTATCAAAACAGAATTAAAAATAGAGAAAAATTATCATAATCAGTTAAATGCCAGTGTTTCCTACCAATTATTTGGCAAAGAAAAAACTAATGAACTAATTGAAATATCTCAAAATATTATTATCAGCCACTATTGGTAGTAATTCTCATTTATATAATTAAACTTCATTTTAAAATTTTGCAAGTTTGCTGTATAGATGTGAAGGTGAAGCACAAAGGGAGAATATGAGGTCACTTCTTTACATACAGGGTTGTGATGCGTTTTGTTGGGTGGTCCAGCTGATGTAATTAAAGTGTAACTGAACTGTTTCTTTTGGAAATGCAAAGCAAAGACTAAGAACACAATATCAAGCTACAAGTGCTCCTCTCTTGCCACTGCCCTTCTCTCTTCAGTCTCTTCCATGAGTCCAAGTACAACTTTCTTTTAGCAAAGCCCTGGATCTTCATATGGATTCCCTGGAACTCCAGCCCATAAAGGCTTTATCTCCGTGCTATAACCTTGCCTTACACATTTGCTCAGGAGCTGGCATGCATTGCTCCCTGACCCCATGAATCTTTTGCTTCAGTGCCTAAGAATGTCAGTCTCTCTTCTCTATGTAGGGTTCTATTTGGATATACAGTGAAGTGCTGACCCATAAAAACTGGTGTTCTGTGGCAGACAGTGACAGTAATTGAGTCATGAAGTTATGTCAGAAGGGATCTTTGGAGGTGGCTGGTAAAGCTGCCATGTCACAGCCAGGCCTACCCCCACGTGCCCATGATGGGGTTCCCACAGCTCATCTGATGGGAACCAGCCCAGGCCAGGCTGTTACAGAGGAGATGTGTCCTCTCTGCCCTGCTGACATGTCCTCTTCTCCACACTGTGTCCCAGGGGAAGTCCAGTCCCCTCATCCTTCTCCTCACCCAGGCAACAGACTTTACCACGTACCAATCTCTGGCTCCCCACCAGACACTGTCTCCTCAGATAGACTGTTTCCCAAATAATGACCACTAACACCAAGTCAGCACACCCTGACTGGCTGCTGGCCAGCCAGAACCCACTGTGAGACCCCATCTGTGAAGCAGCAATTGCTTCAGAGCGTTGCTCTGGAGCCCCAGGCACAGTGTTGGTAATGTCAGGAACCTAAAATAAAAATTTTTGTCTGCATTTTCTGTGTTGTTTTCTATATAGGCACAGTAAACAGAATGAATAGTCTGGCACACAAGTTCATCTGTGCAATTTCATACCTGGAGGTATATCAACTGTCTAACTACATAATCCAATTTCATAAAATACCCAAGAATTATGAAAGCCTGTAGGTGTGAACAAGCCTAGGTAGATGAGGTTGGTCTGTCTGAATTAAGTATAGTTCTATGCAGCATTTCAATACCTTTCTCTTTTTTGATGTCTATCACGAATAATCACGAGGTATTTCTATTTACATTACCTAGGATCAAATATATTTCATGCTTAATTGGTTTTGATTTGCTTAGGAACTATTTGCAGGTTTTACTTAAAATCTGCTTTAATCAAAGTGAGCTTTCCTCTCAGATAAACAAATCTTGAATCATATCTGAACTCCTGAATTTTGGAAATATTGTGCGAGTAATTCTAATGAAAAATTTACATGTTTCCTTAGAAGCTATTTTAGACAGAAACAAGCTAATTAATAACAGAAGAAGGCACAAGGAAATAAGAAAACAAGCTAATAAGCATGTTTCAGTTTTTCCAGTTCAAAGGATTTGTACCATGCATTTTGTTCACCTAGTGCCAAAACACAGTCCACGTTCTCTCACATGATAGACTTGCCAACCTCAAACAAACAAAACAACAAAGAAAAAACAAAGCAAAGACAAAATACCAAAATAAACCAAGACAAAAACCTTTGAACCATCATTGCATTAAATTCCAATTTCTTCAATCCAATGGCATTTATCCAGCTGCAGCTGTGGCTGGCACATTAGCAGGGCATTTGGTAACAGGTATTTTATTTCCTATCTGGCCTGATACAGAAGTGGCAATAGAAGAAAAATGGACCACTAATTCTATTAGAGGGAAGATCCAAAGGAGAAATTATTTCATAGATCATTTCAGGTTACTTTGGGAGTGACAAGAGTATTCTGAGTAGACTCAAAGAAGTACTTTTGGGCAAACAACTGTATTTGTGGCTCAGGACAATCTCCCAACAGATTCCTGACAAATTCTTCTATGACTCTTAGCCACACAACTCTCTCCCTCTCCCAAGGCGAGGGAGTACACAGGCATGTGTACTTTCACAATGACAGGCCATTAGAAAGGCATCATATCCTTGAGAATATGGTGTCTAAGTTCAAGCCAAGAATGTGTCCAGAGAAAAAAGGTTTCAATTTTTTAAGCTTCAATACAAAGTTGAATCAAGGTCTACAATTACTGAAGACACGACTTGGTACCAGAACAAAAGAACAGGAATTCAAAGGCTTAAATTCCCTGTGAATCTCCCCCAGGGTCTGAGGAGCAAAGATCACTTTCCTGGGACGTCTGCCTCAGCAGCTCTTAACATTCTTTCCTTCCTTACAATAGTCACATCAATATTGAAGATTTTGTGTGCCAGGTAGAGGGGGATACATCTAGAAGGAATTTGGTCTTTTTGATTTGGAACAGTTCAGTGTTAATTCTTAAACCCAATCTGGGTGAAAAACAAGCCTCTCACTGTTGGAGGAGGAAGAGTTTGCATTTGGCCCAGGCAGTATCCTTAAAGGACATCCAGCTGCGGAGCCACATCCTGCACATCAGTCCGGAGGGTACCAGCCTCTGTAGGCTGGGAAAAGCATTGACAGAAGGACACAGATCTTTCTTGCCACAAAGGCTCCTACAAAATGAAGGGAATTAGCGCACACCTCCTATTCAAGCTGTTCCTTTGTGCAGTTCTTCCATCTCTTAATATCTTAGCCCTAAAGATGAAAATATCCACCCTTGTTCAGTTACATCAGTCAAAATGACTGTTCCTTTTGGTGCTCAGTGAGACATACAGGATTAATTAACGCTTCATTGCAACCCTGAAACCCCTTCAGACTGCTGCCAGCATTGAGCTGATGGAGAAAAATTTACTTTAATAATTCCATCCAACTAACTACTGAAAGCAAAATGATGAATTAGTATCTCTACCTGACATTCTTTTGCAGCAGAGAACATCCTTATTTAATATACTTCCTTTCTTTAACTTGCACTACCAAATTTATAGTCAATTATTTATGGAAAAATATTAACCTCCAATGGATTTGTTTGGTTTTATTTTATTTTGTTTCCAAATCAGGCAGTACACTTATTTCCAAAATGCAGTAAATTGACTAGGATGTTATAGAAGCCTGAGTAAGACTGAGTTATTTTTAGAGACTGACACATCATTTGAACACATGATGGAGTGTATTATTTTTAAGTATATACTATTGGGGTTCTGACTATGGATGTATTTTGAATTAGGACCTTAGACGGAGAGTGAATATCTATGTGGAAGATGATTAGGGCCTTCTCAGTTTTTCTGGGTTTTGTCATTTCACCCTAACTTTGCACCCTTTGACCCATCCAAAAATAGTTTAAAGGTAGTGACATTTTCAGGAAAAGAGACAAGCTCCCTGAGTGTGCTGGAGGTTACTGGTAGCTTGATTTTCCATAGGTATTTAAACACTGCCATTTGTCTGAATGATCATTGAAAGCTTCCCAGAAATCTCCTTGCTCAAGAAAGTCATCCAGATAGATATTAATGGGCTGAATAAATGCAATAACAGTACAGAACAAAATTAAAAAAAACAACAAAAAAAAACCAACACAAAAACCTGCCTGCATCCAAAACTCACAAGAACCGGGAACAATTTTACCACTTTCACTATTATCACCTCAAAATAGATTTGTCAAATTAAACACTACCTCTAAATTGGTAGAAAGAGTTGCAAGACAGTGATAGTCTAGTCTACTGTAAAAAAGAATTACAAATGATTGTTTGTTTTCAAAAGTTACTACTAATTTTCTGTTTTATTAAAAAAAAGTTGTTGAAGCAAAGACTAAAATTCTATTCCATTTGCCTAACTTCTCAGGTGGTAATTATCAAAAAGTGTTTATTTTAAGAATTCTGTATGTCCTGAACCCCCAAGGGCTACTCAAATGCGTTGAAAATATAACTTTACCTTGGTCATTGTCTCACACATCTATGGTAAATACATAGTTATTGTGATGTAGTACAATTATGGTTACATAGCAATATATTACTAAAATTATTATTGCCATTGTTTTTAGTCTTGCTATTATTATATAATGAACTTAGTGTGAGTCTTTTCACAAAACTCCAAAGCTTTATGGAAAATTTCAGTTTGCTCACTCCAAACTGTTTCAGCTGAAACATACCCAACATTTGAACCTCTGGTGAGGCCAGGAGGTGGTTCTAAGGGATCAGTGCCTAAATTATGTCAGAATTCGAGACCCAGATTCCTTAGGGAGCTTGATGAAGCAGAGTACCCTGACCTGCAGAGCTGGAAGGGGCAGACATGGATGCAAGGTTGTTTCTTGGGATCTCCCAGAAGGCTCAGCACCTGCAGGGCTGAGAAGAGCATCATCACTGACAAACTGTGAAACACTCTTTATTCCCCTAAAGACCATGGCACAGTGTTTCTTCTCTCCCATGTTCTCTCCACTCATGGAGATGGGTAGGGGGAGAGAAGTCTGCTTTCAACTGAAATTATCTGTAAATTCCTGACAATATTCGGCTTTGGATGTAAATATAATAAAAATCTAAAGCTTTCACAGAATATTCTGAGTTGGAAGAACTCACAAAAATCATAGAGTCCAACTCCTAAGTGAATGGTCCATATGGGGATTGGAACCATGACCTTGACATTACTAGTACCATCTTTATGGATAGAATGAATTTTATACCTGGAAAATTTCATAAATATAAACAATATCACTAAGGAAACTGCATGAGAATGGAATAATTTTATATATATCCAAATTTTGGAAAGATCCTAAAAACATCTGGTTTTGAACACAGTCCACTGGAAGGAAAATTTACAAGGAAAAGTAAATATCTTGGTTATTAGAACCTGAAAAAACTCCATTATTTCCTAAGGACATCAGTCAAAATATTCAGGTTTTATTACATTCATAAGCAATGCAAACAGTTGACCAGTTCTAAAAAAGAGTAATATTTGAAGTTTTTATCATTCATACTTGATTTACTATACAAGATTAGTTCTATTTTATGGTTCTTTTGTACACAACACCCTTCCATGAACAAGATTAGAAGGTAACATATTTTGATTATGGAGGCATTGGAGAAAAAAGGATAATTCTTTCCCTGGGAAGTTATAGTATATATGTTTATTGAAACTTCTGAGCAGGCACAGTCATCCTCTGAAATAAAGTAAGGGCATTCCAAGAAAACCCCATATAATTTTATTTTTTTATTTAATTTATGTAAATGCAAGTCACAAAACAAGCAGGGACTGCTGGAGAAGGAAAACTTCACAGTCCACCTTGGAAGATCCTTGCCTCAATTTTCTCCATGTTCCGGGTACCCTACACAAACCTCCACCATCATGGACAAAGGAATTATTTGCTTGCCTCCTTCCAGAGGCCTGTGGGTAAAAACAGAGGGAGAAGATTTCGAACTCTGTAACTGGTCAGGTGAAGGGTGCAACTGACTGACTTCCCACAACGATGAAAAACCACAATAGTATGTCTTTAATAAAAGCCTACACTGAGAAACCATAAGTTGCTGTCACCATTTAACTATTTTTCATCAGTGAAAGCAAGGTTTGAACTTAGCAATTTGTCTTTTCTGTCTTTTCAGATTCCATAAAAAAAGTTTCTCAGTGTTTAACTTTAAGTAATGCAGCAATGAAGTGGAATCATATATAATGATCATTACGTTTGGAGTGATTTATAACCTGAGCTGAAAATTAAATAAAATTGCTCCATATTTAACATTCACTGTTACCAGTTTAACTTTTTGCATAAGTTAATTCTTGCTCCCAATAAATCAAATTGAATTCTGTTTTCCACTTTATTGACCTTTTAAAATACTATCATGGTTAGTAATCAGAGGAGGTTCTTTTTTTTCATATGAGACTGAGACTGTGCCCACACTAATTTACTATGATTCTAGAAAGAGACTTTGTTAGTTCATTTCCCAAATGCAAGCTTTAGTGTTATATTTATAACAAACCCAAACTAACATCTTCATAGGATTCACAAGTAAATAATCTATTTTATAAGTTATCTTTATTTGTATTCAATTACTGGATGCCACTGCTGTTACGACGCTATGAAGAATGGAGATGTGTATTTTCTACATCTGAGCAGCATCAGTAACTGCAATGACAGTAGTCACTGAGTTAGCTGTCCACGTGCTACAGCCTGGTTAAAGACATCCTAAGAAGGAACATGGATGGATTGCTGCCAGACAGATTACCTGTGACTCTTATACTGTCATATGAAGCATATATAAAAAATCATGGATGGACATCTTTGACCTCTATTTATCATAGCTCAGTGCTGTACGGCAACATTTAAACTAAAAGGATTCTCTTTCTGTATCTGAGGAGCCATCTCAGAACGTTTTGACCTACAGTCATTACTTTGTGTCCCTTTGACCTATATTCATTACTTTATATCCCATTTAAGATTTTAACCATCAATTTACTCAGGGCTTCAAGACTTCAGCCAGTCTGTGTCAGAGGTCAGGCTGACATCTAATTTGGGATAGATTGCTCCACATCTTTTTCTTTATGGTGTTTGCTTTTTTTTCCTTTCCTTTTTATCTCTGAAGCACAGGATCCTGGACACCAATAGAAAGACTTAGTTGATGAATATTTGATGTATGTCAGCATGTTTATACCCAAGAAAGGATTCTGATTTCCCTTGTGCTCTTTTCCCTCTAGCATGTTTAAAGTAACAGACACAGGTTCTTTTCTGTTGTTTTTTTTTTTTTTTTTCCCCTTCCTACCAATCTACATGTTTAAAAATAGTTTGCATCAAGCTCATAAAAAAAAAATGAGGCAACCCATCTCAAGACCCAGTCAATAGTCTAATTCCTTCTTATTTTAGAACAGAGTTTTATAGTTACAAGGACAAATTATTGTAGGAAGTACTCTTTTCTCATTTAACAGTAATGAATAGATTTTACATAGAGGAAAAAGCATAAATTTTGCAATTAACAGTTGGATCTTCTTTTTTAGGATGACATCTCCACCTACAAGAGATGTAGAACAAGAACAGCAATGCCAAAAAATAACTAAGACATCCCTTCCTAAGGCATTCAGTCATTTGAATGTCTCTCTGTCAGTTTCTAAAGGATTTTTCAAAGGTTTCTATGTTCAGAGTAATTTGGAAGCCTTTGGTATACAGGCTTGGTGTGTTGTAGAGATTTAGCAGGAAAGATTGACACCTCTTCTTGTTTCAATATTTCTCATTTCTGGACTGTAAGCGTGTTAACCTCTGGACTACTGACCTTGTTACTTTGACTCATTTTTCTCCAGTACTGCCTGTCAGCTGGAACCTGCAGGACCAGCAGGAAGGCAGCACCATGAGCTGGCAGTGCTTCGACTGAGGCAAAAGCAGCCACACTGATCCCACCAACATTTGAATGCAGTGGGTGACTTTTGCCACTCCAAGTAGTCGCCTGTGCACAGAGTGTCCAGGAAGTACGAGTCCTGATCACTCAGCAGCTGGTCACCAGACCGGTGGAGAAAGTATGTCTTCCCCAGCAGCTGCCCCGTCAAGCACGAGCACTCTAGCACCATATGAGGGGAAAAGGGCAAAAGACATGAGGCAGAAAGGGTGAGAAATATGAGGGGAGAAAAAGGCAGGAAACGTGAGTGATAAAAGAGAGGGAAACATTAGGGGAAATTAAAACTAAAAAAACCTTGTAGAGACCTAGTAGGAAAGTTTCCCAATTTTTATTGTTTCCATTTTTCTGATTTCTGGACTGCAAGCATGTTTACTTTACATGGACTATTGATCTTCTTTCTTCAACTCATTTTTCTTCAAGACTGCCACCAGCCTGTGGTGCATCAGTCCGCTTCACATTCCTCCTCTTTTCCAAACTACCCTGAAAATAGCCAACATCATCCTCACAACCTACGAGTGGCTATTAGACAAGTCCCCACCACTTAAAAGGAAGTACCTACCAGGTGTGCTAAAGCATTACATGAATGAAAAGTATCATGAACCCAGAATAAGCCCTTCCTTACACACTTTTAAAAGACACATTGAAGAGCTCTTTTGATTCCTCTAGGTAGCACAGCAGGTGTATGTTTGTAGTCTAGGTAGCTTTAGCCATGTCTCCTTCAGAATCATAGAGTCATTTGGGTTGGAAAAGCTCACTAAGATCCTTGAGTCCAACCATTAACCCAACACTGCCAAACCCACTGCTAAACCATGTCCCTTAGTGCCACATCTCCAGGGTTTTCAATTGCTCCAGAGATGGTGACGCCACAACTGCCCTGGGAAGCCTGTGCCAATCCTTTTGGTGTAAAAATGTTCCCTAATAGACAACATAAACCTTACCTGTCACAGTTTGAGGCCATTTCCTCTTGTCCTATTGCTTCCAGATGTTTATCCTCCCTCCATGAGGTCTGGACTAAGATTGTTTTGGTGTACTTTGTAGTACTAGCTTAGAATTCAACCATGTTGCTGGTTGTGAAACTAGTGTGGCCTGTGGATTCAGTACTGCAGTCAACACCATTCTTCTTGAGTGAGCTTTTGGGAACTATTAATAGGAATATCTTTTCTTCTCAGAGAGGTAAACAACGGAGAAGACATCTTCCTACATCTTTCTTACTTTCTTCCTTCCTTCCTTCCTTCCCTCCTTCCTTCCTTCCTTCCTTCCTTCCTGGAATATCTTTAATAATCTTATAGATCTCTTACAACCCAAACAACTCTAAGGTTCTGTGGTTCTATTCTTCTGCTCTTCTATTCTCCTACTCCTCTATGGTACTATGCTTCTACTCTTCTACTCTTCTACACTTCTATGCTTCTATGCTTTTATTTTTCTATGTTCCTATGGTCCTACAGTTCTATTCTTCTCTACCTCTACACTTCTAACTTCTCCTATTCTATTCCCCTGCGCTTTTATTCTCTGACGCTTCTATGTTCCAGTCTTCTACTCTCCTTTGGTCCCACAGTTCTATTCTTCTCTGCTCCTATGCTTGTATTCTTCTATACTTCTGTCCTCCAACACGTCTATGCTTTGCAGTTCAGCTGGGCAGGCAGAGATTACCCGAGCTCTGATTGTGCTGAGCTCCTCTTGAACCACGTCATCACTCGCTTGGGTGACAGGGAAGGGTGTCCACAGCTCTGAGGTGGAAATTGTCCTGGTGGGTGGCCTTTGCTGGGAGTCTGACAGGTGGCTGCTCTCCAGCCCCACCGTCTACTGGCAACACTGGCTGCTGCCTACTCAAGGCTCACGTAGGCACCTGAGCTGCCCTGCTGCACTGCAAACACCATCTCCATGGTGATCTGCCTCCCTGGGGTGCCTGTCAGCTGGAACCTGCAGGACCTGCAGGAGGGCAGCACGGTGAGCTGACAGTGCCGTGACTGAGGCAAAAGCAGCCAGGCTGATGTCACCAACATTTGGACCCAGCAGACAACTTTCTTCACATCCAGGTAGTCACCTGTGCACAGGGTGTCCAGGAGGTACGAGTCCTGATCACTCAGCAGATGGTCACCAGACCGGTGGAGAAAGCACCACATCTTCCCCAGCAGCTGGTCCCTCGAGCACATGCACTCCAGCACCACACGAATGCAGGAGCAACTTGCTGGCAGCTGCTCTGTGGGGCCCAGGCTGAACGAGTGCCCGCGGGGTGGCCGCAGGATCACGAGCAGGCGGTAGTTGATGCTGTTCTCATGGATGCTCCAGGCTTCAGAGGTGCTGGTCCCAGTGGCTGGGTGCAATTCTGGCATGAAGTTCCTCTTGGAAAACATTCGGCATATGCCAAGGAGGTCACCCACCAGCTCCTTCAGTTGTTTACTTGTGCTGGACAAATTTTGCTATGGAATCACCGAATAGTTGCATTAGAATGGGACCTTTAAAGGCCATCAAGTCTGACCCCCTGCCTTCCTGCAGTGAGCAGGGACATTCTCAATTAGATCAGGTTGCTGACAGCCCTGTTCAGCCTTACCTTGAATGTGTCCATTGGTGATGGGACTGGCACAGCCGAAGAGCTAACACTGCTGTGTGGACCCTTTAGCTTCTCCTGCTCATTTGCCTTGTCCTTGGTGCTAGAGCTCTGCCACTCATCACCTTTGCCCTTGCACCTGGAGCTCACCTGCTCCTTGGCCTTGTTGCTTCTGGAGCTCTTCTGCTCATCGCCTTTCTCCTTGCAGATGGAGCTCTCCTGCTCCTTGGTCTTTTTCTCACTGTGGGAGCTCACTTTCTTGTTGACCTCCTTGCTTCTGGAGCTCTCCTTCTTGTCACCTTTGTCCTTGCTGCTGGAACTCTCCTGCTCCCTGCAGCTGGCAGAGGCACACTTCCTTCTCCTGGCCAGCCAGCAGCCCCCAGTGAGCAGGACCAGGGCTGCTGCTGCAGGGCTCCAAAACAGCCAATGCTGCTGCGGGGCACAAAGGAGCGGGTCTTCCACCATGTCTGTGCTCCCCTCCTCAATCTCCTGCAGCAGCTGAGTCATCTGCTGATGTAGGTAATTCTCCCGTTTCAGCATCTGTTTGGCTGTGTCTGCATCCATCTGGTAGTCCAGCTTCAACCCAGGATGGGTGGCCAACAGAGCCAGAATGAGGACCAGTGTTGGAGACATGGCCTACTGGGAAGAAAGGGGGTAAGCAGGTCTGGGTGGGAGAGAACAGGGGGCTGGGGGCACCTGTCGCACCCAGAAAGTTTCTCTGGACACCTGGCACCACTGAGAGCCCTGAGCCCTCTTCTTCTAGCCCCAAAGGGAGAACTATGCCGTGCTCTGGGGGTCCTAACTCTCATTCTGGGTTAGAGAGCCCCTAGGTATCTGCCCCGACCCCCATCCAGCCCAGCATTCCCCCTACATGGGCACTCAGTGGTCCTCTTAGTCCAACTGTGTTGGGGCTGGGGCTGCCTCGTGATGCCCCTGGCCACAGCTCCCATCGTGGCCCAGCCTCTGTGATGTCACAGCCCCCACAGCTACGTCTCCCAGCCCTCAAGCCCCAGCCTTTGTCCCCACCGCCAGGCTCAGCAGGTTCTCGGCATCCTCACCCCCGAGTGCAAACCCGATCTCAGCTCTTGACCAAGCAGGCAGACCCTGAGCGGAACCATAACTGAGTGGAACTTGGGGACTGTGGGTGGATCTTCCTGTGCTGACTACTCTTGACTACCCTTTAGGTGAGCCTAAACCTCACCTGGCGCAACTTGAGGCCATTTTCTCTCATCCTACTTCTTACTTCTAGGAAGAGATCGATCCTCACCTGACTACAACCTCTTTTCAGAGAGTTGTACAATTTGGCTGGGGCATTCAGCAGCAAACAAAAAGGGAAATCAACACCTTCTGAATGTCACATATCTCTTTAAAGGGCCCCATTGCTCATTGGTGCAATGTCACTACCATGTTCCTGGGGAGAACAGCACATACACTTGGCACATTGAGATTCAAAATTGCTGAGGGGCATTCTTGGCAGCACATGGAATTCTGTGCTTGACACTCAGATGGTCTCAGTCTTTGGACAGTCCTCACTTGACCTGAGTTAGTGCACAGGAATCGTACATTCACCTTCCCTAAAAACCTCCCCCAAACTAGGACTTATTTATAGGGACAAGTTTCTTAGGACTCAGAATGATCTTATTTCAGAAAGAAATTAAAAAAAAAAAAAAAGAAAAAAATTAAGTTCAATAAAGGAACCATCCTGTAGAATGAAATTTCAAAAACCTAAAACTTGAAATCTCAGTTTCCAGGATGTACATTTCTATCGCCGTGGACAAATAATAACAACCTCAAGCCAACCTTGAGACACTTAACAATGTGGTACATCCACCAGCCAGTCCTCTGGAACATCCTAAGTCTACTTCAGTAATTCCTAAGAAAACTGAGAATAAAGCACTTGAATTTTAATCCCATTTCTCAGTATGTTTGATATTCTCGATTCCAATTCAGTTTTTGAATTAAGTAACACACTTGAATTTAATTCAGCTTAATATCATTCCTTGCTGCCATATTGGATAGATGCCGGTCTAGGTCTTGACCTTGTTATAAGTGATCTAAAGAAATTCATGAAATCATATCCACACAGGCAGAAATATTAGAAGTCATGGATGTAAATATTGTAAAATACAATTTGGCAGAATGACTCAAAATGCTTGAGGGCACATTTCTGATGGCTGACCATAGAGTTACTTCAAGAAAGTAGTTCTGAGCCTCCACATGGGTCTGGGAAGAGACATGTATGGGTAACATGTGGGAGCAGAGCTTGGTCCAAATCTTGCTCTGAGTTCAGAGACCTTCAACACACAAACAAGAAAGCAAAGTAATTTCAAGTTCCAGTAGTAACATAGGTAAAAATCAGTGACCTGTGGATATAGAGGACAAAAGCAGCTGAGAAATTATACTTTTGAGTTTATAACATGCAATGAAAAGTACAAAATACATAGCCTATTTAAAGAGTATTTGACAATCAGTCTTCAAATGTGGTGGTTTGGGAGCTGGGTTTTGAGAACATCACTAGATGCTTGAACGTGAATTTCCTCCCTTTAATCTCTAAGTAACTGCAAACTCCTTTCTACAATTAGTTCGGGCCTTTTTAAAAAGGTAATGAGAATCAATAAGTTTCCTTATAGAACTTACAGATTTTTTTCTTGAATTAGGGCAGTTCAGAGCAGTTGTTCAATAACAAATATCCCAATCTATTCTCACTGGTAACAAAGAAAACAATTCTCAATGCATGTTTTGTAAGTATTGTGCTCTCTCTCCCCAGTATGTCCTTGTTCTCTGGATGTCCTAATGAGCTGAACAGCATCCACTGACAGCTTATGCCATTATTTGCCAGTTCACAGGGCTTCTCTCAGATGTGAGCTTCTATACTGAAGATGTATTTTCCTCCCTCTGTTGTGATATAGTGATCGGGGGTTTTCATTTACAGTTCTGTTCCTGCTGATATGGTCAGGGCAATCCTACACAGCACGCTTCTGCAGGTATATTTTAGGCCTGCTTTGGTTAAGTAGCAAAGACAGTTAACCAGTGGAATAACCATTATTCTTTTAAAGTAAATATCCTCTGTAGTAAAGCACATATACTTAAATCTGTATGTGCCTAAATATTACCAGTTCCTGATCTTATGTGAAGTCAGAAACCAGCAGTTTGATCTCAGAAACTCTTGTTTCTGTGTTTCACTGTATTGTAGTGGGTGGGTTTTTTTCCCTTGTGCATGTTTAGCATCATTTCTTTACCAATAGTCACCACCATTCCTCCAGAGAAAAATAGAATGAAATAAAGCCATCTAGTAAGCTTAAAAAAAAAAAGAAGACAAGCATACAAAAGCTTATAAACTTTTCCTACTTACTATTTCTAACTAGCAAAATAACTTTTAAAAGTTTTGTCTACTTCACAGATTTTCTTGGAAGAATTTTAGGGGAAATAGCAAAGAAAACAGGTAGCAGTTGTAGTTGATATTCAAAAGTCCCCTCCTGCAAACTCAAAGAGCACAGGAAATCAACTAAGGGGCAGTAAGAAGCCTGTGTGGAAGGAAAAGCTCCTCACTAAACTGTTGTATAAAAGGAGGCACAGGCTTCTACAGCAGCAGCAGCAGGGACAGTCAACCCCAGTGAAATACTAAGACACCATGAAAGCATGTGGGAATGGGGTTAGAAAAGCTAAAGCCCATACAGAACTGGATCTGGTGATGGACCCGAAAGGCAACAGCAGATGTTTGTACAGACAGATAATCAGCAAAAAAAGACTTAATGCAGATTTTCAGAACCACTTCCCCCCCCCTTTCAATTAGAGAAATTTTTTATTGTTCTCTTACACCATCTCAGACCTATTGTGCACTTCCTAGCTGCTAAGTGATGTTTACAAGACCTGTATAAGGTTTTCTTTTGGTAGATTATTGCACTTTCTACCAATCCATGCCTGCAGATTTTGCATAAATGCTGCAAAATTTCCACTGCAAACATGACACACCCACATATAGCAAATATTGCAGAAGAATCAGCATTACAGAGAGTTGCAGGAAATTTCCATTTTTCCATGTCATTTTAGCTTTCTCTCCACAATCTAAACAATATTTGGCACTGACAGACAATTGTTTCTCATCTACCCAAAGTTTCTGGTTTTAGTCCAGCAGCGGTACAATCTCTGCACTGGAACTCTGGCCATGGATTTATTTAGAACTTCTCTGAATACAAACTTTTCTAACATAGTGTAACTTTCAAGTGGGGTCTAACTTTTAAGTCAGCCCTTCTTTGTGTGGTGGTGTTGGACAAGAACCTTTAGGGCTACCACTATGATTTCTCCCTCATTTCTGTGGTAATAAAGCTGCACTTTCCAGGGACTCAAGTGGCACCAAGGCCAGCTGAGCACTTGCATGTTTAGTCATCAGAACACTATTTATCATCTAGTCTCAAAATGCTCAGTCATGGATCTGGTCTTTCTTTAGCAGAGCCCGGAATAAAAGGTGCTTCTGCCTGTCTTTGGCAACAGGATTCCAGTTCATGCAGAAATGCGTGGATGGCATTTGGTCACTTCATAACAGGTGATGGAAAAATATCAAAGGGTGATTATTGGTGTCCTAAACACCATTGTGGGACATAGTGCAGAGAAAGAAAAAGGAAAACAACAACAACAACAACAACAAAAAAACACCAATAAAAACAAACAAACAAACAAACAAAAAACCACAACCCCCCCAAAACAACAGATTAAGTTTCTAGGTATTAATAACTCTCCCATAAAAAAATTTTAAAAGCTTTCATTAGAACTTTTTCCCCTCTTTTTGGAATAGTCCGTAAAGAAAAAAAAATAACAGAATTATTTGAATCTTTCAATTTGCAGCAAGGACATAACTAATAACTGGAAACTAGTAATGTCAGCTCCTTTGTAAGCATCATTTAGGTTATTATAATATACATGTGACAGAAGTAACAGCCAACAGAAGTGATCTAAAGGTGTGGAGCCTATTAGCATCTGAAGATCCACAGGATGCTGGGACCTCTATTTTAACTCATGAACACTAATTTTAAGACCAGTTACTCTAAAGCAAAAAACTTGTCTACAAAGAATTGTTTTGGTCTCACTGTCACTGAGCATCCTGAAATGCACCTAGAGTGTTCTGTGATTCTGTGCGTGTTCTGAATACCAGTCCCACTTGGAATATGCCATTACATAGTCCCTACCAGGTTCTGCACCAGACTGTGATACAATTTTTTTTGCCTATTTCTTGAGTAAGCAAACCCATGATTTCTCATGAAACTTAAAGGCACTCGACACATTAACTTCAGCAATAACAGGAGATCACTCTGTAAGAAATTACTGAATTTCATTTATGTAAGCAACATGTCAGCATCTCAGTGCAAATAGATTTATATATAATCACATGAGAAAACCAAATGATACATTTTTTCTTTCTCTTTTTTCTTTTCTTAATTTTTCTTTTTTTCATTAGTTTCTTTTTTATTTTTATTTTTTATTTTTTTCTTATTTTAAGGGTCATGCTATTAGAGAGCAGCCAAGTAGTAGTGGCTGTATACAATTACTGATTTAGTCCCAAGTGAATAAATGCAAGCGTCACTCAGGACCTAGTGAGAAGATAAGGATTAAGTATACTTGAAGGAAACATCTTGTGTGATGTTTCCTACTGAAGTGAAGGAATGCCACATGCAAACTGAGTTTTCACACTTGTTATCTAGCCTATGACATAATCCAAGACTTATTCATTCCTGGAGTGGAGGAAATGCAAATACCTGCAAGCAAGTTCTACAGGAAGAAGCAATATTTTTTCACATTTTTTGGCTTAATTTATATTTTTAGAGCATGACAGATATAACAACACTATTATTGTGCCTTCAAAA
Organism: Manacus vitellinus; assembly: GCF_001715985.3. Taxonomy (NCBI): domain Eukaryota; kingdom Metazoa; phylum Chordata; class Aves; order Passeriformes; family Pipridae; genus Manacus; species Manacus vitellinus. The sequence goes on along the minus strand of NW_021939718.1, from coordinate 7,322,251 downwards.
AGCGTTCTGAGAGCATATGCACACAGTCTTGGGAGGTATAAGGAGTTAGCTGTGTTATTAATCATGTGTGATATTCTGAAGGAAGTGACTTTAAATTTCATTAAGTGTTGAATACCAGAGAAAAAGTCTCCATCGGGGCTTTCAGGAGTATTTGGAAGCATTTTTGGGCATTGTAGAATCATCTTTAGATCAAGAATTTATACAGGTCTTGCCAACTTCTTCCAATCCTGCTGATGTCTTGCTGCATAATACAGACTCTTATTGATCCTCCCTGACCTGAATGTGGAGTTATTTTACGCTGCTAATGCCCCACATTGCTTTCAGCTGCTGGTGAATAACCTTTTTACTGGAAATACAGATTATCACCATACTATTCCTGTATCTAATTCTGACAATGATGGTTAGTAACTTTGAATTACAGCTTTCAGCTGATAGGACCCAAAGGACCTTTTATAAAATGACGTTAAGGCCCTTTTCCCTCAACTGTGAAAGAAAGCAAGCAGCTTTCCTTTACATTCCCAAGCAGGTCCCTGTGCTTCCATTACCCACACAGGACCACCTTCCTTTTGAGCTGGTGACCCCTGCCTGCAAAATGCACACAGAACTGGTGAAAAGGAGCTCCATGCCCATTGTCCCAGTAATTATTTTTATACTACCAATAACAGTACCTAGGAAGAATCACATCAAAATTAATTTACTCAAAAAGCACACAAGCATAGCTTAAATAAATTAACAAATAAATGAATAATCAGCCCTGCAGGTTTACAGCAGAAATCCTCTGCCATGCTGAGGATATAAATAACAAATCCATAAAGCAGTAGAAAAAAATTAAATAAAAACAGGACTGTTGACCCTAGAACGCATCAATACATTATTGTTGTTGTTGTTGTTGTTGTTGTTGCTTGAAGTTTATTTCAGTTACCAATCACAATGATGACACTATCACTACATTTTATAGCTACCAAATTATAATAACATGGAAGTTCTGACCAGCATTTTCTCTACAGTCTTGTAGACTCAGGCCCTCTGATGTGTTCCATGGATATTGGTAAACGCCATGTAGTTTTCATTCCAGTGACAAACTCTTCGTTGATGTTCCTTGACTTTGTTTTTTTTATTTTTACAGAGTTTATTCAGAGTTGTCTTCCTTCTCACAGTGGTTTGCAGTTTTCTAAGTATTCTATAGCATGTTTGAGACAATTCTGTGTGCTGCTTCCCAAGAACAAAGGCACTGAATTTCCAAAACACAATGTGTTCATGAATGGGCATCAAGCACTTATCCAATACTGAACATTGTTCAATATTCAGCATGAAGTGTTGCCTCCAGCTGAGCATGAAGACCTTCAGCTAAGCTTGGAGCACATCTGCTGTTTAATACAAATTTCACTTCTAATATTCTGCTGATCTGGACTGGGTGTCAGGGAAACAGTGGCAGTGAGCAGCAGCACCACTGGAGGTGTAGTAGACAAAATGCTGCTTCAGGACACAACTGTGTCTCTGCTTCAGATTTTAATGAAGAGGCAAACCTAGTACATAAGACCTTTTACTGTAAGGCTGCTGATTTATTAGCCAGACATTCAAGAACGTGATTGAGTGCTCTTGTGTACAGTGGATTAACTACAGGGGTGTTGTGCCAGGATGACTGAAGAATGGAATGCTTATCTTTTTCAGCCTGCTGCTGGAGTCCCTGGGTGAAACTTTCAATGGACTATGTAGGACACTGAACTGCAGGATCAACATTTTCTGTGATCCAATCCTTTACAACAGCATACTATTTTTTTAGTATATAGTGGATTTCCTTTTTTTTCCTACTTCAGGTTTGAAATCTAATGCAAGTGTCTAGAAATTGTCTGTTTGCAATAGGATGTGTGAGAAGAAGAAAAAACAAGTCCCTAAATACAGCAGTCATTCAAAATTCCATTATTTATTAGAAATCAGTTTCCATAATGGGCAAAACTGTATTTGCCCTCAGAAAATAGAAGTACACAAATATTTCCTTCCTTCACCTGTGACGTCTAGGCTCAGCTACAAGATGTCTAAGGATGAAAACTTTCATAGATAGAAGAGAAAACTCAGAAACAAACTCAGAAGCCTCAGCATTCTTCCTTCTGAGTAGAGATATGAAGATGCATCTTTGCTATTGCCAGCAAAGAGTTTGTAGCAGCTGGTGTCTCAAAGGTGCCTTCCTCAGAAGACATTCCAGGCTCCTGTAGAAAGGGGCTTCAAAATCAGCTCCTGTGATGGTTTCACTCTAGGCCTTCCTGGAGACCAGCTTGTAACCAGGAAGGAACTAGGAAGGTGACCACGGAAGTATTCCATGCTATTCCTTTTCGTAACTTGAGATATAAATAAAGCCAACGGGAGGGATCTCTCTTCCTTTCCGGCGAGGTTCGAGAATGGTGGGTCCCTGTCTCGGTCTTGCTTATCTGGAGCTGAGGACCACAGTGACTGCTGTTGTCTGCCACGCATGAGGGGAGAGTGCTGGGCTGTGTCCAGCCATCCTGCTTCTCATCAAGGGAAGTGGTGAGATTTTGCCAGTTCTTCAGTTTACTGGTTACTGGGTTTTTAGATTGTGTAGACTGGTTTTGTTTTTGTCCCTTTTCATCCTACTTTATTCTTTTCCCTTCTCCCTTCCCCTCTTCTTTTCTGTCATCTCATGCTTGTTCCAAAAACCCAGGTGTTGGGAAACACATAAATAGACAGGAGACAGAGAAGCTAACTAAAAAACCCAAGCTTTTATTCTCTTTCATTCTTTTTTATGATGTTCTTTCAAAAGGAAGTATTGTTTTCTTAGTAGTTGCTTCATTATCTTAGGTGAAATTTTCTTGAGAATAACTATCTGATAATTACTCTTTTGGCACTACCTTCAGGGCCATTATTTTCTGTCCTTTTGTAGCCATTTCAGGTTCACTGGGCATAGCTACTAATTGCATCCCCTTTATCACGTGTGCATAAGACAAGCAATCATAAAAGGCAAGAACATCAAGGTAGCTAGTCCACAGAGGGAGAGAAATAATATTTTCTTCACTCCTGGTCCAACCAAAAGCCATGAAAAAGTGTCGCTGTCCCACCCTTTCCAGCTTTGAACTGAGATAAGGGCTAATGTAGTGGTTTTTGTCCTCACACTCGTTGTGGAACTCCCCGCCCTGAGGGAGGTACTGGGCATTCCTGCCTGAACCAGAAGATACATAATCTTGGAGTCTTGGGACTTTTTTAACCACTCCTGGGATCCGGAGAAGGATTGTGAACACCACTCTCAATCAGACTGAGACCGCCACTCTCGACTGGACTGCAATCCCCACTCTTGACCAGACTGCAACAGCACTCTCACCAACAGGTTTTCCCCTCTCCCCTTACTTTGGACTCAGGGGGCCCAAAGAACACCACTCTGTTCATGCCCCAGGGTGCTGGGTTATACATTTGTGTTTTGTGGCTTAAAACCACTTGTTTGTCTGTATAATTGTACTTATTGTATTATTTTATTAAATTGTTATTGTGACTTATAATCTCTCTTTTGAGTTGGGTTCATTTCCCCTGCCAGTTTACCTTTAAACCAGCACACCATTATCACTCCAAAACAGCAGATGCAACCAAGCTAAAAACTTGGGCCTACCTGTACATTTTGGATTTGGTTTATTCTTATAGCAATAAACATCTGCAAGTTAAAACTTCCCTTGCTATGGATTAGGAATGATTCTGTTTGGTTTAGACAAGGAGCTCAAATTTTCTCCTAATTTCTCCCATCTCTGAACTGGAGAGGAAAGGAATAGGCTTGCTTTCTCATAAACACTTTCTCAGATTTATAAAAATAGTAAGTTTAGAGAAAAAATTAGGGCTAAGATAGGAGGGGAAAAAAGAAAGAAATAATTATGAACATAATAAAAATTGCCTTTTTTTCTCATATAGTCTTTGTCTTGAGCTACAAGGAACCTACACACCATTATTTTAATTGTCTTTCATCTGATGGCTGCACTGCAGTAGTACTGGGAGTGCAATTCAGGTGTAAAAGATGGCTTTTCTATGGCCATTTAAGATACCCTTGCATGAGCTGTGTGGTCTCCTGCTGCACTGCAGGAAGGTGTTTATATCTGTCCATTCTATGTGATCTTCAGGCCATTACACCTGACTGTGGGGAGAGAAATTAAGCCACTAGATTGGACAGTCTTACAGTTGCCACTTGTCTGAGGGAGTCATTTCCATTCCCATTCCCATGGGACTAAACTACTCAGATGTCACTGCCAAGGGAAACACATCTTTAGGCTGAATGCACATCAGCTCTAGTTTATTATTTAGTGTATAATTTTCCAAACCAGTTTACTAGTTGTAATGTTCTGATGAATCTTTTCATTCTCTGGCTCCTTTACCCCATCCTTCCAGTGCAAAACCTGGGATTTAAGGCTTGAACTGTTAAAACAGCTGGTTTTTCATCTTTGGAGACACACATGAGTCAAAAGCATTGACAGGTTCAAGAGAGTCTGGAGCAGAGACTTCTTCCTTGTCTGTCAGTCTTTTCAAAGCATATATCAACACTTTATTGATTTATGAATAAAGATGGCTCTATTGAATACAATCACACTAACAATTAATAGGCTTGTGCTGAATGGTGCAGCTAAATATAGCAATAAATACCTAAATGTTGATTTTTTCACTACTCTAACAACTTCAGGAGGAAGTTGACACTTTATTTGAACTGGCCAAATAATAACACACTGGAAACACCAGAAAGGTGGTGCTCTGAACTGCAGAGACTTCCCAGAACATGAAATAAATGTCTCACCACATTGTCCAAGAAGGAAAACAATTCTCTTACCCCGCTAATAAACTGTCTTCTAGCCACAAAGGTTGTCCTAAACAAGATGTTTAACTAAGTGGAATTTCAGTGCAGAGCAAATATTCTGACATTTGTAAACATGTTAGAGTACACAAATGATGAGAAAATGAATATTTGAAATGAAAAATTTGTACATGTGAGGAGTACACTGAAAATCCTTCAGTGGATTTGATCTTGGTCTGCATCCATGTATTTTATCACATCATTATAACATCACTGGAACATGTAGCTACAGTGCCCAAGGAGTTTAATTCTTTCCTGAATACTGCATGATTGCACTGGAGAAGACATCTTCAATTAAAGAGAAAACAACTTACCTTGATAATTTTGCTGAGTTTGTAAAAGCCGTCTTAAGAACTCACTGACAGTTTCTCTGTTTCTAAAGGCCACAAACTGAAAGTGTGTGAAACAAATGTTAATGACCATATTGTGTCATTTTTGTCCTCAACAGTGCCATGAGCCTTTTTTACCTCCAGAAGACTGTGACAGAACTGAGCCATTAACTAGACTTTGTGACAATTCAAACACGTTCACAAGAAACGACAACACAAAGGCGTTTTTGCAGCTCCATATAGATCTGGTAAGGTTTGATTTCAGCTCCAACTTGTTTAATTACCTTGTTCAGATCCTCTGAAGTGAAAAATGGCAGGAACCAGACAGACTGCTCTCAAGGTTCACTGACATTTAATCTGCTGAGTTCCTTTACACAAGTTGTGAAGAAGGTTCTACAGTGGAGAAGCTAAATAAAACAAAATTTCCATTATTAAACTTCTACTGCTGATGAATAATCATGCCTAATAACATCTGGCTTATTCTTATAATCAGTGATTCCCCAAATTAAGGATTTCCTGTAGCAATATTTCGCTATGTTAAGGTAAAAAAAAAAAAAGAAAGGTAGAAACTGGAAGGAACATCTGTGTTTCAAATAGTCCTGGGAGATAGGATCAAAGTAAGGAGTTTTAACTGTTGCAGGATAGTATTCTGCTCTGTACTACTTACATCCCATACAACCTCAGTGTAAAGACACACTCTATTGCTATATCCATTCTCCTCACATCCTTCAATGTGTCTTCCACAATCATTAAAAACAAAGGATAGATGTAAAAATAAATTCTGACATACCAAATAGATTGTGCTACAGCAAGGTAAGAAAGGCCTATAAGAGTACATCCTCTCCTTGTGTCAAGCTGTTATTGCTAATCAATCAAAAAGTCTGTTGTCAAATGAATTGGCAATGTCAATACAGATAACACATCAATGCCAGCCTTAAATGGACTTTTTTTACACAACGAAGAAAGAAAGCACCAAGATCTCTCTACCTGGAGATCATTTCATATAAAAGTGGCAAAGATGTGCATGAGTTATGTATATTAATTGCCTTCACAACCACAGGTAGGGGTGGGTGAGATGTCTGGTTGAACTGAAACAGCAGCAAATGTGATTACGTTGCAGTTATTGATTAATTTTACTTTAGTCATGGTTGTTATCATCTCCCTTCCTATTTTTTTTCTGTAAAGAGCAATATTTTAAAGTATAAAAATGTCATGCACTTCTTCCAATAAATATATATTTCCAAGTATTTCATTGCCGAATACATTGAGTCAAGCTATTGATCAGAATAATTTTTTTAAAATTATTTTTTGTATGCAATTAAAGTCAAAATGTTATAAAAATGATACACTTAAGTTTTCAAAGCTGCAAAGTTTCAAATCTAACTCTTGTACATTTGGATTTCTGAAGTCAGTGTAGGTCCGTGCAGCTTCATTGGTAAGGTTAATTTGAAGGATGTGGGCATAGGACTGTGACAGAGTCTTTGGAAAAGAGCTTGTACTTCTAGAGAACTGGAAGAGAGCATTAGAGCAAGGCCCTGATCTCGACTGATCTTCAGCTATGAGTTTTGTTTTGTCTTGTTTGCTAGAACACATGTCTAGGTGAAATGAACTAATATTTGTTAACCTTTTCAATAATTTAATAATCCATGTTTACACTATTTCTCCATCGCTGTTGTTCACATTCATATTGAAAGGTCATCTATGCCATACAAATTTCATGTCAAATTAAGCTGCCCTTGTTCTTCCTAGAGGGAATGAGTAATGACTAGTTGGTTGGCAGTTCCCTTCAGCACCTGAACACCTGGCAATAATTTCCAGAGATGTGATTATTATCATTAACACTTACAGCCACACTTACAGGTCCTACATGGGGGAGGACTTCAGGTTTCTTGGCATTACTGGACACCCTTAGAGTGTAGACTGCTAAAGTTTTCTTCAAGGAAAAGCAAGAGAAGTGGTTATCAATATGAAACAGAAGATGTCTTTTAAGCCTCTTCTAAAAGATACAGAAAGTTTGTATGCTTAACAGATTAACAGCTTTTGCATCACTGCAATTTCAGAAATGTTGTTTTTATTTGACTTTCAAGTGAACCTGGAACTCCTTAGTTGCCAAAGGAAGGTGTTCTGGGAGAGATAAGTTTGTTTCTGCCCCATGAGTCTGCATATCTGGTATCTCACCAACCTGCTAAATCACATATAGATTTCAGTTGCCTCTTATCTCTAAGGAGTGAGATAGATTCTGGAGATTTTTCAGACAAAACAGTAAAATAATTTCTTACCTTTCACAGCTACAATGTGGACAGGAGAGTGTGGATAGAGAGTAAATCCCTCTCAATGGTGAAGAGGCAGAAAGGTCCAGTGGAAAATTAGTCAGTGCTGCAAGGGAATGGGAAATAGTTTTACCTCATATCCTTACCACCAGTCTAGCAACCATAGCTGAATATAAGACAATACAATAATTACAGATACCAAAATTCTTTCTGACAAATGTTGTGTTGTTTGGAAAGCATGTCATTCATTTATTCCAGTACTCATTGTTGTACTACCTGGCCAATTTGTAAAGCATTACACATCAATTTCTTCTTGCTTCTAAGAGCTAAAGTGAAAACAGGCCTCTGTTTTCTTCACAAATAAGTGAAGAAAAGTGGTTTGCTTCACAAAATAACACTTGAAATTAGAAGCGTTTTTACCTTTCCAAAGCCCTTTCATAATTGTTTGATGAGATTTATTAATACGTAGTATTAACAAATACAGAATTTCCCTCTTTCAGTGTGTATTGTTTCAAATACACACCCATGTGCCCCAAATGTGTACTCTTAAACTGGTTAAATTCACAGAACACATGTTAGGTGTACGAACATACTGCCTCCTCCAATACTTTGGATATCTGAAATCATGGAACCTACAGTCTTAGTAAGATAGCTGAAGCATCTTGTATCACAGTGGACTTGATAAACAGAAATAAGGCTTAGTCCCCTAATCAAAATTACTTTTAGGCTCCTACCCATGTTTTTTCCAGTGCATTGAAGACACAGTGGGAAGCTTATTGTATTCCCAGTGTTGGATTTTTGGGGCATTTGGGAAGATTTTTTTGTTTTCTTTTTCATTAATTATTTCAGGCTCTGACACTCTGTTCTGAAGTACTGCTATTGTTTGCCCTCCATAGGATAAAACCCTGCTAGAAGAGATTTACGGAAGGTGTCTTGGTCAGGATAATCTGTCAGACTTGATACAGCTCCTCCAAGACACTGGATACGACCCGAGTGAAAAAATTGCTGAGCCCACTGAGGCAAATTGACTTAGACTGAAATCAGTGGTGCACTAAACAAAGAGAGGAGCCTTGCAGAAAGACCTGACTGAATCCAGGTAGAAGACAATTAGGGAGAAAATAGAAAAGAGAGAGTTGCCTACTGCTTGTTTAAGATGAGGGCATTGAGGGTTATGCCACAGACTGCACTGTGAGTAAAGGCAGGTTTTGAAATCAGAGAAAGAGAGAGAAACTGAAAATTCACATTACTGCAGACTGGAGCAGCTTTTCTAGTCCGGAAAAAAATAAACAAAGAAAAAGAAAAAATTACGTCTGTGGCAAGAGGAAGGAGAACAGCTCTTGTTGAAAAAGAAGAAAGAAAGAAAGAAAGAAAGAAAGAAAGGAGAAGAAATTGTGATTTTTCTATTTATGTCATCTCCAAAGTTTTAACAAGGATAAGTGTGCTTTTTCCAAGAACCCTTGAACATCTTCTTACGTGTGGGGCAGTCTGCTTACACTCTGCTCTTCTGAGTTTATTCCTAGTAAGAACAAAAATAATGCATGGGGGCAATGATGCTTATCTTCCACAAATGGATCCAGAAACTGAGGTACACTTCAGAAAGGAAGAAACATATTTCAAAGGTCGTGTGAGCCATTTTCTTCCAAAACCTACTTGCTAAGAAAAAAACACGTTTCTGTAGCAACAAGCATTTCCTTGACAAAGATTGTTCTCCCAGAACATACCCATTATAGAGTATTTACTCCACTACTTCTATGCAAGACAGTGGTAACTAAAAGCATTCATTACTGCTCAAACCCTACATTTACGTATTGTTTTTAGCTCTTGATTATATGAACCATAACACCCCTAATGGAAGATAGTGCAAGCTTTTTCGCTGCAGTTAAGGTAGCATGTCAATGACAAATGCCGAAAATCTCTTTAAAGTACTAATTAATCTTCTACAAAATTTCTGTCAAGACTATATTTTTTTATTAGTAACCCCATAAAACAACTAATTCAATTAGTATTCTGTTATTTCTTCCAGCTCTCTGAAAGCATTTCACATCATTACTTTTTCTGAAACAGTTATTTATTTCACATTAGAGATAAACAGTGGTTTTTACATGGCTAACAATAACTAATAGATGTTGATGCTCAGCCAAATTATTTCATAGACTCTGAAATTTAATATATCCAGCAACTATCTCTGCTTTTTCCTCTATGAGGGAAGGCCTATTAGTAAATACCTAAAGAGATTTTTTTCCTTAGCAAAGCAGGCATCTGGCTGGGAGCCTTGGCAGCCTGTGGAGGTATTCAGAGACAGCAGCCTTGGTTTTATTTCCCAGTAACTGTGTGTCCAGCCTCTGCCTGCTGAGCAGCTCTTTGCACCTCTGCACAGACACGACAGGAGCAGTGGTGCTCAGGCATTGTGGTCCCATCTGACTTCCACAAAACAGCTAAAGCACTTCCAGGAGCTGGGAATTGATTTTGTAGTCATGAGGACGAGGCGAAAATTGTTTGTTTAATCTTCAGATTGCACTATCTACATACCATGATAGAAGCTTCAAGTGGCACTTGTTTAGATGTCTTTGGAATGGTTTAAAAGTTGTAGTGATTTTACAGATAAGGGTAAAGAAACTCTGTATTTATATGATACAAGGACATGAAGGTGGTTAAAACAATCTCAAAGAATTTTCAGATTTTTCAGCAGCAACAAAATTTGCTGAGTGACAAAATACAGGTTTAGGACAAAACTGCACTGAAAGGGAATTTTTGAGGGAATCACTGCTGAAAGCTAAAAATAAAACTGTTTTGTATTCATGACTAAAGAATTTGCTAGCAATGAATACTTGAATAGAAAATTTCTGGTGTCAGCCTCTTCTGGATAAAAAAAGAAAATCAATAGATATATAGCTGTCATGGTTTGAGAGCTTCAAAAATCTAATTCCCTATTCAAAGCCCCCTCCCACATCTCAACCTAATATAAGATGTGTTTTTTCCAGACAACCACATGAGACTTAAAGTGGGGAAAGGGAATATATTACAATGACTGTACAAATAAACATTATAATACATTATACACACGATCACAACTATCTCTACCATGACATAAGTATTTACAATGGATCAGATCTCTTCTCCCCTCCAAATAAAAGTCCAGGAGGGAAGAAGGACAGATCCCTTCTAGTCTCTGAGCAGCAGTATCTTCTAAGGCAGCAGGTTCTCTGTGTCTTCCATGCAGCAGTTGGAGCTGGATCTCTGCCAGCACTCACAAGGGGGGTATCCAAGCCCCCTCAGCCCCATCGTCTTCAAGTGAGGGGTCTTCCGTGGGCTACGTTCACCCCAGACAAAGGTCGTCCCACCACGGTCATACCACGAAGCACAGTGGGTCTTTGTGACGGTCTGGTATCTTCAGGGGGACTCAAGCCCCTTGCAGAGCTTCTGTGCCCTGCCTCAAGATGGCTGCGAGCTTCTTTGTAGCTTGCAGCAAGGGAGGGCTCCAAGGTCAACCTCCTACACACTGTCCTCGCTGAGCTCTCAGGACAACCGAGCTTCTTAGCGCCTTTACTCCATTTAGGACTTCTAATCAGTAAGAGTCCACCCCCTCCATTTTGGAGGGATCTCAAAGAAAGTTTAGGGGAGTTTTGCAGTTCTTACCCCCAAACTGTCTCTCTGTAGAACTTACTTCTGCTCTCTGCTGCAGTTCCTTCTCTTTCAGCTTGCAGAAGTTCTGTCTGCTTTGCTGCATGTTTCTTTGCTGCTCTCTTATCTTTTGGCTCTGTGCCGCCGCTTTTCCTCTGGTCAGTGCTGGCTGCCGCTACTCCGGCAGCTGCCCACAGTGGAGAGAAAATTCCCAGCCTTTCGGCTACAGACACCTGGCCCAGTTTAACACTGTTCCAGGTCCCTGCAGCCCCAGCCAAGGGGCTGGGAGGCTGGAGCCCCCCTCAGGGGATCTCCTGCTCTCTCCTCGTGGTCTTACAACATGGTCACTTCTTCTACAACCAAACTACAACTCTTTCTCTTCTGTTTGCTTGTGGTATGTTTATATTTCACAGGAGCGCAGATTGGTTCAAATCTCAAGTGTCACCACCCCCTGGGGGTTACCACTTTCTTAGCTTCAGGGGGAAAACCTGGTTCAAACCACTACAATAGCACATTCCTCCTGCGAATGCAAAGCAAGTTCTGTTAAAGAGCTCCAAGTCTCTCTTCTCCAGCAGAAAACTTGATAGAGCACAAAATTTCAGTATTTGCAATGGGAGAAAATCCTAACTTTTGAAATTGTCTTTTTAGTCCAACCTGAGAGGACTATATTTTGAAGCAAGTGGAAAAGAGACATGTCATCAGGTGAAGCCTTGGTTGCCCTACAGCTCAGGTGAGGGACCAGTGCTTGAACCTTGGTGTGGCTCGCTGGGCCTGTCCCTGGTCCTCACACTTTCCATCCTATATTGTCATGCCTAAAAAGTACTACAAGGACACAGTGTAGCTCTGTTTCTGCTGGAGCAAACAGAATCCCAAGAAAAACTTTTATTACATGTAATTGCTACAATTTATCATACTTGGCGAAGGGATATACAGATTACAGGGTGAGGGGAATGCGCGGAACTTTCCATCACATAACTACACATTTTTCAAACTATTCAAACTCTTCATGAACCAAATTGCAACATACCTTTTACCATCAGTTAATTGACCAACATATAGTCTCTAAATGGAATTGTTATAAGCAGTCTTTTGGCTTCAGAATTGCTTCTTGTCTCAGGTATACATGGCATGGTCTCACTGTGGCGGAGTTAGCAGTTCTTTTTCTCTCTCGTTCAGGCTCCAAGGTGTCTTTCTGAATTCCATGGTTATCTCCGGGGCTTTTTGCTGAACACCTGCTTCTACACTATATGATGGAAAGCAAAAGCAAAAAATATTTTACTTATTTATTCACTAAAATCTCCGGTTTTTTTGAAACAATTCTGCAGGGAATATGATTGGCAAAGACAAATACATCTGGTAAGTATTTCACATTTCAGACAGATAAAAGAGGCAAAGAGTCAGTCCTGCCCTGTACAAAGTGGGGAAGATAAAGGAAAATCCCAGCAAGAAATCACTACTGCTGGTCAGGACTGGGAGGCATTTATAGCTCATGGGCTGAACCAAAGAGGAGTTATCTGCTTCTTCATCAAGTGCTCAGGGGAAAAGCACTTCTGTGAGCAGCTTGCTTTCCTCTCTTGCAACCAAAGCACCTGTGCCACCAGGAGCGACCATGGCATCCATGTCAAGAGTCTGGAAAGGGCCATCATTTCTGCTCCCAGATGTCTGGCAGGACTGCATGCCTTTGTATGCACACTGTTCACAGGGGAAAAGACACAACAGCCAGAGCCCCGGCCATAATGTGTCATACAAAGATGTCACACAGAAAGATCTACTGCACAGCCTGCAGTGCAGAGGGCCTTTTGGCAGCCCTCGTGTTTCATGCTGATCACTGTCTCTGCATAAACAGAACAGGTGTGAAATATGCAAGTGTGAATATCTAGCAATGGTGATAATTTAGGGACCCTCAAACAATTGCAAGGGGATTTACAGACTCCTCAAGCAAATGTCTGTGTGCTGAATGCTGTATCATGCCAATGAATTTACATTTCTAATCTCAGTTTGTGGTGGTTTAGGAGTAGTTCATGTCCTCAAACCACAGACTGAACATCACTAGGTAGAAAAGCCTCCCTCCATCAGCATTTAATATGTCTTTGTTTACAACTTAATAGTGAGTAATGTGGTTATTCAAGTCCTTGCACTCAAAATCTTCTCAACCACTTCAGACCACCGTCCTTTACCTAAGATTGTTCATGCATCCTCTACAGGGCCTATTGGGAGACCAGACTCAGACAGGAGCTTCAGTGCCCTCCAGCATCTACAGAAAAGGACTATCAGAATAATGCTTTAACCACTTTTCCACTTGTTAGTTCAGAAAGAGAAAGTTTTCAGGTAGTCCCTGTGCTACCACTATGGTAGACTTGACTAAGACAATCATCAAGCACAAAGGAAGAAATGCAAAACACTCTGTGGTCTTTAGGGCAAGTTTTGCTTCCCTGTAGTGAAAGGAGAAGCCTCTGTGATCCCTACCAGTCACATCTCCATAACAAAAAGGCAAGTAAACAAAGAAACTAACAGAAGAATAGTGTTTAAAAAATATTCCAGTTAGAGTTAAAAGAAGACAGGAAAAAAAAGTCTTGAATTAAAAGATCCGTGTCTTAGTCTCTTTTTTAAGCTCTTCAGTTGGATGTTCCAAATTAACTGCTAACAGAGGCATCTAAGATTCTGACAATTGAAGAAGAACAAAATAGTGAAATCAGATATGTCACAAAAGATTATGTTCTGTGTCTTAAATTCACATTTCTGTAATTTTACCGGATTCCACTGTGTCTAGGTTACTGCTACTATTTCCATTTTATTAACATGAGCTAATGAAAGTATGTCTAGGAAAAATTTCCCCGCAAGTGCATCTGACCTCACATCTGATTTGAAGCTTATAAATGTGAGCTCGAGAGCCTGGTCTGTTGCACTGGTGATGTCTATTAGAACTGGCAGCAAGTTTAGAAGGTATTAATCACTTCAAGATTTGAAAAGCATAAATCTATGAAACTTTAATAAAGGTTTGTATCTCCTTCAAGATAAGGAGAACTCTTGAAACAAACAAACAAAAAATCCTTCAATACAGGCATATTCAAGTAGTTATTCTGTGTAGCAGTTCATAAAGAAATACTATACTCGTTTGGGACAAGATCCATGGAAAATGTGTTATTGAGGTGGCTGTAAACTGATCCACAGAGGGGAAAAAAAAGGGGTTTTTTCTCCAATCCCTTGAATTTTGCAATGTATACACCTGTAATCAACTGCAGACAAGGTTTGCCGTAAGCAGCACACAACAGACTTATACAACATAGCATATGAATACACATTTATGTTATATATTTATATTATGTATTTAATATATTATTATATTATATTATACATTTATATTACTGGCATTTATAGTAAGAGAAAATTCAGAATCTAAATTACAGGAAAAAGTAATTCGAAGACTGTGTGTAGATTTGGCAGTTTCTTTAATTCCAATAATAACAACAGTATTAAAATAGTAATTATATAAAATAACATCAATATAATTAATTCTAATATTTACCTACAGTACCTACAACAGTTAGAATTCTTAAAAGAAACAACTATCCCACAAATTATTACTCAAGCAGAATTAAGGTCACCACATAATTTCAAATTGGATGTTTCCCATCCCAAAGTCAATGTTTTATCAGTTTAAAGCAAATTATTATCTGGCTTTTAGGTTTATTTTTGTTTGGGTTTTTTTTTATTGTTATGTTGTTTTTTGATTTATTTTTGTTTCAAGTTGACGTGCTTGTTTTGACGTGAATTCGTGGAAGTGTTTATGTATGGAGAGAGTATTTAGTCCCAATTTTTGATATGTGTATTTACTATATTAAATTCTCCTAAGATCAAGCAGTACTCCTCACGAGTGCAGCTGGGGCTGTCCTGATATGCTCTGATGCCAACACAAAGGAAGATCCAAAGATATTTTCAAGCAGCCTTCATGACTAATTGAACTAACTTCAGCTTACGATTTTCTAAGTTCCCTAAGGAAATGAAATGCACGCAACCCATTAAACATTCAATCCAAAATAAAGAACATACTCCCTGCTCTCCTTGTGGCAAATAAGGTACAATGCTGGTGCATGAGCTCTGTCCTTCACCTGCTGAAATCAACTGCAACATTTGAAAAAATCAGGATATGTCGCTGTCTGAGAGTCAATGGAAAAGGAGATTTGTGGTGTGCTGTTCCTACTGCAAATTTTCATCCTCTTCCCTTGAATTTTAAGAAAAAAATGATCTGACAAAGAGACTAAAAAAAAATGTGATAACATGAAAAACTTAAATTAAAATATAACTAATATTTAGGACAGTGTAGTTTCAAAGACAGGAAACATTTTCAAAAACATGCATTTTGGTTTATTTAATAATTGCTGCATTAATTACTTTGATAATTCAGATAAGTCAGAGAGTTACTGCAGTGAAAGCAAAAGCAGAAAGAAAGAACTTATAAACATCAAACACATTGAACAGCATGTATAACTGGGTCACGCAAAAGACAGAAATCTAATTAAAAATAAAGGAGCTACACAGAAAAAATATTTTTGAAGCTTTAAAACAACGAGAGAGAGAGAGCTCAAAGCTGGGGAGTACTGTAGAGACTGGACCTCTCCAGGTTGACGGGATCAGCTGGAGATGCTCTGATTGAAATTGGCCAGTGGCCTCGCAGCGCCATTCTCTACTAGCTCAGGACTGCAGTATAACTGGACTTAGGCATCCAGAGGGGTGATAACCCTGGGGGATGGGGGCCTATGGAGGCTGCACACCATGGGGAAACACCAGAGAGAACCTATAACCCATGGAGCACCCACACTCAGGCAGGGGAACAGTAGAAGCCAGGTGCAGAAGAAGCAAACAAGCAAGCAGCAAAGAGCTGTCTCCTTGCTGAAGAGGGTAGGAGGGTCTGAGCACAAGAAAGCAAGGGATGTTGAGACTGAGTTTGGGAGAAGTGTGTAGTGGTTTGACCTTAGCTGGATGCCAGGTACCCACTAAAGCCACTCTCTCACTCTCCCTCTGCAACTGGACAGAGGAGAGAAAAAAAAACAGCTAAGGATTCACGAGTTGAGTTAACAGCTGTGAGAGGTCAGTGACTGATTACCTTCACAGGTAAAAGAGACTCAAAGTGGAGATAGTATTTAAATTTATTACTAACAGGATAAGAGCCAAAGAGGGAGAAATAAAACAATATTAAAAACACCTTCCCCCCACCCCTCCTTCCTTCCATGTTCTTCTCCCTCCTCCCCTCAGTGGTGCAGGGGGACGAGGAATGGGGGTTACAGTCAGCTGTTTCTGCTGCTGCTCAGAGACAGGAGTCCTTCCCCTGCTCCTGTGGGGTCCCTCCAATGGTAGACAGTCCTTGATGGACTTTTCCAACGTGAGCCCATCCCTGGGGCAACAGTTCTTCCCAAACTGCTGTCCCGTGGGTCACTCCTCCATGGAGTGTGGTCCTTCACCAATGAGCTGTACCGGCATGGGTCCCCCACAGGGTCCACACGTCCTATCCAGGAAAAACCTGCTCCAGCGTGGGTTTCCCTCTCCACAGGCTGCAGGTCTCTGGCAAGACCCTGCTGCAACTTGGGCCTCCCACAGGGTCACAGCCTCCTTCATGTATCCACCTCTGAGTAAAGAATTTCTTCCTAACATCTCATCTAAACCTGCCCTCTTTCAGCTTAAAGACCCCTTAGTCTGTCACTAAATGACCATGTAAATTGTCCATCTTCCTCCTTTTTATAAGTGCCCTGGAAGTGCTGGAACACCACAATAAGGTCTCCTCAAATCCTTCACTTCTTCAGGCTGAACTGCCTCAACTCTCTCAGCCTGTTCCTGAGATGATGAGATCGTTAAGACAATTTTTATAATACCCTTTAACTGCCTTTCTGTTTCCAGTGCTGCTACCATTATTTACCTGTCACTAATTGTCTGTGGATTATTTGGTTGTTCCACATTGCCTGCAAAACCACATTTTTTTTTTCAGTGCTGGATAAATACTTGAAAAAAAAACAACCAAAAAAACCCAAAAAACCAAACAAAACCCAACAGGTGTTTAGGTAGAAAATAGGCTTTTTACTGCATTCTATATTTCCTATATTTTGAGAATTGTTTGTTATTAGGGAAAAAAGAACAGTCTCTTGAGCACATTAAAAATCTAAATATTCAATAAAAGTAACAAGAATAAGGAATAAATGGATTGTCTTGTTTCTTATTTTGCTAGTTTAGGTTAACACAACAATATTCATGTTAGAAGCAAGTCATGCTAATGGTAGGGTAATCTTCTTTAAGAGCAAAAAGGTTTTGTATCTTTCGGAGATAATTGTAAACTTGGAAATCAAAATGTGTGTAGACTACAAGCACGTGAAATCCATAGTAAATAGAGTCTGACATAAAAGAAAGAAAAAGGGAGGGCTCTCAATTCCCCACATTGTGCCAAAATTGCTTTCAACCTTTTTTATACTTGTGGATAGCAGTGAAGACGAGGACTTCTCAACACCAGGGGGTTTTTTAATTACAAGTGTTTGCAAAGAGCTGCCTTTTCAGGAATCCACACCTTCCAAAGCACTGAGTTTTTAACATGCCTGAATACACAACTCAGCAACTGCACAAGCTCCATCAGCTACAGTCCCAAACTCACAGGCTGACAGCTCCATCTTTTTTGTAGTTTATGACTACCTTCTCAGTACATAGATTTCATTTTCAAAACACAGGGGTTTGAACTATTCTCTCAAGGATGAATCCAGAACTGTTATCTATGAATTCAAGCAACCACCAAAATCAACAGCAAAGAGACAGGACACTCAGGTGTGTTTGAGTGGTGACGGGTGTGGGAAGAATCCCTGATGATTAAAAGGTCTCCATTTCAGTGCCAGCCACATGTGGGAGATGTTAATCCATTCTTTTAAATTGAGAGGCTCAGAATTGTATGGAAAGGAATGGGAAAAGGGAGGAATTATTCATGGAACCACAGAATATGCCACATTGGAAGGGACCCACAAGGATCATCGAGTCCAACTCCTAACCCTGCACAGGACCACGCCCAAGGGTCACACCATGTTCCTGAGAGTATTGTCCAAACATTTCTTCAGCTCTGTCAGGCTTGGTGCCATGACCACTGCCCTGGGGAGCCTATTCAGTGTCCAACCACTCTCTTAGGGAAAAACCTTTTCTAATATCCAACCTAAACCTCTCTTGACACAACTTCATTCCCTGGGGTCCTGCCACTGGTCACCACAGAGCAGAGATCTGTCCCTCCTCTTCCCCTCAAGAGGATGTTGTAGACTGCAATGAGGTCTCCCCTCAGTCTCTTCTTCTCCAGCTGAATAGACCAAGTGCCCTCAACTGCTCCTCACATGGCTTCCCTTCAAGGCCCTTTATCAACTTTGTTGCCCTCCTTTCAATGCTCTCTAAGAGCTTAATACCTTCTTATATTGTGGTACCCAAAACTGCCACAATATTCCAGGTGAGGCCGCCCCAGTGCAGAGCCGAGTGGGTGTAATGGTTCTGAGTCTTAGGCCTTTTTTACTGGTAACCAAGGAAGTATTCCATTCTATCCCTTTATGTAAACAGAGGTATAAATATGAGGGGAGGAGGGATTGACACTCTCTTCTCTTCTGGGGAGTTCTGGAGGCAACAGGTTCCCTGCAGCCAGCTCTTGTGTGGGAGTGAGGCCCAGTCAGGCCTGTTGTTTCTCTTTCCGATCCAGGAAGTGGTCTGGTGGCATGGCGTGAGTCTGTCTTCTCAAGGGAAGTATTGAGATTTCATTTTGCTAGTTCTTTATTTTGCTAGTTCGCTGGTTTTGAATGTGCATATCTCCTTTGGTTTTGTCCCATTTTGTCCCTCGTTCCCCTCTTCCCTTTCCCCTTTCCCTTTTTGGGGGTTGTACATAGTATTCTCATTGTATATAATTGTGATATATGTAAAAATATATATATATTGGTATAATTCGGTTGGATTTGGTTTCTTTCAGCTTCTATAGGTTTTTTTCCTTTGCCCAAAGGGGAAGGGAGGGAAAAGGCTTTCACTGGGTCTTGGAGACTTGGTGGCAAGCCAGCTCCAAACTTACACAGCGGGACAATCCTCTCCCTCACTCTGCTGGTGATAATTCTTGGCAACTTCACTGCAACTACAGGGCTACGGTGTCCCATTCTTACCTTGTCCTGGAGGAGATAACAAGAGGGAGATCAGCACCCTGAAATTATGATTTGCTCAAGAACCATCTTTATGGAAACATAATTGGACAGAGCCAGGCACTCACAGTGCCATTTAACATCAGCCAAGGGATACAGCCTCCTCTCCAGCAGATTGCAAGTTATTCCAACAGTCTGGTATAAGGCTCAGCTGGTGTGAATTTGCTGGCTGGTGGTAGAGACTATTACTCCAATCCACTCATTTTCTGGTTAAGTTTTTTTTCTTCTTCTTAAAATGATATAACGTTTTTGTGAATGGCACATTAGAACAAAAAGTGAACCACAAGGTGTTAAAGGCTAAGTTTAAAACTGATGCATAGGCAGACTGCTACCAGGAGCATTCCTGTTGGCTTCAGCTTTAAATCCACATTAATTACACTGAAATGAATAACTGCTCCTGGAATTACAGCAGTGCAAGGTTTTGCTCCAATCTTTGCCATATTTTGACTGAAAAATCATAGCCCTGAATATAAGTGTTAAATATTAATATTGAATTTAAATATACATGAAGAGAACTGGTTCCATATGTTCATATTAT
This sequence comes from Manacus vitellinus, assembly GCF_001715985.3. Lineage (NCBI taxonomy): Eukaryota > Metazoa > Chordata > Aves > Passeriformes > Pipridae > Manacus > Manacus vitellinus. The sequence goes on along the minus strand of NW_021939718.1, from coordinate 7,302,473 downwards.
GACTCTAATTTAATTTTAGTAGAATGAGCCACAAAGAGTAGGCCTGTTTCACTGTACCATTAATCTCAAAATGCTAATAGTGGAATTTAATTGCCTGCATTAAAATTTCAGGCTCACTTTCTAATTCTTTCAATGCAATTGGATCTTTTCCCTGAGCTGCAGATGCCAAAAGCTATTTACCTTGCATAAGGACTATAACCTTACACTCATGTGACATCTGCATCAAATTTCATGAGACATTTCCAAAGAAACAGCTCCCAAGTCTGAAATGGAGAGATTTGAAGCTGTAGAGATAGGAGAACAAAAGGAGCAAAGACGTCAGTCTTTGTATGTGTCATTAAAGTGAATTAAATTTGAATTTGACATGAGGAAGAGGGTCAACAGTGGGTCTTAAGGTAGTCAAAGACCTCAAGTCACACAGGCAGGCAGAAAGGAAACCAACTGTAGACAACAAAAGATGGAATTAAAAGCACAAGGAAGTAAAGCAAAGGTGTTTGATGCTCACTTTCTAAGATGATGGAGAAAAACAAGCTTAATAGAAAAATATAACACTTGCCTAGATTGCCTGCTAAAGATGGAGTAAATTATCCAGTTTTGGGGTGCAAAAATCTTGTCACCTGGGCTGTGAAAACCTAAAGTCTGTATGTCCACAAGATTGTCCAGTTTTGCATTCCATCTTTATGAACCGGTCAGATGAAGCTGTCTACTACTCCAGCAAATTACATCTCTCCTATTTCCTCAGTCCATTCAACCTTCAGGATCTGGTATATTGAGGCATGGACAAGGAAACAAAAAAAAGAAATCCAAAAGGATGAAAGAAAGGGCATGAAATGTTAGTAAACTGTGCCTGATGCAATATCAACTGTTTCAGCATGAATTTTGCTGCTGACTAGGGTTGTCATAACTGATTCATTAAAAAACAGAGAAGAGGAGGGACTATAAGAAAAGAGAATTGAAATAAAAATAGACTCCTTACAAGGCATGATGGAAGACAATGCTGTGAAACATAAAAGTATCAAGTATTTTTTGATTTCTGGCTGCCAGTGAAAGCCTGACCTGTCTATATTCTGAGATAGGTAATTTATTTTCTTAATGTATTTCTATAAAATATTTATTTTTCCCATGCTAGCACAGTGTCTGCAAGCTGCAGTTTATTAAAAATCCTACAAGTAAAAAGTGGCAGTAATGAATTTTTCAACAACTCTTTTCTCTCTGAAGATGATCAAACAGAGTTTACAAGGCAGAAAAATAATATTAAAAATGCAAGTAAGAAATCAAAATCAAAATCAATTAAGCAAATAAATCTAAGCAGAACCTCTTAACCTCTTGCTCTCAGCAATAAAATTGATAAATGGACCAAGTTTAGGTTTTTAATTAGTAATTTTACTTATTCATTCTAGGTGTTGGGGTTTTTTGACTTATATATTTGTTTCAGTAGGTACTCAGTTGGTGAACTGCTAAGCAATGCAATAACATGTTTGCAAACAGCCTATCTTAGTTCCTGATTTGTGTTGTATTTGTTATGCATGGAAGGCATGGAGGGATTTTGGGGGGAAAAAAGAAAGAAGAATGAAAAGGCGCCTTTCAAACCTCTCTCCCCCTTCAGCATAGCCTCAGACTGATGCTGCAGATGTAATGCCTACAGTCTTTGTAAGGACCCCCAAGACCACAGGAGCTCCTCAGGTCAGGGAAACAACGAGGGAGAAAAGGATCCTTGCTTCAGTTCAGTTCCTTTATCGGGGAGATGTCCATTACCAAAAACATCCAGGATCATCCAGCTGAGAAGACAGCATGTTCTGCTGCATAGGTCAAGGAGGAATCCTCTCAAAAATGGTACAAACACAACACATTACTGAGTGGCAAACTGAGAACAATTAAGAAATTATGCAATTCACAGCAACATTCTACTGACTCCCAATAACTTGGTCAGACTGCCCTAGTCAAGGAGCGGAGATGTCGTGTCAAAGCTGCCTTTTCAGACCATTTCCTTTCACGGTTTGAGTTTGTGTGCTCTGTGTTTCAGTTGCAGCCCAGAACTAAGGACATATTTAAAAACACTTTCAGGCAAGAACCGGAATAGGTACTAGGGAAGTCTCTGGGAAAAGACTGCTGGCTTTGGTGTTATTCCTAGACACAATCAAAATCCAAGTGCTGAAAAATCTCATGAAGAAAAGAGGTGCTTGGCTAAATCTCAAGCTTCTGGGTCTTTAGCTGTTGCTGAGCTCGTTAGAGGACAATACAGCAGCAGAAAGGTAGAGCTGTGCTGGCTCAGCCCCATGGATCAGTCTCACTGCAAGGATTTCTGAAGTCTGAAGCCTGTATTGAGAACTGTTGTTGAGAACTAAATCTCTGCTTTTAATGCACTGTCTGATCCATGCAGAGTAAGAGACATGCAGGGTGCATCTTTCTTCCTGAAGACAAAAAAGTGGTGTTTGTAGTTCTAGTGTGACAGAATTCTGTTTCATATAAATCCCTACAATGTATAGGACAAGCCCCAAGGGACAAAATCATAAAAAGAGACTGAAACCCCACATGTAGAAAGGATTCTTCAGATTCAGGAGATTAATTCTCATAGAAACTCAAGGTCAAGGTGGAAAGAAGAAGACAAAGATTCCCTTTGCTATATATTGTCTAACAAATCATCTCTAATATATAAATATTAAAGTTTTGTGGATCCTTTTCCAATGTCAAGAAAGAAAAATAAGATGTAATGTGGTCAAAAAGCCAAACCAAGCTAGTTTTTGTCAACACAATTCGCATCTAACTGCTTTACCACTGAATCAGCTCATAAAAGATTTATCAATGTCATTGTAATTTCTGCTTCCATGGATACAGAAAGTGCAAGGAAAACCATTCCTGTTGTTCTTGCCTTAATTTTGCTGCTTGAAGAGGTTACTTCAATATCTGCAGCTAGTGACACCAGCTCTCATTACTCTACTTACAGTCAGAATTATATAATAACTAAAAATAACAACATTAATGCTGCTGCCAGCTTTAGTTTTTTAAAAGGCCTTGGATGAAGAAAGGACTTTATGATTTTAATGCAAATATTCATTTGGCTGTCACCAGTAAAAGCAGGCCATCCTGTTGCATTCTGGTGGTGAATGCATTTTGCAGGATTTGTGGATCCATGATCCTGCAGATCCAAAAGCACTATACTTAAAACATATTTTCAATGGCTTGCACCCAAAACAGTTATTTCAGTCCCTATTGTGCATCACACACTTATAAAACCTTTACAACAACATTAAAGAGGACAAGTAAAACATCAAATTCAATCAAAATGCATTAATACTTTGGGTGCTGAAAAATTATGAAAAACAGCCTTTTGATTTTGAAAGCTGACTGCTGGTATAATCTTGTCCAGCTGAAGGTCCACAGTAGAAATATGAGGGGTTTTTTTATGTATTGAAAGTGAAAGCTGACTGATACAATAAACTTGTCCACAGTTTTAGGCATGGCTATCAGTGAAGACAGTAGAGCTTTCACTGCACATGAACTCCAGGTCAGGAAATCAATTAATTCACAATAATTGAAAAATATGTAAATCCTTATGCAGGTTATTCAATTGCTGCACTTGAATCTCTTTGCTAGAGCATTACATTGACATAACCAAGGCACCTCTTACCACAAGAAGAGAAAAATTTCATTAAAAATTGGAAGATACATGTGTAACATAACTGACTACAATGATTAGAGTTTCCATAAGGCTATTATGTCCATGAAAAAAACTGTAGAGATGGAAAATTTATTATAGCAAGTAATATCTATTTAAGCCAACCTGCTCAAGCTGACCACTGCAACAATATTCTGACTATACTTCCACCCATTAGATTGGACACTGGGAGAGATGAAAAACAAAGCAGGGGGAAAAAAAATTAAATGCAGTTAAAATGATTCTTTATTGAACAAAGAAACTATTACTTTTACACTTAACTCCAAACCTCTTCACCATTCTTTCTATAACAAATGTTACATTTCTGAAAACCTTGTCACATTTATATTTTCTGTTTTCAGCCCATGAGCACAAAGAAAACTCTATGTTTGCAATACTTAATAGGCAGTAAATGGTATTTTTGTCTCAGGAAGATAGAATTCCTTTTGCTCTTTGTTCACTTTCTTAACCTTGATTTTCAATGACCTTCTCAACTGAGCACAAAAATGATTTTTCCTCCTTGATGCCATTCAATTAGTAGATGCTGGGTAATATTTTCAACAAGTTACATTGCTAACATCAAACCAAACTCAGCAAGAGAAAGCCATATGGTCTTAATTCTCTAGAACTACCACTTGCTTCTGCTCTGTAATTGCAAAATATACTTAAATGTCGTTTTTTCCTACTACTCTGTAAAGGTAGAGTGTTATTATGAGCTACCTGTTCACGACCCTTTGGTTTCGTGCTCCAGGAGTTTGTTGTCTGCATGAAGTTGCTTTGATGTAACAATGTGTTAGCTTAGGTATTGAGTATTATTACTGCAATTTTTTTTTCTTCTGTTGGTCTCAAGACATTTCATTGTAATTGAATAGAAAACAAGTGATTATAATGTAGTATTCTAACTTTTTAAAAAAATACTCATCTCCCAGCCACACTGAAGTATTTTAGCCTTAACCTAATGAGGCATCACAGCCTCTTCTGTTGGCACCTCATGGAATTCAGGAGGAACCACACACTGTGTGGCCCCAGCTTGGTGACGATAGAAACACTGTGGTCTGTAAGTACACCAAGGCAAAATAAAAGCATATCTAACTATAAGTGCTCTAGCAAGATATAATCTTTTCAATTAAAAATTTGGTCTTCTAAGGGAAAGAAACAAGAAGAAACTGAAAGCTTGCTTTAGAAACATTGTTACAAAACTTTCTACCATCCAAATATTTTTCCTCTCCCCACCTAACACTCATTCTTCCTTCCTTTCCTTGGTCTCTCCCTCCCCACCTCCCCATTTCTGTCAGTACCACTACAATGCATGTTTCCTTTAACCCAGCATATTGCATTAGGTTTCTCTCAGGACCAAGCAACACAAAAAATTAAATCTCAGGCTCAACTCGAGCATTACCTTGCCTTCATTTTTCTCTAAATGAATCCAGTGCCCTGACAGATTTCTGTCTGAACAGGAATGCTGCAAAGCCCAGTATCTCTTTATCCACTCAGCAGGTTTGCTGCCACCAGCTTCTTCACATCAATTGCTTCCAAAGTTTGGGTTCCCTGCAGTGACAGTTTGGATTCTGAATCTATGGTTGAGCAAAACAAATATAAACAATTACAATATTTTTTCCAAAGCTAGATGATTCTTGAAGACATCAGTTGCATTTCTGAAACTATTTTATGTACAGGCATCTAACAAAAAAAGCTAAATTCTTTTTACATGATCAATGTTTAATGAAGTCTTTAGACAGACACTCATTGTACAGTTAAGGAATTGCCTGTTTTAGAATAACTAAGAGAACAAATACCTTATAAGCTGTTGTCAACATCAACGCTGCTTCTCCAAAATAGTTGGGCAATTAAAATATGTTCCACAGTGCTTACACTTAAAAATGTCCATTCCAATTTAAATATAAAAGCATTTACAGTATGTAACAGTATTTGGAAAATTTATATCTACCAGGATGCATTATTTTAGCCTCCCTGAGCATACTTTTATGGTGTTATGCATAAAAACTATCAAAGTCATCAAAATGACTGGTTTACTCTAGTAAACTTACTTTAGTTCTTTAAGTCTACTGCATGCCCAAAACAAGCACAAGTTTTCAATATTTAAGTTGAGAACTTAACAGATAGGAAGAATTTTTTTTTTCTGTGTTAGGGACATTGAAATCAAAATTAGGCCAACTGGGCAAATCACTCCACCTTTTGGTTTTTTATTGATATTTTAGTTTCTTACGAGTTTGGAGCAAGTATTGACTGTGAATGTGGGTGTGCAGAGCATCTGACATGATGAGATCTGAGACTCAGTTCTGATCTCTGTGTCCTGGCAGCAGCTGCCCCAGGACCTGCCCAAGCAAAACTCTGTAAGACATCATTGTACAAAGCCTCTGTTTCTGCTCAGTGTTAAGGGACAGGCTGAATCACACACAGGTGGGCTGCTCAGTTTCTGAGGCTACGTTATGTGATGGTTTCCTGAAAAAACTTTAATTCTTAGCCTAGTACAGCACCCATTGCTCCCTCAAACATTTTCATCAGCCATTATTGCCGAAAACTATCATCCTGAGGTGCTTGTGAAGATGACGGTGCTGGTGGTGAGGTTGTAAATGTTATAATAAATAAATGTTATAAATAAATAAATATTATAATAATAAATGCTATAATTTCCCAATAAAAGAGTCTCAATATACATCAATGCATGGGGTTCACAAGAGGTCAAATAAGAAAAAAAACAAAGATCTACTCCTGACTTCACTATAGCTCTTCCCATAAATGTGAAAGTTAGAATGCTGTCTCCAGTCTGCCTGAGTTTTACAGTCTAGACCTCTCTCTTTCATGAACAGTTCTCAGAACAGCAGAATCTAAAAAATTATTCATTAGAAACACCATCTTCTGTGTACAGTACAGAATTCAAATTTGTGCCATTTTCAAGAACAAGGAATTGAAACTTATCCAGGTCTCAGAAACACAAACCCTATCTTCTCAGCATGTTTTTCTCCCAGAGGAAAGTCACTGTCTGTTGAGGAATATTTTAAGTCTGGGAGCTGAAAGGAGACAGGAACAGCTTGTGGGAATGTCCTGTTTCATCAAAAAATGCATAAGGGAGTTAACAACTTTAGGCTGTAAATACTGTTTCTTTCTCAAAATAAAGTCAAAACCAATTAAACTGTTAATTGAAATGCTTATCTGATTCAATGCTTTACAGTGCAGTTTAATTAACATGTTCCTCCTTTTCTGTTACTGTTTGGGCTGATATATAGATTTATAGCTCTTGTCACAGGTGCATTTTTCTGATCTAACTTGTCCTGGGATGACTGCAGGCAAATCTGCGTGTCAAATATTTTTCCATATTAGTAATTAACTTAATCGAGAAAAGAGCAGTGAGGGTCCAGAGCTCACTGAAGTGTTATTCATTACACAGCTCTCATATTGCAGGTATTTTCAGCAGAAAAGTGTATTTCATTGCTTGGAGTAAGGTTGTAGTGCTGAGATGCTGGTGCAGGCATAAGTGTAGCAGATGTGTTCCAAAACATGAAGAAAATACAATCCTGTGGCCAAATATCTGTGCCATGACTCCTGTGCACAGCCTATGTATCCCAACTGATTTGACCAGATGGTTGTTCTTTCACTCTCACAGCTGGGTATACCATTAAGAAACCATTCTCCTTTTCCAGCTATGACAGATAAAGCCAGGAATCATTGGTACTACAGTCAGCTCTTGTTACTTTCTGCAGAACAGGGAGACACTGCAGAACAGGGAACGAGGCAAAACACCGTTGTGTGGGCAACCCACATACTGCAGTGGGACACACAGAGTTATTCAGGCAGGTGCTAAAGAGATGGAGAAGCACAGACTGGTGCAGAAGGTTACTCAGTGCAGAACTGACCCTGGTGTCTCATCCATGAAGCTTCCCCAGTTCTGCCAGCAAGCTGTCACTGTGTTAGGCTGAAGGATTCATAGTGCCCAAATGCAGGGGCTTTTCTCTCTCCAGAGCAAGAGCTGACATTCATGCTCTTTCTGTGTTGATAAACTGGTATGAATTCCCACACTGGTGCTCAAGATGTCAATTAACTGTGGCATGTGAAGATGAGAAATCACTAATTGTTCTGGGAAGACCTTAATTTCTCACCATCCCAATTGATCTGTACTTCTGGTTCCACAAATAACAGATTTATACACAGCAATTTCAGATCCCACTAAGCCCTAAGAATAATTTATTGTACTAGACTATATGATCAATGTCACTTTCTAAAACAGAAAAAGGAGGGGGGTAGAATGAAAGAAAAAGCTTAAGGATACAATAGAGATCACTACATTTCCCCAGGCTTTATCCACATAGATATTGTGGTAGGATTAACAGGATTTGCAGAATTATGATCATAATATCCACCAAGAATGAAACAATATGTTACTGTTATTCTCCTTGTTGGGAAAACAGAAAACTCACCCCCTCAAGGAAAATGTGGACTTGAAAGACCGTGTATTGGAAATTTTATGAAGAAGAGTTTTCTTATTCACTCTTTACACTCAGAATGTTTGGAGGGGTAGTGGAAGGAAAGGCAGTTAAAAAAGCCTAAATATCCATCTTCCCTGTATAAGACAGGAAAAATCGTTTCCCAGGGCTTTTCAGAGGGCTGATGGAATGCACCACAGCCAGACAAGGGGTCTGAGACTCCTTGGTGCTGCTGTCTCATGGAGGCTGACTTCTGAGTTCCTCAGCCTCAGAGCACCATCTTCTCTGCTTCCAGGGTTCTTCACACTACTAAAAATATTTTTATACTAGATTGAAATATCTGTCAAGTCACTTGACTCTGGTGCTATGAGATAAATTGGCCCAAACAGCATCTCAGTAAGACAGACATGCTAAGCAAAGAAGAGTCCCATTCCTTTGGCTTCTTTCAATGCAGTAATTCCTTTGGTAGCTCAACATTTGTAACCGATTATATGTTTTACTGTAAGTGAGATTACAATCTAAGTGTTAGTGATCTTAATCTGACCCATAAACTCTATTAACATATTTCTGCTGATAATCTATAACCTGAACCTGTGGTGATGAGTTTAAAATGGATTATCCTCCTATTATTATTTGGAAGTGTTGTAAGCTTGCTGTGTATCATAATGAAAAGGTTGATTTGTTTCCCAAAAACTGGTGTGGGTCTTTTTCAAAAAACTGTGCAATGCTCATCATTTCTTAACAAGGACAGACAAATCTCCAAGGGCTGTTGGCCTAAACCAAGTATAGAGGTTTTCACATACCTGTTTGCTACCAGTCAGGCAGTGCTGACTGATTGATGATGTTTCATATAGGAGTCATTACCACAACTGTGGAATTCTTGCTTTGAGTGATTCATGAAAAATTCCAATGCCTGTTAGTGCATAAAAGTTTTTTGTCTTGTGATAAATACCTTGGAGATCTTCATCTGCAATATGCATTTCTCAAGACAGTAACAATATAAAAAGGATGTGTGTATTATGAATATTTGTTGGGGACTTTTTCTAGCCCAATTTTTCTATGACTGGTGAGGGCCATTTTTTAATATTTGCCTCCCTGGGAACGAAAATAATGAGTTGCAGATGACTACTTCCCCTCTCTTCCCTTGGCACTCATAAACATAATAACCATGTTTACAGGGTTTTTTCCAGCTTTTTGGGCTGGAAGTCAGCTTAAAGAAGACAGATGTTTTCTATCAACCTGCACCTCAGGAAGTCTTGCATCATCCCCATAGCACCATTGGCCAATCAGAGCTCAAATCAGTCCAGCAGTTTAATTACCTAAGTAGCCTCATCTCCTCAGATGGTAAGATTGACGGAGAGATCGACAACAGGTTAGAAAGGCATAGAGAGCTCTCAGAAAACTCCATAAAAGAGTTTGGTGTAATAAACAACTGAAGAAAAGTACAAAGATCAGTGTTTACGGAGCCATTGTACTTCTACTCTTTTATATGGATCTGAATCATGGGTCATCTAACGCCACCACCTGCGACTCCTAGAACGCTTCCATCAGCTCTGCCTCCGTACAATCCTAAACATCCACATGACTAATGCGTCTGTTCTAGAACAGGCAATGGTTACAAATATTGAGACCATGTTGCTGAGAACACAACTGCATTGGGCAGGACACCTCTCAAGGACGGAGAACTATCACCTCCCTAAGATTATGCTCTATGGCGAACTTGCCACTCACTGGCTGCCGCAAGAGAGGAGCCCCAAAGAAGAGATACAAGGACTCCCTGAAACAATATCTCAGCTTTGGCCATATTGACCATCATTACTGGTCTACTCTGGCCTCCAGTTGGGAGATATGGATGGACACACTATACATATCGCTGCTGATGCTTTTGAGAACACACGCAGAATCATTCTTGAGGAGAAAAGATAACGCAGAAAGGTCCATGTCTTGCCAATATTGCCTAAGGAGACATTCTGCTGTGCCTTTTGCAACCGGACTTGTCTATCTCGCACTGGCCTTTTTAGCCATCACCGTGCTTGTAGCAAGTATGGATCCTTCTCAGATCTTCGTTTGTGAAACCTAGCCATGATGATGAAATGAACAACTGGAATGCAAAGGAAAGGAAGAACTGAGCTCATTTACTTATGTACAGAAACTTGTAAGCAAAGTAATGAATTAACCTGTAGATAGTAGAGCTGAGGCAACAAAGTGTGTGTTAGATGTTCATTGTTTTCCAGAAACAAGTTTTAGATATTAACCTATGTTCTATAACCATATGGTACACTCACTATTTAATGTATCTAATGGATCCTGCAGAACTGTGCTGAGCTTGAAACAACACGTCTTGTTTTGATGACAGATATTCTGCATTAGATTCTGTGGTAATTGCCCATATATTTGCTTGTATGATCATACTGCCCTGAGCTGTTTTAGGTAGGACCAGTCCAAATATTTATTCTGACATGTCACTGGAAGTGAGAATTGCTGAGGTTTAGAGCAACCATTAGTCCCTCTGGATTTTTATTCCATGTTTTTTACAGCTGCCTCAGGGAAAGCTTCAATTTCCATCTGTCTTTGCATCTGAACAGATGAGCTATAAATCTTGTCATTGTTTTACACTGCCAGACCAATCCTGAGGAGTGTTAAGACCACACCACTGGAAGCTTTGAGGAAAGGAATTGATACCTTGAGTTTGAATAAGGAATCTAGGGAAAATATTATGACAACAAGTAATAGCTTCACTAGTAGCCTGCGTTGCCAGAAACACAAACAGTAGCATTTGGTATGAGCTGATTTTTCAGGAGCTATGGATTTCATTTATAGATAAAATCTATTGCTATAATAGGAGGAACTGTATCAAACACAGGTAAAACTCAGGAAAAATTCTCATTCACTATTACAGGACAATTTCCATGCCAGACAGAGGTGGTGGATAATATATAGGATTGCTGTGCAGAACCTAAGACAAGCAAATATAACAGAAGCAACGAACTGGCATTTTATTATATATATTTGTCCATTTATTAATGAATATTTTTATATAAGCTTGCTTATTTTTTTATCTACATTCAAGTCTTCAGCTGTTCTCTGCCTTTTAGTGCAACAATGGTCACAGCATTTTGGAATCCAAGTAAGTGGTCAATGTGGCTCTGCATTGCTTTAATTTATACCCTAGATATGAATTTCTTTACTTTGGACCCATTCTTATTGTCCCTGCAACAAACAACAGCTCTCCCATGACAGAAACATGAGCAGAACTGCATTTTTTATGAAGGGCTGAGGTTTCCTGGGAGTCAAAGCTGATGCACAAGAGAGTTTAAAAATTACAGATTCATTAAAAAGCAGCTTGAACTTTGTCTGTTTAACACAGTAAGATAAGGCAGAAGTCTGTTCTTCTCTAAACACCTTTTTAATCTTAGTTCCCACAGCGTAAGTAAATATTTTTCACATATACACTCTTAAGGAGGTACAGCTCCAGGTATATATCACAGGAAAGATCAGGTATTTCTTGTGCTCCTGACATGACTTTATTGCCTGAACGAATGCAGCAACAAAATGGTAGTAAATATGCATAAACTAATCTGCATAAATATTTCCACCAAAAATTCTGAGCTGAAGTGGTTTAGGGGGAAAGTTCCACATTTCACTGTAGGTTTAATTATGCACATTCTGACATCAATAACAAATCACAATAGCAGGACTGGTGATTACTGCTTATAAAATATTATGTTCAATATATGACTTTAATACTATGATTTCATTCTCTGATTCATACAAAGTCTGCACCAGAAGGATCAAGTGATCTCAAACAGAAAATTACATACACTTATGATTTATATGAAATGAAACAGATATTTAAAGTTTGCAGAAGATCATTGTACTTTTTTCATCAGTGACAAAAGGATTTCCCTGAGCAAACAAGGGAAAGCAGCAAAATATATACTTTCCCATTCCCAGGTAAAAATTTGATTTTTTTTTTCCCAAAACTAAATTTGCTAGTGAGTTAGAAAGAAAAATATTGTTCTTCTCTTTTTACTAAATATAAATGGGTACCTTTGTATTCCAGCATGGAAAACTAAACTGTGGTTAATTCAACAGGGTGTATAACGAACAAATCACTGTGTAAAAAAGAAAGCAAACAAAAGGAATAAGAGTTTCCAAATGTACATGTGCAAAGGTCATGGATGCCGGGCTAATACATGAGATGTGGCAATCAATCTACACAACATTGCTACCACTTGTCCCACAGCTACCAATGTCCTGGATGTGATGGGACATTTGCAAGTATCTGTCTCCACTCCCTGAAGTCTCCTCCAGCACCTGGGAGCCCGGGGGAGCTTGAGACATGGCTGCACCCCAGGAGCACAGCATGTGCTTTTCCTCTGACTGGGGACACTGCTGGGGACACAGTGGTTTTTGGCCCTTTTAAATTGTGGATGTTTTTATGTGGCTGCTGGACTGGAGGGTAAAACAATTCAAATTTTGTTATTTGCAAAGCTACCAGTGGTGAATGGAGAAGGAGGGTCACGCTGTTTGGTGTTGAAGAATGAAGAAACCAGCCTGACTCAGTCCCAAAGTTAAACCTCCTGAGGAAGAACAAAGTACCTGATAAAGGAGCCAAAAACTAATAGTAACAATAACTTGCCCAAAGGCTGCTGAGCTGACAGAGCTGACCTGGAGACATATGACTGACAGTCAGTCACTTAAAACTGTAAAAACCTAACAGAGCTTGATTTTGGGCTCCCCGCTGCAGGTTTCCCAGAGCAGAACTCAGCCACACAGTCCTCTTTGGGCAGGAGGAGAGAGCTGCCAAGTTTCTTCTCTGCATTCCAAGGCAAAAAGACCTTTATTTTGAAGTTCCCGTGGTTTACATGGGCTAGAAGGAGGAGCGTGATTGGGCCAAGGTCCGGGGGAAAGGGAGTGGCTTGAGGGCCCTACTGACCAATGGAGGATACAGAAGGGCCGCTTTCCAGTAACAGAACCAGGGACTGGGGAGAGGTGGATGAGACAGCCTATCCTGCTTGTGCAGAGGTAGAGTCTGCAGTCGGGGAGGGGAGAAAACATGGTTCCGAATGGGGGGGCCGCGTGGACCGGGGGAAGTACATAACTCAGGGAAAACCTGTACAATAAAAGTGCAAGTAGTGTTTTATCTGCTTTGCTCAGTCCTGGGAAGCTGCCACTGAAATGGACCCGTTTCTAAAGCTGTTCTTTCCAGGTTTCGTAATCCTGCCGTTCACCCACAAAAGCCCAGTCCCACTTTTTAATGGCAGGGGCTTCTAAAACATCCCTTCCAGTGAGGAGATTTTTGCCTTGAGTTGGGACACCCTCCAAGGTTACTCTTCAAGGCTGAGCAAAAGAGATTTGCCCATGGTCCTTGGTCATCATCATGGCTAGGCTTCGCGAACGAAGATTTGGGAAGGGCACTACCCACGTTTGTTACAAGTGCGTTGGTGGCTAAAAAGGCCAATACGAGATAGACACGTCCAGTTGCAAAAGGCACAGCAGAAAGACACCTTAGGAGATATATTCTGCAAGGCATGATTCTTTCTGCATTGTCATTTATCCTCAAGAGTGATCCTGCGTGCTTTCTCGAAAGCATCATCAGTATTAAAGATAGTGTGTCTCCAGACCTCCCATTTGGAGGCCAGAGTAGACCAGTTATGTTGATCAATATGGCCAAAGCTGAGATGTTGTTTCAGGGAGTCCTTGAATCTTCTCTTTGGGGCTCCTCTCTTATGGCAGCCAGTGGCAAGTTCACCACAAAGCAAGATCTTAGGGAGGCGGTGGTCCTTCATCCTGGAGACATGTCCTGCCCAACGCAGCTGTGTTCTCAGTAACATGGCCTCAATACTTGTGACTGCTGCTTGTTCTAGAACAGATGTATTGGTCGCATAATCTGACCAGTGAGTGTTTAGGATTGTATGGAGGCAGCGTTGATGGAAGACACAGGCGATGCGGTAGATGACCCGTGGTTCAGATCCATATAGGAGAGTGGACAGCACAATGGCTCTGTAAACCACATTGGCTTTCAGGTAGAATTCCTTCTGCTATAGCGGGTATTAGTCTGTTCAAGAGTATTCTTACCAGGATTTTGCCAGCAATGGAGAGCAGAGTAATACCACAGTAATTTGAACAGTCTGATTAAACTCCTTTCTTCTCATACAAAGTGTTGATGACTGCATCCGAAGGTGTGATGATAGTTTGCCTAATTCCCAACAGCGCACCATAAACTCATGAAATTTGGCGTGGAGTGCAAGGCCCCCATGTTTCCAGACTTCAGGTGGAATTCCATCAACCCCAGCTGCCTTGCCGATTTTCACCTGCCGTATGGCCTTGAGGGTTTCTCCTAAAGTGGGGGCAGCATCCAATTCATACTTCACTGGTTGTTGTGTGATGGACTGAATTGCTGAGTCTTGGACTACACGGTTGGTACTGAAAAGAGTCTGAAAGTGTTCAGACCATCAATTCAGAATGGAGGTTTTATCTGTCAGAAGTGTTTGACCATCAGCGCTGAGTAGAGGGCTTTGGACTTGGTATGTAGGCTCAGTATGTATGTTTTCAGGGCCTCATAGAATCCTTTGTGATCACCCATATCTGCACATAATTGAGTTTTCTCAGCTAGATCAATCTACCACTTGTTCTGGATGTCACGGAGTTTCTGTTGGAGCTTGCTGCATGCCAGACAAAAGGCTGTTTTTCTTGCGTGACAGGATGGCAGTGCAAGGTGTGCTTGGTGGGCGGTTCTCTTCTTCTTCAACAATTCCTGGATTTCTTGATTGTTTTCGTCAAACCAGTCCTTGTTCTTCTTGAAGGAGAACCCTAAGGATTCTTCAGAGGACTGTTGGATGCTGTTTTTAATATGGTGCCAAATTGTTTCAGGAGAGGAATCTGTAGAATCTATGGAATGGTTTTTGAGCCTAGTTTGAAGGTTTGCCTGGAATCTACCTCTTTCTGTGGGTGATTGGAGATTGTTAACTTGGAGTCTTCTCCTTGGGATACTGCCCCTTTTAGGTTTGAATTTGAGATTGAAGTTGAGTTTACAGCGCACAAGCCGATGATCTGTTTGGCATTCTGCGCTGGGCATCACTCGGGTGTGGCGGACATCGCGAACATCTCTCCGTCGCACCAAGACATAATCAATGAGGTACCAATGCTTGGATCTGGGGTGCATCCAAGTAGTCTTCAGACTATTTTTCTGCTGAAAGATAGTATTAGTGATGGTGAGCTGTTGCTCCGCACAGAATTCTAGCAGAAGTCAACTGCTATCGTTGCAGTTTCCAACACCATGCTTGCCTAATATTCCCTTCCAGAATTCCTTCAAAATTCTTACCTGCTCTGGCATTGAAATCACCAAGGATAATGATCTTATCATCTGCAAGATCCTTTTGGGTAAGGTGGCACAGGTCAGTGTAAAATTTATCTTTTTCAGCAGGGTCAGCTTGGAGAGTTGGGGCATATATACTAAAGAGGACAACGCGTCGTTTGTTGTGTAGTGGAAGGCGTAGGGAGATAATGCGGTCAGAGTGACCTGTCAGCAGATTTTCAAGTTTAGGGACAATAGAGTTTTTGATCATGAAGCCAACTCCTGAAAGATGCCTTTCGGTTCTGGGTTTACCTGACCAAAAGAATGTGTAACCGGCACCATGTTCTCTGAGGCTGCCTTCCTCGTGAAGGTGAACTTCACTGAGAGCAGCAATGTCAATGTTGAGACAAGCCAGTTCATGGGCGATTAGGGCAGAACAATGCTCAGGCCGTCCACTTTTCGCAGAATTGACCATGGTTATGATGTTCCAGCATGCTAGAGTTAATTTAGGTACAGGTGCATGCCTTTGTCTTTTGATCTTTGTGTGACCGCATTGGAAGAAGATGCCCGTTGGCCTGCGGTTAACCAACCGGGTGAAGGTGGAGATGAGCTTTGTTTAGGTCACCTTTTCTAGGCCCCTCTCTGAGTGGAGCAAGCAGTGCTGTCCTTGAAAAGGCTGCTTGGTTGTTCAGGGTGCTGCCCCAAGAGACTGCCATCTCCAGTCAGTCTCAAATGACCAATATCCTGAACCGCCTGCATGCAGGGTTGGGTCTGCGGCTCCCAGTGCACCTTTCGCCTGCCGTTTCGACCCTCGCCCATCACTACAGGGCTTTGTGAATGTGGGTAAGGCCTTCAAGCCTGCACAATGGATTTTTTAGGTGAGATGCAGTATGTGTGGAACTGAACCCACCCTTTAATCCTGAGGTTCATCTGCCAGGGCTGAGCAAGCTTGGACGGTGGCAGCGAGGTCCTCAGGACGTAGGTTTGATTAGAGTGACCTCTTAGATGGATGGCTTTACAGGGCCATCTGCCCGGGTTTGGAAGTTAGAGTTGTCCTTCTCCTAGGATGGTTGCAAGAAGGCTAGTGAGCCCATCCTGCCCATGGACATATTATATCTGACCTGTCTGGCATGGGAGACCTGCCGACGTCATGTGCCATCACCCACATAGCTCGCAACCTCACAGGGATACACAGGCTTTCTCCCCGCTGAGACCCTATGGCCCGCCAGACCCCTCTCCCCCTCCCCTAGATTGGACCGGCAAACCTCTGTGCGCTCCAAAGTTCCTCCTCTCCACTCCTCTCCTCCGGGGCAGCCGCCGGGAGCCTGCCCAGTGTGGTGGCCCGTGGCAGGGGGCCTGCCCCCTGCCCAGTGTGGTGGCCCGCGGCCAGGGGCTGGTCCTCGGTATGGATGAGTGATATCCATCTCTACTTCATAGCTGTGTTTTTGCTAGGTTTAATATAATTGCCTCAACACTGCTTCAAAGATAGTGCTTTATACTAGTAGTTGTAGCTACCTATACTGTGAAGCAAATAATTCTGACTGATATTTTAGTCTAATCATTATCATAATGAACTTAAATAAATCATTTACTTATATAAATATATTTGGTTTGCCATCCTTAATCCCGCAGGACAAAGTCATGTAAAGACTAAATTACACCTGTGTAATCCTTTAAACGTAAACTGTTCCCTAAGTCTTCAGCTAAGATTGAATCCAGCTGCACCCAGGCTCCTTTCTGAGAAGGAGTTTAGAAAGCTAGGGGGTCCTTTCTGCATCCCATGACTCAATGGGAGGACTTCCCTGGTAAACTTTGTCTGAAGCTCCCACTGCACCTGCAACAGCCATTTGCCTACATTTCAGGTTAAAATTCAGAGAACAGTTTCTGCCGGTGTTGGGAATCGGTTGAGAGCTGGGCTCAGGCAGCTGCTATGAGCAGGGACATTTTCCACAAGACCAGGTTGCTCAAAGTCCTATCCAACCTGGCCTTGAACACCTCTAGTAATGAGGCAGCCACAGCTTCTCTAGGAACCTGTGTCAGGCCTCACTACCCTCACAGTCAAGAATTTCTTCCCAATATCCATCTAACCCTGTCCTCTGTCAGTTTGAAGACATTCTCCCTTGTCCTGTCACTCCACGCCTTTCCGAAGGTCCCTCTCCAGCTTTCTTGGAGCCCCTTTAGGCACTGGAAGGGGCTCTAAGGTCTCACCAGAGCCTTTTCTGTTCCAGGCTGAACAAGCCTGTCTCTCTCAGCCTGTCTCCAGAGCAGAGGAGCTCTAGCCCTCTGACCATCTTTGTGAAAAGCAATATCATCTTCTAAACCATATGATGATGTGCAGAAGAACAAAGCTCTGGGGGTTTTTTGATGTGTGAAGTCTTTTTCTGGTCCAACAAAGGCAAAAATCTGCACCAGCAGGATGGCCTTTATTCATTGTGCATAAAAGGTGACATTTCACATCCCTACAGTTCTGAAATTAAAATTTCTGTTGCAGGTCAGTAAGCGCAAATATCTCTGGCTTTTTCCCATCTCCTCTGCTACTGAGATAGTTTTCTTTCCACACATATTTGCTATTACAATCAGCTTTACACTGAACAAGAGAAAACTGGCTGCGCTGGTATATGGGCAAATCTGGAGTTTGCCTTTAAACTCAGAGAAAGATCTCATACATCATAGAAAAAGTGTAAGATAGTCTCACTTTTTTATTATTATTAATTGTTTATCAATAGTACTTACAATAGATAGAAGACTTAGTTCAGATACTAGTACCTTACTGAAATTATACCTTACAGACAGGGAAAGAGAAAACCCTAATAAGCATATCCTCAAATGAAGGGAAGTTGGGGGACAAATGTTCCTGAATGCAGAAATAGTCTGGGCACACTTTATACCCATTATATGCTTATTTTAATCACAGCATAAATGAAACAGAAATAGAAAGAAATAGGAACAGTCCTTGAAACACCCATATACATGCTTTACTGAAATCACCATTAGGAATCAGAGGTGGGTTAGCTCATTTTTCCTGAGTTTCAATGCACAAAGAGTACTGAATCAAGTTTAATGTTGAATGAGGATCCCACAAGCCCTAGTTGGCTCTTTATTTAGTAAATGCATAGCTTAAAATTAGGCATGTTGTCAAATGCCTGCCAGAATCACAGCCCTGCTGCTCTACAGTATCAAATACTCACCCAAATTCAACTTAAGGGAAAAAAAAGGAGAAAGGTTTGAAAAATATCATCCTTCATTTAGGCTTGTACTTCCTGGAATTAAAAATACCTTCATTTCACTTATTTTCCTTTTATGGAATCCAAGATATTCTGGTCATAAAAACTTCTATATAAGATAGAGCAGGAGCATAGTGCCACTTAATCAGCTGAAAGTCTTTATTTGGAAGTTAGTTAATTTTCACAATTTGTTTTGAGAAATATATATAAATCAACAATTTGTTCTATGGTTTCTTCAGCTAATTAATATCAATTAAAAAGCAAAAGAACTGGTTAGTGTTATTATTATTTTCATGGTTGCCATTATAGCTATTAATGTTTACCTCTTCCTGTTTCACCATCCAATAAAGCCAGTCTTGTGCCTTAGTACATATCTTCTGCTGTTTCCAAAGAGATCAAATCCATTCTCTGTCTTCCAAAATTGCTTAAAACAGAACTGGAAGAGACTTGAAATGGTCATCTCTGCCTTTCGATATCCAAATCAAATTCACATGTACTTAACAACTCACAGAGAGATACATATTCAACCTCATCAAATCAGGTGCATAATTGATATCAAAATCAGCTTTTAAAAATGAAGAGGGAGAAAGGGGATGGTGGAGGTTACTGTTATTTTAGGGTTACATCCTTGTTGGATGTGGTAGAGTCACCATTCATGGAGGTGTTAAAGAAATGACTAGATGTGGCTCTAGGTGCTGTGGTTTAGTTGACAAGGTTGTGCTCTGTCAAAGGCTGGACTAGATGATCTTGGAGGTTTTTTCTAACCTTATTGAATCTATGATTCTATGTTGAACTTGTGTATCAATTTTGAGAAACAAATATTAATAAAATAACAGGGATCCAGTTATTTCTAATGTGACTGCCCTACACACAGATTTTAGTATATTATTTGTTTTTAAAAACCAATGTCTTGCTAGAATGAATTAGAATCTATAGAGATTCTAGCTGCAGTCTATAAGAATTATTGAAAGACAGGTGGCTTGGAAAATCAGGGCCATAATCTTGATTATAAAACCAGAAGTTTCGGTGTTAAGTTCCATATCTCTATTCTTTTGAAAAAGCCTCCTTCTTTAACTCAAAGAGCCAAGATTCGCCTCTCACAATGTAGGGTACCATTCCCCTGAGATGCTACAGGAACGTGTCTGCTTTGCCAAACAGTGCTGCTCAAGCAGCAAGAACCACTGGTCCCAGACAGCTCTCCTATTACCCAGACACCACTCGGAAAACATCCAGACAAAGGGCAAAACTTGGGCACATGTTGTTCTGAGCTTCAGATTTCCTGTAGATCCGTGGGTTACTGTAAGAGTTTGAGTTATTCAGGTATTAGTCTTTGCATTTTCATCTTTTTGGGGCACTATAATACTACAGTTATAGCATGTATTAAGTAATGTCTCCGTAAAATAAGTAATAAGTAGTATTTGTGTAAAATACACATTCTTAACATATATACAACACAACCAATAAGGTAGTATGATACTATATTAATTATAGACATAACATATAGTATTATACTAATAGTATCTCATAGTTTCACAGGCTTCACTCTAAGGCTTCAGTCAAAACATTATTGTGCATTATTGCCCCTCTCTGGGGCACACTCATGAGAATCACATATCTATTTCCAGTTCATGAAGTTCATGAATTAATGAAGAACAAAACCTTATAAAATGGTAGGAATGGAACAAGAAACAAACACAATGTCCTCAGAAAATGATTTCACAAGCTTAAAGCACTCTTCAGGAAGTCTAGGTCCTCAGTGGGCAGTTACAGTAGTCACAGATACAGACCTTGATTTATCTTCTGGGATAGGAGATGTGTCTAATCACGGAATGAG
Source organism: Manacus vitellinus (assembly GCF_001715985.3). Taxonomy (NCBI): domain Eukaryota; kingdom Metazoa; phylum Chordata; class Aves; order Passeriformes; family Pipridae; genus Manacus; species Manacus vitellinus. The sequence goes on along the minus strand of NW_021939718.1, from coordinate 7,282,018 downwards.
ATAAAGTGTTACACAGAAGCTGCAACGCAGGACATTTTAAGACATCGCCCTGATATAGCCTCATCTAGAAGGGGGCAAAACATATGGATTCCCAACTATGGTGAGGGATTATGCTTCAATCAAGAAGCTTCACTCCATTTAGAAAAAAAAGTTAGGAAAGGAAGGTCTGAGTCTTTTGTGAGGCTTGACATTTCCAAACACCCCAGGTGTGAAACAGGAGGCTAGGCCCAAAAGAGTTAACTAAGAAATTTGGGCCTGCTAACAAGCTACCAACATCCAAAACAATCTGTGCTTGTTCTGTTCTACTTACTGGACCAAAGCTTAAGAGAATAGTACAAGAACATGTAATAGGCCTAGAGGTGATAAATTAGAAATGCAGTAGGATAAGGTAGACATTTGAATAAAAAAAATAGGCCGGGAGCCAGGGCTTTCTCGAAGCTTCAGTGAGCGGGTCAAGAACAATGGAAAAGAAGGAAGGTCAAGCTGAGGAAGATGAGTTTAAGCCCCCAGACCCACCAAAATTGAGGGCCAAGAGAAGTACTGCCCCAAGCCCCGCCTGAGCTCCACCTATACTCCGCCTATTATTAATATGCGTAGATAGATGTTGTAATCACTTGAATATGCATTTAATCACATCTGAAGATTGTATAAAAATGCTGATTTTGTGTGAAGCCTTTAAGCAAGTTTGTCCAGAGCGAACTGGCTTGCTCCCAACGTTGAATAAACAAATACCTTGCTGCTTAAAGATCAAAAAGTCTCTGAGCAGTTTCTTGGACCAATTTTTCGGATTCAGGTGCTGCGTTTGAACAATGTCTTAGTACCTGATCTGTCATGTCCCTGTTGTCCTTTCCTAAGGGATAAGTAAAGTAAGTGCCTTAAAGCATGTCTGCTTTCTATTTTCTTCTCTTCCCACCTGATTTAATCAGATTTCTGACAAAACTAAACCTGTTATAAAAAAATTGCAGAGCGTAAGTATTCCAGAAAACTGCTTTCAAATCACATCATTCTTTGACAAAGGGATGCAACCTCAGGTGGAAATCCTACCATATAAGAAAATATTTTAGTAAGTTGCAATTTAGTGACTGTGAATGTCAATGTATCAAATGCATTCCCAGGAGGTTCTTAACTGTGGTGGATGTTACCAAGAAAAGTCTTATCTGAACATCTGTTTTAATTACTGATATCTGAAGCTATCAACAAGTTTGAAGGAGATGCATCTTCCTTGTTCATTTATTCATGGTATTTACAGCTAGACCCAGGACCAAAGACACAGAGTGTTTGATGTGACATTGAAAACATTGGAATTTCGTGGCTGCCATACAGTATCAGAAGAGATAATGAAAGCAGTTTTTAAAAGTTATTGACTCAGAGAAATGGTAGTACTAATTTTATTGTCATGATACTTATACATTTATACACTTATCTTTTTGTGAATCCCAACAAGAGTTTTGAAAAAGCAACAAATGCTGAATAGGGTCCAAAACGACAACAGTAGTGAAGTTTCTTCCCTAAATAACATTTTTATCCTTTAATGACTGTGTTGCCTGGCCATGATTTTCTAAGGATGTGAGTAATGTGTTGCTTAGACCAACTAGAGAGAAGAAACATAATCACATTTTGGAAAAAAGCAACTCTTTTGCACATCTCAGAATGTCACAATAAATCAAAGATTGCCAGTTGCTGTGGAAGAAATCTGGCTTTCCTTTGAAAAGGAAAAAACTTGAATATTCTGGTTACCATATCAACAGGTAGAGTCAGTCAACAGCCTCCACAACTACAGCCTCCACAGGAATCTTCAGAAGGGTAACAAGCTCTTCTTCAGTGATATCTCTCTTATTTCAAGGCTTTTCAGAAACCCAAGAAACCCAGAGAACCATTCCAATCTCTGAGTACATTTTCCTCATATATGAAAGCTTGAAATATGAGGGATTAAAATATGAGTGTTTGGGGGTTTTTAAAACACATTTGGAACTTGTGGAATGCATACTATTCAACAGTTTTATGAGAATGGGATGGAGAAAACAACAAGTGATTACCTAGCTACTATCATATACATGGTTCTAAGGAAAGCTTTAAGGTGGTCTCACCGATCTATCACCATGTGTAAAATGAGTACATACTTAAACCATTGGGTGCCAGAGAGGAGTTGGATGAGCTGTGCTCCTGGGGACACCCTGTCACTATCACCCTCCCACATGGATGATAAACTGTATGAAAATTATCAGCAATCACAGTTTAATTCCTTTTGCCAGGCTCAATTTCATTCAGAGCTTGCCACACATTTTCATGTTTCCTACTACGGGCCTTAAATCTAAGGAACATTTTCTTATCTAATTCTGTAGGACCTGTCTTTTGCTAACACATGGGAGTGCAGATATGTTTTATTGATGTTTCCTAGGATGGAAACCAGGAAAATGAAGAAAACTGCTCTTCCTCAGCAGGTATACAGGTAAAGTATTTCAGTCTAAGCACTATGTTACATCTCAGGGTAACTCCCATGACAATCTTATATTCATTCTTGATTATCACAAGGATCACTTTTCTTTACTCAGACATATGTCTCATATGTCCCAAAAGAAAATGCAGAAGCTGGAATGATGGACAAATTTTACCATATGCTTAGATAAGGTTCATCAGAGCTTGGTTTTCTCCAAGGCAGAGAGAAAGCTGCTCAATCTCTCATCCCTCAATGCCTCATCTTTTGTTACCACAGATGAAATATCACCCAAAGCTATTACTGTGGTCCTACTGTAGAATTCCTGTTCTAAGACTCCTGCCTGTGTGAGTCAGACAAACCAATTCTTGAAGAGATTCAGCGCTTTACAGAAACGGGGCTGAGACTCTGTCCTGTGACTGTTTGAAAGGAGAGGTGGTTGTCTCTGAATTTGTTCTTAGTACATCCACCACCAGCAAAAGGGAAAGAGGATAAAATTACAGAATTAGCAATTTAGCTCTTATCTGAGGCCACTATTCCCATCTTCATGCTCTGTCTCCTTCATTCACAGCAGAGGTTCCATCTTCCTTAACTGCCAGACCACATAGGTGCTGTGGGACACAGATTTGTCTTCTGAGACCTGCAATTTCTTGAGATCCAGTTTTACCGCAGACAGTAGCAGTATTTATGAACAGCATTTATTTTACTTAGGATGGTTATTGTTTGATTGAGCACCTACATATCAAAGTAAAGATGTTTTGTACTCAAAACTAACATCCTATGTTAGTTTGTGCTGGTTATTAATATTATTCTCCTTACACCAGTTTAGACATGAATTAGTACAGTCCCTAGATTGCTTTGCTGACTTGCCATGAGTAATGTGATAAATGCTCTTGTGTCCTGCAGAAGGGTCAAGCCACAGAAATCTGTCACTTTGACCATGACTGTGACCTGCTTTCTAGTCCCTATAAGCCCAGATGACTTCTTTCTACTTCACCATACAAACAAAGAGTAAAGCATGGTCCTGGCCAAAAGAGTTTGTGGTTCAAAAGAATATTAAGAGAGGGGAAAAAAAAGGTAAAGTTGATTTCCAACATTTAGGATCAACAAGTGGGAAGCACACTCCAAAAGCATAGGCAAGAATTTCTTAAAGCAGAATGTCATGGATTATTTACTGAGTTAAAGAAGACCTCCAAACCAAGTGTGAACTGCTGAGGGAAAACCCTGTCTCTTACTACCACCTTTGAACATCAGAAAAGAGGTTTATGAAAGATGGGGCACAAGAAGCAATTACTTACCCCTAATTTCAGAGGCTTTTCACTGAGAAATAAAGTGATATATCACTTTTGTTCTCCTTCTTTTCTCCCCAGTGTTCTTAGGATGTGGCAATGATATGGAATCTGCACATACAAATTTCAAAACATTTCAACAAAATTTCGACCTAAAGGAAACATCCAGGATCTTATGGATGCTGCAGTATTGAGACAGCAATCTTAATGTCTGGCTTCTTACAAATGAACATAATAACATGTTATTAGTTAGAAAGAAACTACAAATTTCAGAACTAATCTGAAATCAGAACAAATGCAGATCTCTTGCACTTCTGAAATACATAAAAAATGTCTGCCCTCTTCTGGGTTAGTTCTTCTTCCCCTGATAGAAGGTAGAAAATGAGAAGATGCAAAGTTACACAACAAAATTAGGAACACTTTGGAAGGGATATAAATTTTCTGTTTTCAAGTGTGGAACAAATTCCAGCCGATAAGGAATTAGGATAACTTCTGATACAACAGATATCCTACACCTGTTGATGAACACAGGCTATTGTTTAAGGCAAACCACCAAGTTAGGAAGCTGACCTGCCTTCTGGTTCATGGACGAATCAAGATTTATGTTCAGTTCTTGAAACAGTTTCAATTGTATTAATTTTCTATCAGACAGGAAATTAGTACTGTGCATAGGTACGGTCCCTTGTTAGTATTTAATCAAGTTGACTCTCTTTACAAAGTTTGTTGGTGATTTCTGCAGCTCTTCACATGTCAGTAAAACATGGACTGCACAATTTAATTCAATCTTACTTTCATTGAATATATTTATATATATCAACCATTTTTGATCCTGTCTTAGCATGTGGTGGTTGCAAGTTGGGCACACCCATGTCTCTTCAATGTCAATTGAAACAGATCCACAGAACAGTATGCAACACTTTATTAGTAGAGAAATTTTGACAGAGAGTATTAAGCAAAAAAACCCCAATGATTTCGTAGAAAGATAGGTAATTCTGATTATGTTGCTCACGAAATTAAATCCAATATAAAAAATAAAACAGACATAAAATATCTCACCCTATTTACATTTCACATTTCTTTCTCTCCATGTGGGAATAAAAAAAAAATAATTAATTTTTAAAAAAGCAAAATGTCTTTATATGTTTAGAGCAAAAGATGGCGACATTCGGGCTGCAGAATTGGTGCTTATTGGAATCTCACCATTTAATTTCACTTTTCCTACCTTTTTAAATCCTGTTTCCATGATGGAAATCTTTTAATGCAGCTAATTTTGTCTCTCTAATTTGCCCCTCTGTCAGCTTCGTTCAGTATCTCCTCAATCTCTTTTTTTCCGGGATTGATTTAAAAGCCAGACCACCACATCAAAGCACAGCCACACATTTGCTTTAAACAACAGTGGAACCGCTACAGCATTTTTCTCTTTCCTCCTGCGGGCATAATAAATTTTATCTTTACGCTGAAAATTGTTTGAAAAGAATGGTCTGCTCTGCCTGGAGCCATCCTTCCTGTGTGCACACAGAGTTGTACCTGCTGCCTCTGCTGACTGATATAAATTACAAGTAACTCATCAGTGCCACTGCACCCACAGTCATAGGAGCTGGATGCTGTCTTCACTCACAATCACTTACACATTCAGCAGCAGAGTGCAGATCATGGGTTGTTTATTGCTGCCTTTGCAAGAGACAAAATTAACCTGGTCTGACTTTCACGTTGAAAATTGAGTTTGCAGACTGGCAGCTTTAGGAGCAAAAGTAAGTTTCAAAAAGGAAGCAAAATCATCTTTTTTACCAACTACTGAGACCTATTTAAAAGTTGGAAAACTATGGTAAAGCAGGGCTGGTCATTCTTATTTTGGGATCAGCGCTGAGGTGACAAGATAAAAGCATGAAGGCAATAGCCACAGATATGGTTTTCACTTTAATGGGGATCCAGCTGCAAAATCACATCGATAAATATAGATGGATTATCTTGAAAGACAGTTTTAAATATCTGAGATTCTCACATTTTATTTCAACTGGTGTGCTGGTTTAAGGGCATTGTTGGGTTTGGGCCTTTTATTCTTTTTGTCCAAGTTTTCCATTAATATTCCTTTTAGAAAATCCAAATCCTGCATAAGAATGCTCACAGTAGTTCTATGTTTACAGCTGGATCCACTTTTCAGAGTCAACTGATACTACATTTGCCTAACTCCTTTGCCTTGCTCCATTAGACAGCCAGTGAAATGAATTGTGTGTTTGTTCAACTGAAGTTTTTATGTTCCTTAGGGTTCCCTGGAGTTTTTAGATTCCTCTTCTTCCAGAAGTGAAATGCTTTGCCTGCTGTCTAGTGACAAAAGCTTAGCTATTTACTCTTCACCAAAATATACCTATGCAATGTGGAGGGGTTTATTTACATAGTTCCAGGCTGTTCACAATTCCTTGGTCTAAAAAAAATAAGCTGTATTTTAAACAAATTCCTGAAACAATTCCTTCCCTAATTATGCTAAGAATTCTCAGCATCTCTTTATACCTTCTCTTTCTAGAGACCTTTGTTGAGACCTCTGAGCCTTGACTGGCAGATGACCCCATCCTTAGCAGCATCACATTGAATTGTCATGGGACGGCAAAGTTACAGAGCCATAGCACTGAGTATTTCCCCTCAGTGGGTATTAAAGTGTAGCATCACATTTTTTATCTATCATCAGGTTTTGTTCCGGGACTTTCTGCCAATGAGGTGCTGAGAAGAGCTACCTCCTCTAGTCTCGTCTCACAAATAATTCAATCTTCTGGTTTTATTGTTTAGACTTGTTGCTTTTGCTTCTTCCTCGTGATATAAAATGCCCCTTTTACGCCTTTTCTGTGGTGTTCTCCCACAGGGCACATGATTGTAAGCCTTTGATTAGTTTGTTTTTAAAAAGAACAGTGTGATGTCAGGTTTGGTATAGCAGTTTTCTCTGGGGGACACAAAATTAATTTTCATTCCGCCTTGCAAGTGTAGTTGGCCAGAGCTCAAAAAATTCCCAATAGTTTTGTTGCACAACACTGAATTCTCCTCCTACTGTGCAAAGATTTCAGGGGGAAAAAAAAATAAGTATAGTAAATTGTACTCCATTTCTTGTGTACATCAATTCATTTTAGATGTGTATTCACCAATAAGAACAGACCTTACTGGAGATGTTGAGGTGCTTGGGGATGGGACATTTGTTCTTAAGGTATCTGTTTTCTGAAGCAACTTCTACCTTTATTGAGGCCCAGGAATTGACTGAATACCACCAGCTGATGAGAAACTGAGAATACTTTTTTCCCCTCTCTTTGTTTCTATGCACAGTCTTTATTTATTTATTTATTTATTTTAGTTAAACTGTCTTTATCTTGACCTACAACCTTTTCATCTTATTTTCTCACAGATCCTCCTGAAGAGGAGGAGTGAGAGAGCAGCTTGGTGGGCCACTGGCAGCCAGCTAAGGTCAACCGCCCCTGGTGAACCCTTTTCAAGAATCAGAGGTACCTGCAAGCAGAGAGAGACATTTCATTCTCTTCCACAGCCTTGTCTTCAACAACTGAGAGAGGCGATTTTGTTGGTTTTGTTGTTGCTCTTGTCATTGTTTCTGATAAAACTGTCTGCTGCATGATTTAAGTGGTGACATATTCTTGAAAGGAAAATTCCTCAGGAGCATTCTCTCTAAATTAAGTTGTCAAACTTTATAAAACCATCTGACATATATATTCAGACAAACACCACTCCACCTGAAACCCATTTGCTGTGTCCAAACTACAATTTAGATTGTTGGTATTTTCCAGTAATTTTTTTTCCATACAATTTTTCACTTTATGTGAGCCAAGGAAACAGACACCTAATATGCAAAGTCAATAATTAATTGTTCCACTAATTAAAGATTGCAGTCTAATCAGTGGATAAGGTTGACCTAGCTGCTACACTATTACCACATAGTGGAAATGATGGCAACCTGTTGTATTATCCCTCAACGTAGACATAGGTACCAGCAGGATTTACGCTACACAACTTTGCACAGCTGAGCAAAAGCTAAACCAAATTAGGCAATAGTCAACTGATCATTCATCAATTTCTGTTTCAACCAAACAGACTGAAAGAAAGCACCAGAGAAGTGACAAACATCAAGAGAAAGCCTGAGGAATTCAAGGGTCTGCATTTCTAGCTTAGCAAAAAGCTTGTGTCCTGTTACCTGTATGACAAAAATATATTCACTAGGCTGCACGTTTTTACACTTTACAATAGGAACCACTAGCCCCCTTGAATCCTGATGCAAGAGCTGAACTTTCTATTTTTCTGAGCTAGAAACAAGATTAAAATTTAGTCCAGGACCAAAAGTCCTTGAGTGAGAAAAACAGTTTCAGAAATAAAACATTTTTTTCCTCTCCATTTCACAGAAGAAATGTTATTGAGTAAGTCTTGCTTTTGATTTCTCTTAATCTGTCTTGACCTATATATAAAAGTGTAAATACAGGTAGAAACTGTAAAGTGACTTGTGTATTTGGGACTTCATTGCACCAAGTGAGTCCAATTAATGAGTATTCAGTTAATAGAAATAACCTCTCTAACTGCTTGCGGGAACTATGTATCTTTGGTTTTGGGAAAGTTTCTCCTCAAATTTTAATTACATTAAAATTTATAAGTGAACATATTAAACACATTTTCTCATATGCACCAAGCACCAGATAAATCAGTTGTTACCTGTCTAAACGACCAAGAAAGTAGCCAATATTCATTATTAATCAGTCCATATTTTTATATTAGCTATACAGTCAGGGGAAAAAAACCAAACAAACCAAACCATTTCTAACATTTCTAACCATTTATGTCTTAAAAACTGACTCCTGACTCAAAGAAACGAGTTGAATCTCCATATTGTACGAGAAGAATGACACTGTTCCCTATTTCCTGTAATACTGAATTCAAAGTGTGAAAAATATATCAAACTGAAAGCCCTTGTGACTCATTAGCTCCTTTCCATAGGTAAAAAATAACCTCCAAAAGGACCTGAACAACCCATGTGCCACAAAATCCAAGCCTACAGAGACTGGCTATAGGAATGAGTGGATTTCCAGTCTCAGGCACCACTGTCTTTTCAACTATGCAAATCAGCAGAGGTCTGGCCCTACATCATCCTCCTCCCTGGTAAGTCTGCTACTCAAACTGCCACTGGTGCCATATGCAGTGGTGAAATAACTACCCCTCAGTATGAGGAAGGGGTGCATAATTTCTGCCCTCATTTACAATCATTTCTATAGCACTTTGTGCCCTCTTAAACCACGCAAACCCTTCATCACAAACCCTGAAGTATTTTAATGCTGACCCCTGTCACAGCAAGCACAAGGATATTTTACCGTGGTGAGTTACCTTTTATTCCCTCTCACAGAGCATCATGTATTTATTACACCCCTGTGGAAAACAGATGAGCCAGGCTGAAAATCTCTAACAATAGACCTGCTCAAACCACATGCTGCTGCTAAAGATGTCAGCTGCTTGCGTGGTGTCATATGGATCAGTTCAGATTGCCCAAACTATAAATCAAACTTGTACGCACTTGTTTTGAGACCAGATCCAATGCTATTGAAGTGAACAGCATTCTGTGAACAGCAGCATCCTGTGTCTGCTCAGCCTTGTATTTACAAATATTTAATTGCTTCAAGAGGTTTTCAGAAGTGGCTATGTGAATAACTGAAAACTGATGTGTTTACTAATATACTGATGTGTTTACTTTACCATGTCTTTCTACAAGCACATGTCCCTGTTCGGGTAGCTGCCTACAAGAATTAAGTTAGTGTTGAAACCAAAGTAATAAAAAAGATCAGATTGTGACACTCCCTGTCTTGTTGAAGATCTCTTACTCCAATGTGTTGATCTGGAGATGACATGTTCTTTGGCCAAAAATAAATCATAGAGGACTTGATTCAAAAGATATTCAACTGCAGATGCACATCAGAGTGCTGTTATCCACCTCAACCCTGCACAGAACTAAGACTTGCGCACTGTAATATTGTCACACAAATTTTTCTGCAAAGCAGAGAGAAAGCTACCTCAAGGGATAAATCTTTCATTAAGCATTCAATAGAAGGGACAGACAAGCAAGTTAAAATTGGCTTATTAATAAATTTCTCCTCAGTCGCTCCGGTGAGAAGAGCACAAACATAATCACAGACTTGGCTGCCTCCTTTGGGACATGGGGCAGAAAGAGGAGTCCTTGTTTGTGGATATGATTACTAGTCCCATAAAGCTGTGCTGAACACTCTCTTCCCATGGGCTCACACGTCCCGGCTGGACATTCATCTACATGTTGCTCTCTAGGGCCATATAAGGGCACAAAGAGATGACCCTAGTGAGCACACTAAATTCAGTAGAACGTGCAATAAATTATGTTCATGGTTTGATTGCTAGTTCTTGAACAATTAGCGATAGTTAATTTCCATTTTAGTATACTGTTTGAAGGAGTGACAAGCGCAAAGATCATAATGACATCTCAAGAGACTACCAGCCTCAGCTGTAAGACAGAATCCAACTGTGTACACCTTTTTGTGTTCCTTGGCAGGAAAAGTTCCATCAATGCACATCTATACAAAAGAGTTCTGGCAGGGTGGAACTCTAACTACTTTCTATTGATCTGTGACGTTTGCCAATGACTGTCATGTATGAGCATTACATTTTCTGTGCCACTGAACATGTCTTTGTCAAGAAGATTTTATAGAGAAGAAAGGTATGAAGATTAAAATGTTGTAGAGTACTTCCTCTGTTCATTAAGGATGTTCTCGCATTATTATTTTGTAAACTGATTTGTAGTCCAAGCTTCCTATTGTTGCCTTAAGGTTTTTGATTTTTGATTTTTTCTAATTTTTATAAGTTTTAGAAGCAGTTATATAGCAAATGTAGACTTTTAGAAGCAACTGCATTCATTCCGTCACCCTTTAGCACAGTAGCTACACAGATTCCCCAACCCTCTTACCCCATATCAATTCCCCCCCCCCTTAAATTCCATTTAAGCATGTTTAGTCTCTCTCCTAGGTAGGCCTTCTACTGTTTAAGAACATTTGTTCCCTAACCTGAACTGCAAGATATGACCAAGAGCTGGGTGACCATGTGCACTCTTTACTCCGAAGAAAACCAAGATGATGAAGAAAAGGGGCCCAGGATTACCCTAGATCCAGTTCCCAAGGGGCAGGTTGGGGGTGGGCTGGAGTAAAGGTTGGGGGGTGGATAAAATCAGGAATTGGACAGACAGTATTATAAAATTGTAGCACTGGATCGGGGAGCTGTGCACGCCTTGCAACCCCATTGCCTTAGAGGCATCATCAAACCTTCCCTCACCTTACCTCCAAAATTAAGTTGCCTCGGAGTTTTTTTTCTCCCTGAGTTTTCTTTTAAGCATCACTATCAAGGTTGATCACTCATTAATCCCATTTCAAATGCACAAATCTGCATCTGGCTTCTGCCCTGTCACTTCATTCTTCGTATTTTATGTATATCTGTTTACAAGACATACATAGAGAAAAACAGAGACTGAGCTCCAGAACTACAGCAATTGCATTCATTCTACTCACCTAAATGACTGGAAGAACTCTGCAAGCAAGACAAATACTTGCATGAAGATGGGAAATGGAAACAAGAACAGCTTGGACCAGAATCCAAGCTCCCGAGTACAAAGCCAGCAGCCCTATTAACCAAACCTTATGGCCTACTTTAAAGTGTGGCAGATACAACTCAACCAAGTCACCCATTCTTCAATCATTCTCACGTCCATCTGAGCTCTGAGTAGAACCTATAGTGCTTTGGATTCTGCCAGCACAATTCAGACAGTGAACCTGCATCCAAGGAAGCCATCCTGGCACAAAGAAAGTTATAGTCATGGGCGCATTTCCTATAACTGAGCCTTCACCATCTGTTTCAGCCTGTAAATGCAAGGAAAATGAATGTAATTCAGAACTCAATCACGCCATGAAAACTAGAAGTGATTAAACCGTATGTCCTTTACTTGATACAGTCGCTGTGCTTCTCTTTATAAATGTCACAAACACAAATCATGAAAGAGCATTTCTTCCAAAGTAAGAAGCCTAAATTTTTTTTCTTTCTTTTTTCTTTCCAACCGTTTCAAGTCTTAATGAAAAATTTAAGGATGTGCTCATATAAGAACCTTTCTTCCTGCTGCCTAGCTTCATGTGTGGCAATACAAGTCTTACTATGCTCCGGTTTTCTGAGCTGCTAATAGAAGTCAGTTCTCCACCAGACAGTATATCAACCTGGATGTCATTCCCCCGTAAGGGAAGCATTAAAAGGGCGTGATCCTCTCTTAAAAACCTCTGCTGCTGTGATGTCTATAAAAACATTTTGTGAACTTGTGCCATTCAATCACAAACAAACCATCAGAATTTGAAATTTATACCTGCATTTTTATTTTCACTGCTACCTGTTTTAGAACATTTAGGGATTTTGTAACCAGAATATTAAGGACAGCACCATCACTTAATGTCAAATCACCAGACCTGTGTTAGTTGATTCATGGTAGCAGACAGGTCCATTGCTGAACATCAGAAATGCAGCACAGGGTGGTTCAGAAAGTCAGGAAAACTTTCAAATGGCACTGTGAGGAATGGCTGGATTTCACAACCCCTTAGAGTGTCCCTAATGATGGCCAACATGTACAAACAACCTGGAAGGTAGCACTAGAAATATGTTCAGAAAGGGAGTCCTGCCAGAGCAGAGCACCAGCATAGCTATAGCTGCAACTGCAAGTTTGACATTGCCTTTGCAATGCTGTTCAAAATCCAAAAGCTGGGGCCAAATGCAGACAAGGTGGAAGCAATGGGGAAAAAGTGATTAGGACTGAGGTATTTATTTTGGTAGGACTCTGTACTGGAGAAAGTGAAGGGCAAGGCCATCTGAGGGGGCTGAAGTCACGGACAAGGCCTTGATGTCCTTTGTGACATCACCAGGGGACGGATTGTGACCTTGTGTCTTATATTACATATTGTGTCTTTATTTTATATATTTCCAATTGTCACATTCAATTATGACACCACTGGGTGGAAGAGGATGATGTTACCAAATTGTAACATCCCCAGGGGATGGATTGTGACATCATGACCCTCACTCCTTATTCAGGCACTACCAGAGACTGGTTCAACCCTGAAATCCTGCCAAGCACATCTGCAAGTGGAAGCAGCCCCTGGTCCTTAGCTCTCTCCAACCTTCTGCAACACACCAAAATGGACAGGGGGACAAACCTGGAAGGGATGCCAGAGGCCAGCAGCCAGGCAGGGACAGCTGCCCGTGCCCTGGCTGAAAACAACTCCCATTGCCCTGTGGCTGTGGGTAGCCTCCTTCCCGAGGTCTGGGCAGGACTTTTCCGTCAACAACAGCATCTCCTGGACCCTGTGCTGCCCTGGCTGCACCAGAGGCTGGTGGGAATATACTGGGACAAGTGGTGGCTGGTAGAGTGTGCAGAGAGCAGCATCCTGAGTGGCCTCTGCATGCATGGTCCAGTTGCAGAGGTCTTGGTCCAGAGGCTGCAGCATTTCCTCCATGAGCACACAGGACCACTGGTCCACAGTGTCATCAGCATCATAGAGAGCTGGTGCAGTGAGAGAGCCATGGGGCTGCTGCACTCCCACACTGCCAGGGATGAGGATGACAACTCCGAAGCCACCTCCATCTCCAGCTTCAGCAGCTCCAGCTGTAGATGGGGTCCTAGCCACCTCCAATCTGTGCCCATCCCTGCAGAGCAGGTCCAGCCCCAGGAAGAGCCAGGGCAGGAAGTTGCCATAGGTCCCTTTGTCCCAGGCAGGAGCTGCGGCCCCTTCGCTCCCAGCCAGGGTAGGAGCCACCTGCCTGGGAAGCCCAGCCGCCCCCCAAAGAGGAGGGACTCTGGGCACCCAGACACTTCCCAGCCCAGCAAGAAGCCTTGCCACCAGCAGCACAAACAGGTCTGGAGCAAATCTTCTCAAAAAAAGAAATAAATGGCTCTTTCCCTGACACTGTCTCTGGACATGGCTTTCTCCCCCTTCTCCTGATGTCCTTCCCTGATTTCACACCCCATTCTTGGCTAATAGCCCCTAAGAGTCCCAGGGCTGCAGGAAATGCTGCTGCAGCCTTTACAGTGGAAGATTTTCTGAAAAAGTTTCATGATGGTGCTTCCAGAAAAGTTGAAAGTGAAAGATTGACCTGACCCTCATCACAGGAAATATGGAAAACTCCAGTAGTGCCTGACATAATTTCTGCCTAAGGCATGAGTGAAAAATGTACATGTTGCTGATGTACAGTCAGAGGAAAGGCACAACCTGAAGGTACAACGAATTGGAGTTCACTCAACCAATGAGGGTAAAAAGACCAATGCATTCATATAGAAAAGAGTGATGTAAAAGGAAGGTGGGGAAAAAAGGAAAAGTGCATTAAATTTGGGAGAGGAAGAAGAGGTAATATCAGAAACACTGTTCGTATGGACACCAATAATTCATATCGATCTTGCAGGTGTGATTAAAGGGTTATCCTTCTGTTGAAGAGAAGGAAAAATTAGTAAAGGCAGGCAAAGAGGAGGAAAAAAGTAATAATGTTTAGTAAACCACCTTTCTTTTTTCTGATGTTCCTCCAAACAATAAGCTCAGTGATCACCTTGAGAGATGCTTCTGAACCACCTGCAACCACAGCTCAGTCCACAAGAGCCTGGATGGCAAGAATTGCTCCCAGGAGGAGGGAGGACAGCTCAGCTGACCAATAACCTCAGTCAGGAAAGATGCAGGACAGGAGCCAGGGAGCAGCTTGGAAAGTACCCCTCACTGTCCCCTCAGGAAAAGCAAAGGGCAGGACAAGAACTGAAAGAGCCACACACAACAAAGCCCAGCTCTGCAGTGATACCGACCTGCCTGCTGCTCTCTGATACTGGCCCTTGTGAGAAATCACATCTATGAGGGCAAAGACTGATGAAAGCCCAACTTCCATTACCTGAATTCACACTTTAGAGGGACAAAGATATGATAGAATAGATTGAGTGGTTTTTGCCAGTGTTCTTCATGCCAGAAAACGTAGTTCCCTCAGAAATATGCTTCATCTGGAAGAAACTGGCCGAGGCTTAGATTATTGAATTGGGGTTGCCAGTAAGCTACTTAGAGGGGAAAGACCCTCTGGGGTGGTGATTTGGGGTTTATGGTGATTTGGAGCTTCCATTGTCGGCGCTAGAGCACATCTAGTTGCTGCGTCCTGAATTAACCTTACTCTGCCTGTGCTGGAAGTCATCCTCTGACCCCTGTCAAACACTGTGCAAATGAAGGTAGCAGGTGCTGAAACCTCTCACACTCATCGACACTACACAATGCTCAGCTTTTCCAGGAGGGTTTCATCCTAAGGAAATCTAATTGTGAGAAAAAAAATATGTGATCTGTGAGCTCATTGACACTGCACCTATTTTTCTGTGACTATAGGTCATTTTGTGACATTCCAATCTTCAGCTGAATTGGATATATTGGATATATGCAGAGATATAACTTTTCATGACAGTTTCTTTTTAGATTTATCCAATTCATGTTCTACAACCTCCCATTGAGGTAGAATTACTCATCTGGGCCTCTAAGACAATCTTTTTAAAAGATTCTCTCTCAATATTTCAAATTACAGAAGAAGCATCTTTATTTTACCTGATTTAAGTAAATCAGTCAAGATGATTAGGAAAACACTAAAAAAAACAAACAAAAACATTGGTTTATTTGGTGAATAATTATTTAATTACTTTGTCCTACTGTAAAAAGATAAATTATTTGGGTTAAAACAATGAATAGGAGTCCATAAATTTTAGTACCATCTCTGGTGAAGAAATACAGTTCTGACATTGGGTTTTTAGTCTTCTCATCTGTGCATCTCCGTTCCCATCTGTTTATCTTCAGAAAACGAAGAATGAGGACATGGTTGCATGAGTTATTCTGTTACTGTGGTAATGGATGCCACAAAAAGAGCCCATTAATAAATATTTGAGAAATCTGCACCCACCTCCTTGCCATCTCCTCAATAATTCCTACCCCTCCCACTTCATATTGTTTCACATTACTATTTTAAGGAAAAGTATGCACATTTCAAATGTTGGGCTTTATATAAGGCAATCTCATCATCCATATACACTCACTGGAAAAAAATAAAGCATTTTTGCATTCTGTAGAATGCTGTAGGCATGCCTTATTCAGAAACACAGCAATATATAAGCATAGCAATTAGCCATAGACATGCTCCTTTTTTTTTTAGGAAGACAAAGAAATTTTTATTTCCAAAATCTGACTCAATTTGTTTTTAACTCTCGAACATTCAAAAGGATTGTTCAAGTTCAACAATATTTGATAAGGTGTTTGAGGAAGAAAAAGAACAGACAGTGATGAAACGTCCATGTGTCACTTCCAGTTTCTGCCTCGTAACAGTGGCCAGTGGTTGCTGTAAACCATGTCCGGAGTCATGGCACTGCCATGGCATTAATGAGCAACTGTTTCTGCTGTTGACCTGGTTCAATAACTTCATAGACCTCTGGCCACATCACATTAAAGCATTTGGGCATCTCAATTAGACTTTTCCTTTAGAGATTAATACAAAACAAATACTACTGCACATTTTAATGGAGACACTGGATAACTGTATCGGTTGCTAATGGCACAGATCTTGCTGTTCAGGCAACAAGCAGTTGGGTTAAAACCATCTCAGGACACATTGCAAGGAGGACAGTGGATGGTCACAACACTAGAGCTCAAAATTCCAAAATGGAACAGGTGCAAAACATTTAATTGATCTCAAGAATCTGGTGTTACAGCCATATATTACTGTCAGAGTAATGGATCTAGTTCAATATCATAATTGTTTAGCAACCTCCCAAGTTCCCAGGAATATGCAACTAACTATATATTTACATAAGCATAAGACAGTAAATAAATTGATCAATGGAAATGCCTTTACGGTTGCTTGGAGAAGGATTTACTAGGCAGATATTCCAGTGGGAGTTTGTTATAGACCACCCAACCAGGATGAAGGTACAGGTGAAATATTCTATAAGCAGCTGGAAGAAGTCTTGTGATTGCTGGCCCTTGTTCTCATGGAGGACTTAAACTTGAGAAGTTAGAAATGTCAAAGCTCAGTTAGAACTTAATCTGACCACTGCTGTAAAGGACAACAAAAAAGGTGTTTCTACAAACAAAAGGAAGGTCAAGGAGAATCTCTATCCTTTGTTGGATGTGGGGGGAAAGCATGACAAAGGATGAGGAATTGCCTTTTTTGTCTCAGTCTTTAATAACAAGACCAGTTTTTTAAAGACTACCAGTTGTTGTCAAGGTACCCAGCTCCCATTAGCTGGAAGACAGAGACAGGGAGCGGAATGATGCCCTCATAATCCGTGAGGGAATGGTCAATGAACTGCTATGCAACTCAGCCTCATACTAGTCCATGGGACTGGAGGAGTTTCACCCTCAATTAAAACTGCATCTACAGCCTTCCTGGTTCTAGGTCTATGCTTCTGATTTGGAGACCTGCAGTTCTCTGTGATTTTGTAAAACAAAATCTGAATATGTTTAGATTCCTAGTCAATTTTTTTTTTACTTGATAATGAGAAAAAAAAAAACACAAGAAAAAATACTTTTGGCTCTGAATTCCCACATGAGGAAGGAAAACTCACCAAATCCTTGCTTCTCATCCAAGATCTCTGGACTAGCTTAGCGTCAAATACTTCAGGTTAGAGATCAAGTTTCCTTTCGTTTCAGTGAAGTTTGATATTGTCTCATGTCAGACATGAAATCCTTTGAGAACCTCTTCATTCCCATCAGTTCTGGGTCTTTTCCAAAATACACATGTGCTGTGGTCAGGCGTCAGTCCCTTGGTTAACAGCACTAAAACTCACAGGCAACCTGAAAACCCAGGGTCCACTTGCACTGGTAGCTGACCACCAGTAGCAGACAGAAACCCTGTACTTTTGCAGTAAAAATTGAAAACATTAGAATATACTTTAAATTTTGATCATGTTCCTGTTTTTTCTGGTTTATTTATCCAACCACCACCTAGAGCTACAAGTGTCATAGATCTGACAGCTCCTGTTCCCAAAGGAAAATAATCTCACACAGTAACAGTTAAGAATTTCTGTGCCAGGCAGATACAGAAATACTAGGATATCTAGCTTTGGTTTTCCTATTACTTGTTCCACATCTCAGTTTACATTTAATTAACAAAACAAAGACTCCTAATGCTTTTAATAAGCTGAAGCAATGGAAAATCTTGATATCTATGGTTAGATCCACACACCTTCATGGACAGTATAAAAGCCTCCTGTAAGTACGAGGAGTCTGTTGAGAACTGACAAGGAAAAACAATACAATTAAAAATACAATTCACTGACAACTACACAATCAAAAGTATGAAAACTTAAAAGGTTGAGGTGGAACTCTTTCCGAGTTGGTTTTTTTCAGGTCTGTTGATGATGAGGGAGAATGTCATATACTTACCTGTATCTTCTCACATCCATTTTTCCTACAAGCATGTTTCCTCCAGAACTTCATACCATAAAAAGCTGTGGCCTCCTAAGAGTGCTGAACTGCCTAGTAGGACAACCAGACATCAAAATGAGTGAAGATCAGCAGATGTATAAACATAAACCCTGCTTAAATTAAGGAATCAAAATTCATATAAAATAATCACAGCAATTTCTACAGAAGCAAAGGTAAAGGAAGCTTTGAGAAAATAACTTGTGCCTTTTATGCGTATTTCAGAACAAGTGTTTGTAATATTCCTGAGACCAGTCAATCGATATCACCTTTACATAGAAAAAATATATTTGTCTAAGTATATTTTTTAAATGTGAGAGTGTTGCCAGTGGATACAAAGCTGGAATACATTAGAAATGGACTTGATAATGCTGAGCTAAAAACCTTCTCTACAACCACCAGGAAAAGCAGTAGAAAAATGTGAGGCTTTTGTGCAATATTCCTGTCGTTATCACAAGAATGAAGTGTGATTCAGTTAGATTTATCCCTAAAAAAAGGCATCTAAAGATATCGCTAGATAATCAGCTTGCTGACAAAACACAAATAATAATGTTGTGTACATGTTTTTCATCATGACTGCAAGGTGATAGCGATCACATAAGATCAGACTGAGGAAAGGAATTGAACCAACAAATCTCTCCATGAGATTAAAAAAAAAAAAGAAAGCTATTGTCTTTAAAGACTTCAAGATGCTCTGCAGAGGGAAAATTACAGTGGAAGATGCTGATATATATTTTTCCTACATTGGTTGTGAAATAAAAGCAAAATCCATAACAAAAATGACACAATCTAGAAACCCATCATATATGTTCAGGGTTTTTTCAAAATAGATTTTAAATAACCTCTAAAAAAGAAGCAACAAAACGTAATTGTAAACAAACAATTGCCTTGGAGATAATGACTTTCTGCTGAGGCCTTGGAGGTGTCATAGTTTAAGGTAGTTCACATTTTTAATGGTTACAAAAAAACCAAGCATTTAAAGCTGTCAGTGGTAATGTTTGCAAAGGAGTAAAGGAGAAAAAAGAAAGCAGTAAGCTGACAGAAACCACTCTGATGAATTTTATGTGTGTAACCAAATAACTACTGGCTTCCTTAAACAACCCCCCAAAAAACCAAACCAAACCAAACAACAACAAAAAAAAAAAGGACAAAAAGGAAGAAGAAAAAAGAGAAAAGGAAAATTACAAGGTATAAAGTTACACACCTTGGACTTCTGCCCTTGAGAACTCCAATCCATGTCATCAGTCCCTGGTTATTTCCACCTGCAAACACCTCTTTAAGGTGTGTATTCTTTTATGTGCTCACAGAGCTATCCAGTGGTTATTAGCTGCTCGGGAGCACATGAATCCAACATCTAAATCCTTAGGAGCTGCTTTCCAAAAGTGCTAAGCTTCCATCTGCTCCAACGGGGAAGTTTCACTTCCTGCCAATTTTTAGCACATCTGGAAATCAGGCCCTTGACTTAAAAATATATTAAAAATGTATTTTAAAATGCTGTGCAGTCTTATGGCTTTGCTCTGCTATTGAAACAGGTATATGAAATGTGCTGTCATTTTCATCACATCCAAATTGACCTGTAAAACTTTTCCTGTAAAATAGCCACTAAAGGAAAAATGAAAAGGTAATCAAGGGACTGCTGTCCTTGCAAACGTCTCCTGCCTTTATCAGAGAATGAGGTCTTTTTAATTAGGTTATAGAACGAATTCATTAGTACTGATAAGTTGATTCATACAGACTTGTTGATTTCAAAGTAAAATCACCATGTATTAAGTGGAAAAGTGAATACTCCCTTCTATGAGATCTGTAATATTAGAAATTCATTGTTCACCATACTAAGAAAATTAATGTTTTGGCTATTTTTTTTTCTAATAGTCCCCTCTTCTACACTCTTTGTAACATCAGATACAGAGTTTTTAGCAATGTGAACCATGGGCTGGTGGGGCATTGCAGAAGTCTCCCGTGTCAGCACTAAACATTCACAATTTCCCAGGGCACCACTTCTTGCCTTTAATTTCAAACTACATCTTATTGCCTACAGTAAAGGTTCCTACCTATAGACTGTATTTGCAGCTGGTTCTTACTTTTCTGTTGAGAAAATAAAGGTGCTTTGATCTCAAATCAAAATAAAGGGAGTGGAGAGTCAGGTTTGGGGCAGGTATAGAAAGAACAAATAGATTTTTCAGCAGATGCATTGAAAAGTTGTTTGCACATCCTGCATAAAAGGCAGCAGAAAGATCAGGCACTCTAACTTGGAAGGTGAGGTTTGCCAGTTTTTTTAGGCTGATTTCTTAAGGCCAGACACTGAACCTAATCAGTTAGAAAATCAAAACTATAGGAGTAGTTCAGAGAATATTGGCAAATATTCTGTCATGGTGCTTTTTTACCTAAAAGCTCTGACCATCCTTTGATTGGAGTAATTGTAGGAGGTAGAAGCAACAATACTATGGCTGTTGCACACAGTTCCTTGCCAGAAGTAAACCATGGAGCAGTGCTGACAAGTTGACACTAGCAGCTGTTGCCACACAGTCACCGCGCAGCGAATACGTATTTCTTCTACACTTGGGCAGCATAAGTTGCTTCTGTGGAGTTGATTTTAGTCAGTGCTCATTTAAGATATAAGGCTTTGTGGTCAGCCTCCAACAAGGCAGTGCAATTAAGACTGTGTCAGAATGTAATTTAGTGTATCCATAGACCATGGATCATGAGGAAAGCCAGCAGCTATGAAGGCTTTAATTTCTTTCCATATCCTTTTTTAAAAATTGTTTTATTGCAGTCTATTACCTAAATAGTAAAAACTTCTGACATATGATTAGCTATGAGGCTGATGAAGGTCTGGTGAACCTTTCGCTCATGACTTCTCTGGCGCGATCACCCCAGTGGTTATTGGCCAGCAGTGACATTGACAAGGCCATGTACCAGAGGTTCAGTATATACGTTGAGGAGAGGCTGTAGTATTGGAACTAAGATTTTGGCATCTGGGCCATAGGCACAGAGGTCGCGCAGGATGCTGCTCTGTGAGCTCTTTACCAGCCACCACTACTCATGGTGTATTCCCTCCAGCCTCTGGCACAGCCAAGGCCACATGGGCTCCCAGAGCTGACACTGTCCTTTTTAAAATTCTACCCAGATCTCGGGCAGGAGGCCACCCACAGGCTATGGCTCTGCAGCCCCCTGCTCAGCTGGGGACAGTGTCCCCTGTGGAGAAGACAGAGGGGGCACCACAGAGTGATGGGGGCTGTTTTCAGTCAGGTGGCTGGAAGCAATCTCTGCCAGGGTACTGCTATCTTGCTGCTCTTTGGATGATGGCAAACTGTAGATAGTCCTGTTTATCCTGCTCAGAAAACCTGACAGCCTCTATTGTTCTTCTGCATAATGGGTACAATGGATTTCTCCTTGGCCCACCGCAGGATACAACCCAGGTAGAACTGATGTCAACAGGGCAGAGCAGAAGCCATGTCCTTCCGAGTGTCCTGGCAAATAGGGTGGGTGCAGTCTGTCCCAGGGCCATACCTGCTTGTCGCAGCAGGCTGGGGAGACCTGAGGACCAGGAGCTGCTTCCATTAGCAGTCCTGCCTGACAGGAGTCCTGGCTTGAGCTGAACTGGCCCAGACTCTGCTGGCTCCCAAGTATAAGTAGGAAGGGACGTTGCACTACAATCTATTTCCCCGCGATGCCACAATGCACCACTTAGTGATACCACCCTCCACCACCCATGCCTGGTCTACCCACCCTGCAGCAGTGCAACCCTGAAGAAGCTCCACAGGAGCCAGCTGAAATGGCCCCTCAGTCCCCTCAACAATCCAGCCAGCAATACCCAGGTAGGACACAGATGGTGGTTCATGGCTGGGAGAGCATTCATGGACATCTCCAAGGACAAGTTTCTCAGGGATTCCCCACATCTCTGGGATCTGCCCATCAGCTCTCTTAGAAACACTAAAGCTTCAGCTGAACCACCAAAGGGTAAAGGGTCTTCTGGCCACTTTTCCTACCATGTTGCATGCCTAGGTCACTTGCTGCACACAAGGACCCTTTTTCTCCTCTTCTCCACTGCCCTGCAGATACCAGGGACCAAAATAAAAAGCTCCTGGCCCTCTGTATATGATAACATGTTTTTTATATTCCTGTGCCAGGGTGGAAGAAAGCTGTCCTGTGGTTCAGGAGAGGCCAGGAGCCTCTTGGCCTTCCCAGAAGGCTTAGATGGCCCCAGCAGATGAAGCTCCCAGGATCAGCTCTAATCAGAGCTTGGGAAGCACAGGAAGCTGATGATCCAGACAGAAGGCTATCTCCTCCATATCCTGCGGAGCTTATCTTGTAGCAGCTGGAATCTGAAGGGCAACCGATGTCTTGGTGCACTTCTTAGGATGCGCAGTGTTTGATCGGCCAGGGTTGAAATGGAGGGGCTGATGTCATTTGTCATCCCTACAAGGGCTGGAACACAGAAGAATGGCACCAAGATCAGCCCCCAGATTTGTGAGATCCCCCGGAGCTCTTCTGGTAGGGCCATCCCACTCAGCTCTTTCTATGGTCAGGAGGGAGTAGGGCCCAATAGGATCAGCTGGAAGATGCTGGCCACAAATACCCCATATGCCCTTGAAATCTCTCTCTGCTCTGCCCTGCTCAATTCCTTAACTGCACAGGGAGCAGAGCTCTTCCCAGCTGGGGCAGGGATTGCAGCTCCCTGCCCAGGCTCTTTACCCCTTCCTGACCAGCCCCAGTTGACACCCCACTGCCCTCACTCACCATCACAGATGTTCTGGAACTCTTCCTGTTGTCCCCTTATATGCTGTCCAGCAAGCCCTAGGAACACACACAGCCTGTCATGTCCCCAGTGGCACAGCTCCCTGACATGAGTGCTGCCAGCCTGACCACACAACCTTCCTCCTCTGGCCTGGTTGAGCCCAGGACCAGTCCAGACCATGACACCCAGGAGTGTGAGAGGGTGATACGGATCATGACCCTGCACTTGGAGTTGGGGGTCCAGAACCACTGGGCTGAATCCTGCTGCCAGTGTTGCAGCCAGGGCTGGGGCTGAGCTGCAGTGGGGCAGAGAGGGACCCCGGGGCTGTGGCTCACCGATGAACCTGATAGCTGTCTCTCTCATGGACTCCTGTGAGCTCTCCAAGTATGTCAGGGACTGGCGTCTGTACTCATCTGTTGTCCTCCTGCCCTCTGACAGCTGGAGAGAGCACAAGGGGAAACAGGGAAGGGTTGGCACACCTCCTTTTGATTAGCTAGCAATGGGTGCAGCAGTGGGTAGGAGCATAGCTGCCAGCCCCACACACTGGGTATTAGGGGCAGAGGGCTTGTTCAGGTTGGGTTTGGGGCTTTGGAACTGTCCTTACTAGACACTCGCTGAATCTCCATGGCTGCTCCCTCTCCAGCAGTTGCATGAACCTCCTCTTCTTCAGGAACTTCGTTGCTTGTAGCAGGGTTTCCAGAGAGGCCTGGAGAACAGCAGAGACTGAGATGGTACCTCAGCATAGAGCCAGGAGGAGGCTGGAGAGCTGCAGTCCATGAGTCACCAGGGCTGGAGGCAGCTGAGCCACCTCCCATGGGGTCATCAGCAGCTCAGAGTCCCCACCTCTGCCACACACTGGTTCTCATCATGTAGGTGGTAGAAGAGTGGGAGCAGACTTTGGTGCACACATGTCTTCAGGTGCCTTTTTCCCTCTTTTTCTACATAGACTATCATGTCTCCAAAGAGGTGAATGGAGAGCAGTCGAACTCGGCTGGCATCCTTGTGGAAAGAAGGAGGGCAAGACCTTAGCACTGGCTGCTCCAGACCCACCTGGGCTTGGGCCTGAAAATCCACATAGCACAAAATTTCCTGGCAGCACACAGCAGCCATGGTAGGGGGTGCAGAGTCTTACATTGTCAAATAGTGGCAGCAGTGCCTCACCCAGCTGCAGAGCAATGGGGGTGGCAATCGGAACGTCTCTGTCCAGGAGCACCTTGCTGAGAACAGGGAGGGTCAACTCAACCAGCTCCCCATCTACATCCTTCAGTAGTTCCATGAGGCTTTTAGTAAGGCCCTGCAACCTTTTGGCCTGTGTGAAACACAATGATGTGCTGTGACACAATAGAAGGCTGCTCCACCAAACCCACTCTGGTGGTGCAGCCCCACGCTGCTTCCTCGGGCCTCAGAGTCCAAAGGCCTGCCTCAAAGGAATCAAGCAGCTGAATGGGGAGGTAGGATTGCTGGGAGCAGCTGCCACAGCTCCCAAAGACCAGCCAAGTCCAAGATACTTCATTACCCAGCACTCCTCACCCAGCCCCACACTGCCAACACAACTTCAGGCAGCTGCCCCCTTCTCACCTTCAAGGGATTCTTGCAGAGCATGAGGAGGCCTCTGAGCACCAGGTGACGCATTTCTTTGCAGTCACTCTGCAGGTGACTTGTCATGAGCTGCAGGATGGTGTCAACCAATTTCTCTGTTTCAAGGCAGTTCAGGATCTGAAAGACACAGATTGCATCACACAACAATGGAGTACTCGGCCAGCAGGACCCCAGCATTGTATAGGGCATGGGCCATGGGCAGCACCCCAGGCAGCCCAGCCCAAAGGCTGTACAGAGCTCCTGGGTTCCCTGCCCTGTGCAGATCTCTTGCCAACTCTGCTGTGCTCTTCCACCCTCAGCAGCCTCAGATTCCTCTACCTTGAGGAGCCATACCTCAAATGAGGGCCGGTACCAGGCTGGCAGGAAACACAAGTGTCACCCCAGCAGCAAGGGGCCAAGGTCACACAGCAGAACCCTTCCTTTGCCCCAGCTCCACTGACTGGGCTCCCCCCACAGCACTGGCTACGAGAGGGCAGAGTGGCAGGAGGCAGCTCAGCGAGGCAGCACTTGCCACTAGGTTTACCTCAACAAGGAATGCCATGGCAGGGACCCTCCAGTGCGACTCCTCCCTGGTGAACAGCGTGAGCAGGTAGCGTGCGATCCCTTCACGCATGGGCCTGGAGACACGATGCATCTCTCTGGCAGGAAGAAGACACTGTCAACCCTGAGCAGGGTGGGCAAATCTCTCCCAGGATGACTCCCAGAGTTCCGGTCTTTCCCCACAATCCCTCACCAAGAGAAAGGCAGTGCCCAACACCAGAAGGCTGCTTTTGGGAAAGACACCGGAAAAACACTTAGGAAAGTTCCCCAGGCTCTGTTGCTGGCCCTCAGTGCAACCTGCCCTGCCCCAGTAGGCTGCCCTCAGTGGGGCTGCTTGCACAGACCCCCTGCTCTGTGCCATCAGTCTAGGCCCCACAGGAGGGAATGCTGATGCTTTGGGAGGTGGCTGCTCCTATGCACCTGCCTCTCCCCTTTTGTCTGCTGGGCCATCCCCCCTGGTGACAAGTCCCTCTCATCCATGATGACAGGGACTGCGTGAGGCTCCCTGTCTGCAGGGAAGAAATGATGGGGGTAGTCAGGAGAAGGAGGATCTCACCTGGCCAACAGACCCACTGCATAGCGGTGGGTGTCAGTGCTGAGCAGGGTGTCCCAGCCTTTCTTACGTTCAACTGCCAGCACCACATCCTCAAGCTGCAGGCGACACAGCAGTGCTTTCACCGTCAGCACTGCAAACCTGTGTGTAAAGCACAGCTCAGATAATGCAGGGAGCCGTGGCCTCAGCCCCAGAGGCATGGGAGGGATGGAAGGACTGGAATGGAGCACCTGTTGGGGTTGGCAGGATGGTGGTGCCTCTGCCGGCATCTCCTCCAGAAGAAATTGATCTTATTTGGCATCTGCTCTGTGCTGCAGAAGACTTGGACGAGCAGAGCCACAAAGAGGCAGGGGACCACAAATGATGCCTGTGGGGACAGGGGCACCCGGATGATTTCCCACAGTGCCCTGGTTGCCTGCAAAAAACAAAACACCCAGAGACCACGCTCAGGCATTACTCTGGGTCAGGTGAGGTACCAGGTCAGCACGCAGTCTGACTGCTCCTGAATCTGCCCCTAAGCCAGGCTTTCAGCCCAGTGCCTGAGGCAGAGAAACAGAGAGGTGGGGGAGGGTGGAGACCCAAGAGAGAGGGGCAGAGAGGGGCAAGAAAAGGCCTGGTGAGAAACTCACAGCCAGGGCAAAGACTTCCTTGCTCTCCCCCTCGGAGGTGCATGCGCTGTGCAGCGGCCAGTCCTCCAGTACACAGGGCAGCTCCGACAGCACCACCTCTGCAGTCCTGCTCGAGGACACCATCACCTTCCACATGGACACAGCAGCTCTGCAGGTCCAGAGCTCTCCGTCAGTGGGGTCTCGGCCACAGCATCATGGCCTGGGCAGCCACAAGAGTCCAAGCTGACTGCTAGCCCTGCCTCTGCCCACAGCCCCTCACCAGCATCAACCAGCGAGACCACCCCTGTGGGCAGGAACAGTGCCTTTAGGGGCAGGGAGGAAGCATGGCAGCAGGCTCTGGGGCTGACATGCCAAAGCTGGGAAACAGAGCAGGCAGAGGGTCCTAGAACTATCCATCAGTCTGGCAGCCCACATGGGATGGCCTCTACAGGGTGATGGGCTCTAAAGGCTGGTGAGCTCTGAGCCCCCAAGGCAGGTGGGCCTCATACCTGTCACATGAAGGGGCACAGCACAAGAGGGTCACTACCACATCATTGGGGTGTGCTTGTGCCAGCTTCAGAAGGCTCTTGTCAAGCCTGTGCTCAGCAGACAGATCTGTGTTGGTCTTGAGCCACCGGTAGATATATGCCACAATCGTTGGCACCTGGAGGAGACGTGGGGGAGAGTTGCAAATGAGCCATATCCTCAGCTTCTGTAGACAATTGCTTCCATTCCCACTCCACCATGATGGCCTGGAAGGATTCTGAGTGGGTGCCCAGAGGACCCAACTTGAGGGGGCACACAATCCGCAGGGGGCCCGAGCCTTAGCTACAGGCTACTTACACGCTTCAAATTGGGGATGTCACTCTGCACAAGAGAATTCAGCATGGCAGCGCAAGCCTCTGGGTTATAGGAGTCAGAGTTTGCCATGCCCTCGATGGCTGTGATGGCCATCTCTTCACGTTCAGTGGTCTTGACAAATTTCCAAAAGGTCTGTAGAAGGAAGGGCCAGGCAGAGAGAGTTGTCCCATCAAGACCTTCAATGGTGATGCTCAGCTAAGCAGCAAGAGCATGCCCAGCTCAGCCAAGCAGCAAGAGCATGCCCAGCCCAGGCAGGGATGGTGGCAGGTACCTGTATTCTACTGCTGAAACGCTTACGGATGAGCTCCTGCTCTTCTGTCAGGACTGCAACCGGATCTGACAAAGAGTAAGCAGAGCTGAGGGGCTATGGGAAAGGTTGGAAAATATAACCAAGCCTCCCCAGAGATGTGCTCCCCAATCAGAGCCAGCCTCCAGATGATCAATGAATGGATCATGACTGCCATGTGGATCAGTCCTATCCCCTCTTTCTCCCCTTTCCTGGGGATGTCCACAGGGGATAGGACGGGGCCAGGCTGGCTGCAGCCACTAGCCCTGTGTCCCAGCTCTGCTACTCACCTGCCCGCAGCGGCTGGAACTCCTCCATCTTTTGAGGTGGCCATTCTGGGGCAGATCCAGGACCTTCCTCCTCTTCGTTCACCCTGGCTGGTCCAGTCACATTGGACTGTCCCTCTGCCATCCTGTTGTCTGGATTTGAGGGCTCCTGACCCACGGATGGGAGAGAAGGCGCAACACCAGGGCCTTCCTCCTCCTTCTTTACCCCGGCCTGTCCAGGCACACTCTGAGGTCTTGCTGCCATCCCACTCTCTAGCCTTAAGGGTTCCTGACACAGGGACTGGAGGTAACTAGGGAAAACAGAGGATCAGCAAAGAAAAAGGCAGATGTGTGAGGGATCCTCACATCACCACTCTGTCCCATGTTTTTCCATCATATACCATGTTGTTTCATCATATCCCAGGCTGTTCCGTCATATCCCATGATGTTCTGTCATGTTCCATGATGTTCTATCATGTCCTTCAGGAACTGTGGGTATCACTGCCAGCACACATGTCACGTTGGGTCACAAAGGGCACTGTGACATGCTACCATGCCCCATGCCATCAGCAGTGCCCATGTCACAGTATATCACAAGGGCCCCTGTAATCACATGTGCCCTGGTGCCTTCAGCTGCCCCATCCCCTCAGTGCTGCTGGCCAGTGCATCCTCGGGGACTCCCATCAGCTCATCTCTCAGGGTTTCTCACCATCTCATCCCCTTGGGGACTCCCAGCAGTACAGTTTTGAGGGCCACCCATCAGCAGCATTCAGTTACAGTGCCACCAAGCCTTGGGCAAGGGGGATCTCTGAGGCTGCCTCAGTACAGATGCACTCTCACTATGAAATATTTCTTAATATTGGATCTGTAACTGATCTCAGGTGGCGAGGAGGTCACCCCCCAGAGATGGCAGTTTTGAAGGAGCACATGCTGAGCTCCTTAGTGGTTCACTGCTCCTGCTTGCTCTTCTCTCACTTGGTTCAGATCCTCGACAGTCCCTCTGACAGCATGAGGGCATAGCCCTGAACAACATCCAAAATGTCTTTGCTTTTATTCACTTTCCTTCAAGCTACCTGTTTGTTGTTGTTAATTTTGGAAACCGATGGGAGACAAGTTCCTTAAAGAGTAAAATGGTTACTTTGATCATTCATTTTCCCAATGCTGTAAAACTTTCACTTCAGCTCAATGCCAGACTGTTAGCTGAAGGATCTGTGCAGATGAAAAAGGACAAACCCAAAAGCTTGAACAATTTTTCACCCTTTATCAAGACAATGAAATGAATATATCATTTTCTGTGACATATAGGAAAAATTTCCACATTACTAACCAGGGGCTGACTATACTGCCTTTTTTTTTTTCCTTTTTGTACAGCCTTTTGGTGATAAAAGTTTTTGTTTTGTTTTAAGCCTAGTAGTTAGACTTGGGTAGGAAACATGTATAGGAAAGTGCTTTCTGGGAAACATTAAAAATTATAACATTTTAACAGCATAAAACAAAACATAAAACATGCCCATCTGTCTTAGCAAGTTCAAAGGACAAAAGGCCCAACATTTTTGATGGCAATGAAAGGAACAACAAAAAAAGATAAAAAGATTGAAACAGAAAGAAACAAAGAAGTAAGCCTTAGAAAATCAAGAACACGTGTCACGTGAAACAACCATTTCAAATACTGTAAACATCAAGTAAATGGGAACTTGATCACTAAGCCAATCTTCTGCTGTTATAACTATTGCAAAACACAGCAATAATTTTCAGATAAGTACAGTGGAACTAATATATTTAGTAATGGAGGTATTTTATGTGTTCCCTGAAGAGACATCAAATGAGTAATAGTATTTTCTGAAGCATTTAGCAGTGATTTTAGTTCTAAAGGAAAGTGTTGTTTCCTTGTAAACAGATTCATAAGACTGTGCATACAACATATTTTTATGTTTAGGTTATGGATGAGATATGAGATGAGTATTAGAGCCATACTGTCAGCGCAAACCAAACAGTTTCCAGGCAGTGTGGAAGAAGACAGGTTTGGAACGAAATGCTCCACAAGGCGGGTTTGAACACCCTCGTTTCCTGTGGTTCTGTGATGAGACCTACCCAGGTGAACACATGCTTGCCTGTGCTGGGCTTCCAGTGAAATATTGATGCTAATAAATTAAACAGATTAGAAAGAATTAAACTATCCAGAATGCCAGTGATTTCAAATTGAACTTTGAAACCTGTAGTGCTGATTTCAGACCAGAGGAAGATAACAGCTCCACTGTTCATCCCTTTTTTTTCCCAGCTCCTTCAAATGGTGTTATAAAATTTTCATCTTTTTCCTTATTCTTTCATGGTCAGGCAAACACTTACTACAAAAACATCAGGTCATCTACGAAAGCATTTTCCTTTTTCCACCATTTATCTGAGGGTGGTTATTGCTCTCCACTGGGTTCATACCTAGAATCAGACTGTCATTGTGGCAGAAAGCTGGACATCTGTGAGGGCCCAGCAACCACAGACATTACTTTGTCATGACAAATGGCCTATGCTCCTCCTTTCTCAAAGCATTCCCACCTCCTTCTCCTTGTAATGGAATATGCAATTTTTTGTTCTGCCCAAATACAATTAAGATCTAAATCTCAGAATAAAACATCAATCTTGCATTCTAGCTTGCCTAAAGTAATACATTTGATTGCAATTTCCATCATTTGCTGTGCTGTCTGCTAATTTTTTTTGTTTACCTACTATTTTCAAAACAATTTTGTCCAATAGATTTGCCTAATTCTTAAACAGTTTCCTTGCTCTGACCTTAACAATGGTAATTTTGTGTATTGGCCTTACAGAAGCACACACAGTAGTCCTCAGCTAACGTCCAGGAGTGCTGAGTGTGTTTCAGACTTCTGAATTTGTGAAATATCTGTTCCCATAAACAGCAGAAGTTCAGAGAAAATGGCTTGGGCTCTTTTTCACCCATTTCTCTCCACACTCTGAAATACCCTGAGAATTATACCCCTCTTTCCTTCAATTTAAGCTAAAAGTCTTAAGTGTTAACATGCAGGGAAAATGATGGGAGCGGGGCTCTGGCATGGGGGATGAGGGTGTCTGGGCTGAAACTGAGCCTGGGAAAGGGGGAAGAGTGTTAAAATTGTTGTCTTTACTTCTCAGTGCCTGAATCCATAATTTAATATTTTTGTTGACTGACAAATGAATTAACTCCCCCTGAGTTCCAATACAGGAGTGAAATAAAGAAATGCTTCTCATAAAGGGTAATTGTATTCATCAGCAAACAAGGAGATGTTATTTGACTGATCCAGCACCAAGTGTGACAAGACATCTAGAAGTGATATTTCCAGGAAAGTAAAATACCAATTCTTTTTTTGCCAAAAAGTCAAGGCCAAATTCTCCCCACACTAAAATGTCCTCCTTTCTTTTTTGTTCAGGTGAGAATTGAGTCTTGCTACTTTCAATATTCTTTTACATTCAAAAAGAGATTTAAACTGTCTTTTGTCAAAGGCGAGAAAGATTATGGAAGCAAGATTCTCCACCTATGTTTGGTTTGATTTGATGTTTGTTTGTCGGATTGGTTGGTTTGCTTTCCTTTCTCATGGCCTAAAGTATGCAGAAAGGTAAAACCCCTGGCAGGTGGATGCCTGGTAAGGAGTTGAATGCATAAGGAAGCACATTTTTTTTCCCTAGATTTGACAGAGTAAACCCTGCTTTGTCTTTTCCTTTCTTCACCTGAGCCTTTTGCAAGTATTCACGGTTTCTCTATCCTGAATACTGATAACAGATGCCTTCATTTTTTTGTTTTCTTTTACTTTGGCTTAGGTCTAGAATGTTTTCAGGCTCCCCTGATAAGAAGACATTCTTTACTGAAGGTCATAGAAAACATACGAAGTGAGGTTTTGCATCTATGAAATGTCCAGGTCCCCTGTACTTTCCTTGACACGAGCTGCAAGATCCAGATGGCCAAGCTGGTATTCCTGGATAAGAAAAGGGAGATTTATCTTCCAATGACAGGCAAGAAGTTTGTCTAGCAAGCTGAGGGATGCAGAAGGGAACACCAGAACCCCAGTAGCCCTGCAGAATTTGTCTGTCTCTCATGCTCCTATGCCTCATAAACACACAGGCTCACAGACAGTCATCTGGATGAGGAATAGTCCACACCATTTAGAATAGCATTTCAAAGTAATTTCTGAGATACATTAGGCAGTTGACTGAAATACCACTGAAGCAACCAGAATGAGATGTAATAATTACTGAAAGCTCCCCTTAATCCCAGTTTTGTTCTTTTGCCACAGTCCTCACTAGAATATTTCACCGTGACATTTAGTCCTCCTGGAGCTACTCAGGAAACAAATGCTGTTTCCCCTTGGAAGAGACACAGTAAGGCCTAAATGATCATAGATGATGAGAATTTCTTCTGCTTGAAGTACCTGGCCTTGGCACATTTCCACCAGCTCAGCTCACATGAGGGAGGACAGAAATCCTGGCAGACCTGAGCAGCACATGAAGAGACAGGGTGACTCAAACAAGAATATCACAGCTTCAGTTTTACGAGACTTGTGCAGACATCACACGGACCAGTTCATAGACACATTCAACAAAGGCTGGGGAATGTACAGAGAGATTTTAGAGTCAGGGAGGGGCAGGTCTAGAACCTGAAACTGTGTTCACAGACAAAACAAACTCAAATGAGCAAGTAGAGGAAGCTGCTGTTCACACCAGGCGAATTAATTTTTTCATCCCAAAACTGATGTGCATTTTCGGGGCAGTTACTTTTAGCTTTGTTGCTTTGTGCAAGGCAAAATGTAAGGGATTTTATGTTCACTCCTCCCACACTCCTAAATCCAGAGACCAAGGTGGCCACCTAAGTGTTGGTGAGGAGATTTCAAACCTCTGTTTTGAATCCACTGAATGCAAAAGCACGGATACTCCGTATCTGTTGTTGCAGGTAAGATTCACTTTTTTTTGCTGGGATTGTACCTCCTAAGCAACTATTTTTAGTTACTTGAAAGTAAAGCTTGGAGTCTAGATGTTCCCACACCAGGTTATACCACATCTCTAAGAAGGGAGAATATGTTTAAGATTCTCTTCCCCATTCTGTAGCCAAGGAATCTGAGAAACATATGCAAAAATTAACTACTTTTTACTCGTTTGGCAGGAATCAGTTTTCCAGGGATTTCTCACTTATATCAGCAAGGTAAGTTCCAAATACCAAGTCTAGATAAGTTGTTCAGAAAAATGTACATTTATTTCTTCACCTTCTATTCATGGTGCTGTGGTTAGAACAAGTTATCTAAAACCAAGAACAGTTTGGGTGCTGCATGCCCATCATACAGCGTCACCTGAGGATATATTGGTTATCACAGGGGTTGGAGGAAAAAATGTCTAAGCATGTGAGATGAAAAAGTGAAGGCAGTGACACAGCTGTGTGCAAATCAAAGAAAGTTAAAAGTTTGTTTTCCTACACTGCAAGGAGACCTTACCTGCCAGTAGTGGGACACATGAGAGAGTTTCAGCTGAAAGTCACCTACACACAGAAAAATAATTATAAAAAAAGAAAGTGGTAGATTTTGCAACCAAGTAAAAGCCCCAGAGCAGAAAGCAGGTTGTAGGGAACTTTCAGTTTGAGCACTTACCCAAGAGGTACCCTAGATACAGCAGGCTAGTGTGAACAAACAGAAAGTCCACCTGAAGCTGAGAAGCTTGTGCAAATGGGACCAAATATCATATATTTTCATGAAAGAAATTGTACCAATGAAACCCTCCTTCCTGGACAACTTTATTCAGAGGAGCAGTGCACCTCAGGGAACATTCCCAAATCATTCTGTAGGCAATTTCACATACTCAAGAACAAGTAACTACCTTTCAAGTTGATCAAAACTCAGATGCCAAGTATTTGTTGTATCTCATTAATTGTTGTTCCTATTCTTTTTGTTTCTCTGCAGCACATTAATTTATATATCAACATTCCAACAGCTCCCTGGAGGCAGGCAGCTTCACTCCAGCTGGCAGTGTTTCATCAGCAATGGGCTTCTTCGCTCAATTTTATTTGCATCTGCTGTCTCCTTGTCAAACTTCTACGCACATTTATTATTGTTTGCAGTTTGCTATTTCATTCAATTACTGAAAGGTTTTGAACCCTAGGGATAATCTTGTTGCAAATTGTTTGTGTACTGACACTCTCGCTTAATTTTATTAAATGTCAGGATCTGCATTTAAAACAGCATTAGCCATACGGCACAGTCACACAGAGGCTTGTGAGTTGGTGAATGTTACAGAGGGGCATAGCACAGGAAAGAATGATCCCCCAGCCATACTCTCAGGAATGTCTGTGCTAAAATGCTACTTTGTATTGGAGTGGTTGGTGTCAGACGTATCCTGCTTCTCTAAGTATTTGAGGTACATAAGCAAATAACTGCATGTGGCTGGCAGAATCCACATCCCATCTGGCACTGATACATAATTCTTTTCCCTAGAACTTCAAGATCATCATGAAGCACAAACCTGACCAAGATTCCTCCTGACTAAGGTTCTTCCAATATAGATGTTTTCTGACTTCTGCTTCCTATGTAGAAAATGTTTAAGAAATAAATTCTGTACCTTCTTGTTCACAGTTCTTTAATTTAATTCATAATATACACGCGTATTCCCTGTACTTTGTTTCCATATCTACATCAATTTGGAAGGGGATCATTCTGGAAGAGACCTGGGTGCTAATCTTGTTAACCTATCACATAGACCCAAAACTGCCTGGAGACTGTTGGAATAATTGACCCAATACTGTATCCATCAAAGCCTGACATTGGTCAAGTGTCATCCACCAACTCTGACACCATCTAAACTTTCAACGGAACATCATAGAATCATAGAATCAACCAGGTTGGAAAAGACCTCCGAGATCATCAAGTCCAACCCTTGATCCAACACTGCTGTGGTTACTAGACCATGGCACTAAGTGCCACATCCACTCTCATCTTAAAAACCTCCAGGGATGGAGAATCTACCACTTCCCTGGGCAGCCCATTCCAGTGCTTGATTACTCTCTCTGTAAAAACTTTTTTCCTAATATTCAACCTAAACTTCCCCTGGCACAGCTTAAGACCATGCCCTCTTGTCCTACTGCTAGTTGCCTGGGAGAAGAGACCAACCCCCACATGGCTACAACCTCCTTTCAGGGAGTTGTAGAGAGTGATGAGGTCTCCCCTGAGCCTCCTCTTTTCCAGGCTGAACAGCCCCTGCTCCCTCAGCCTCTCCTCACAGGACTTGTGCTCAAGTCCCTTCACCATCCTTGTTGCTCTTCTCTGGACCTGCTCCAGCACCTCAATATCCTTCCTGAACTGAGGGGCCCAGAACTGGACACAGCACTCCAGGTGTGGCCTCACCAGCGCTGAGTACAGAGGAAGAATCACTTCCCTGGTCCTGTTGACCACACTGTTCCTGATCCAGGCCAGGATGCCATTGGCCTTCTTGGCCATCTGGGCACACTGCTGGCTCATGTTCAGCTTCCTGTCAATCCAAACTTCCAGGTCCCTTTCTGCCTGGTTGCTCTCCAGCCACTCTGTCCTCAGCGTGTAGCACTGCATGGGGTTGTCATGGCCAAAGTGCAGGACCCAGCACTTGGCCTTGTTGAACCTCATCCCACTGGAACCAACCCAACTCTCCAGTTTGTCCAGGTCCTCTGAAGAGCCCTCCTGCTTTCCAGTTGATCAACACTTTCCCCCAGCTTGGTGTCATCTGCAAATTTACTAATGGTACGCTCAATCCCCTCATCCAGATCATCAATAAAGATATTAAAACAGAAAAAGTCTTGACTTGTGGAGCAAGGTGAGTATCTGTATCAGTTTCAGAGTCAATTATATTACAAAAATAAAATGATTTCACACAGGATGAAGGCTGATTTTTTCTTGACAGCACGAACTTAACTGTAACCCAGCATGGATTACACAAGGTGTTTTTGGTGTTGGAAACTCTTTCAGAGAGAATGTCTCTATAGCTCCTGCTGAGTGCACTGACCAAACTGCCACCAAATAACACCATTGCTAGTAACTCCAAGCATCACGATGTATTATTTCCCATTAAATCCTGTCTGTATAATACAGAGTAAAGGAATTAAATAACAAGCCATTGAATGGCATTTGTGGAGGAGCTATTGGTAGGCTAGTGTAGAAATCAGATGAGACACATTCCTCAATTCCAAGAAACCTGTGCACTTGCTCTGGTTTTCCTCTGTTGTACCTTGTGCTTCCCAGACAAACAGGACCATTCAGCTTTGATGTTTCAATGAGGTCAGCTATGAGTAAGTATGGTAATTTGTCTCATTAATTTTGTTTTATTAACTGATAAATCCTCAAGTGACAAAAGCAATTCTGCACAAACAATCCTGTTTTTTCAGTAACAAACTTCCATCCTTTACTGCTTTACCCTTCAATCCCTAAACAAAACTCCAGATAAGTTTTGAATTGATTTCTCAACATACCACCTAAAATAGGGTGAAACAATAATTATAGCTGAGAAAGCAGAGCCACACACAGCTATTATGGAATCATTGTTGAGGGATAAGATCACATGCTTTCCAATTCTCAGAAACTGATTTTCTTTTCATTAAATAAATGGAGATATGCCAAGTGGTTTTGCATACTTCTTCTATGTTAGATGCCTTCCTAATAATGTTTGTCCTGCCTCCAGACATGTTCTTATTCTTCTTCCATTCAAAGCAATAACTAAACTCCCCATGGCAAAGCAACTGAGCTCTAGCACAGCACTTTAGCAGCTGAAATTTTAAAGTTATTGAAATGCAAGGAGAATACTTGCTTTATTTCCTTAGAAAGGGATACGTAAAGAAATTAGTCAAAGGATGTTCGGCTCAATGGCAGCAGAGAGACTGAATTCAAGTAGTGTTGGTTGTTCAGCTCAAAGAGTTGGTTGAACTTTCATAACTAGAGGTAAAGAGCTAGTAAGAAGATTAGAGAGGAAGAAAAGAAACATGGATATTTTTTTAAGGTTGGAAGATACCAGGACTTCTAATAAAGCAACTTACATGTGTGGTCTTCAAGGCCAAGAGCCAGAGGCAGAAGATACTCTTCATCAAGGTAAATTTTATCCTCTTATGGGGAATGTATGAAAGAAGAATGATGTTAATTGTATCACCTAATGCACATCAGGTATGGAAGCATATCAAAGGTACACAAGAATCTGGAAAATTAAGTTGCTTAATACACAGAAAATTTCCTTTATCAGTGACCTGGCAACAGTATTTGTATTTTCTTTTTCCTTTATAAAGCCTCCCCCTTCTGCTCTTCTCAACTCATACTGAAAAGAACTCAGTATCTGAAATCCCAGTGTGACATATTCATGGTAAAGCAATTCATAACAAAGCAACACTCAGAGAGAAAATAGCATGCAACCAGTAAAGCTCAATTTTTAATGAGAAAATGGCAGGTTTTGCATGAAGCAGATATAAATCAATGTCAAGCACTAACACTTCAACTTAACTACTCAGCATTTCTGGGCATTTATGAAACACTGCTTGAACTTTGTCTTGTTGTCAGTGGTAGGTTGGAAATTAATTGCTATTTTGACACAAGGAAAGAGGAAAAAAATATGTATGAAGATGGATATGCACGTTAGCATTAAAATGCCAAAACATGTTAACGGAGATATCAAACAGCAGTATTGGTTCAGACAGCAAGTGCTGTGACAAGTGCTTAATGAAGCTTATCCCTTGTAGCCCTCATTAAAGCCATTACAAATATCTTGTGCCCTCTCAGTCACAGTTGCCAGTGTTTCCTGGCTCGTGTAGCTCCTGTGCAGCAAAAAAACACAGACTGTTATCTTGTGGTTGTTCTCACTGTGGTAAAGAAATGTTGTATTGCTCATGACCACTAATCTCAAACACACCATAAATCCAAAATTATAACTTAGTGGAGTTTCTTCATAGGGAATATTTAAAGCAAAGTTTGAGCCAATCCCAAATATAACTCTTGGACTGTATTAGTCAGAAAACTGTCTGGAATCAGAGTCCAGTACCAAGTCCATGTGGTGACTGTAGTGGCTTCAAAAACCAACTTGAGTATTTGTAGATAGAGGAATGAAGAAAGTCCTGTCAGCTCAAAACAGCAACAGCATTCTTGGAAAAGTAGCGAGGTTGCATCTTTCATTGTGATTTCATAATCGTGTTCTGGTCCACAATTTGAGATTCTGAAACTGTTTTGCTGAGTCAAGAAAATGAACTGGCAGTGCCACAGTACAAGGTACATAACAGTGTGCTCAGCTGTGGATTTGTTTCATATGTTCCAGCTTCCACTAATTATCTTACTTTTTATCGTACAGACTTGATTTAAAGGGTGTTTGAGGGAAAAGAATCTCCTGGACTGCTCAAGGAGGAAGCATGGAATTAGTTTAGAATAGAGGAAAAAAATGAGTGAAAGGACAGGAGGACAAGAAAGGTTGTTTAATTCAGCAGTTGACAAAGTGTTTAAGGGGAGGAAAAAAACCAAAAAAACAACAAAAACAAGCACAAAACCAAACTCAAAAGAGTTATTGTCAATAGTAAAAAGTAAAAGATGTTTCACTATTCCAAAGGCTATTTCATAGCTTGTAGGTGCACTGAGAAAAACCATCATGCCCTGATTACTAGATGTTGCCCTCAACATTTCTTTATTTTTTAAAAACTGTATATTTAACTATAACAACTCCTAGAACCCTACAAGATTCTCATTTCCCCTAGCTAAAGAAATGCACAAAAATTCTTCTCTTTTAGCAAACAGCACTAAACATATTACAGATATACTGAAAATATTAATAATTTATAACAGCTTCTCAAAAATAAATCAGTATGGACTGTTTTAAAGTTCCCCCTGTTGCAGGTAATACCAAGAGACTAGTGAAAAAGAATATATTTACAAGAAATATATTTCACTTTCCGAATTGTCTGTTCTTTATTTTGGAACTGGTAAATATTCACCAACAGGAAAAACACTAGAACTACAGTTTCAAAGTGGTAAAAATTGCAATTCAAAATGTACAGAACAGTGTAAGGGGAAAAAAAAGAAAGATATGAAATATCAATAATATTTTAAAGTTAAAGTTATCAAGCCTATAAATTGAATTATATTCTTCATACATGATTTTTAAAGGGTAAAGGGGTAATTCGTAGAAAATATTTGTAGTCTGAAATCACATACCACAGCTTAAAGAGTTTTTATTTCCATCCTGTTTATAAACCTTTAAACCTGTTTTTGGCTCAAACAGTGAGCTGTAAAATTCATTATTTGCCTTATGGTATTTAGAATTGAAATTTGATTCTACCAGTATCACAGAAAATTAGAAAACAGTCATGTCGACATACACAAGATAAATGTACTTCTAAAATTTCAGTATTCTTAAAACACACCTAAGGGTAACTTCTCACTCTTAGACAAAAATTAGGATGAAAAAGTTGATGCAACCATAACAATACTAGAGACGTGATTTGGCATCCCAATTATTGTTGAATGCACAATCCACTTTTCAACCTCCTGCTTCCACATCTCTTGTAGGGCACAGCTCAAGAGTTCATGCATTGCTCTGAAAGAAAGCTCATAACTCACACAGCTTAGAGAGTTGGTCTTCAGAAATCAGCTTTTCTAGATGAAGAAAATATAGACGAGTGGGAAACAAGGGCCATGAAGCATGAAGGAAAATGTCACTTATTTCCTGGACTCCTGGGTTCTTTTTTTTTTGTTTTTTAATCTATTCATTAGAAAATTTGTTCTAAGTTGCTAGGATGATTCTTTGGGAGAGACGGCACACCGTGTTTGAAGAAAGACAAGTCCCATCATGCTGAGGTGGATCATTCATAATTGGCACATGAATTTGGAAGAGATTTTCTAGGTAGTGCATTTTGATTCTTCTACGAAAACCAGTACACAGAGGAACAGATCACAAGGCATCTTTAAACCACTCAGTCCAAAAGACTCTTACAGAATCTTATGAAATCAATCATTGTGTCAGCATGTCATCCATGGGGCAGGGACTGAGGGGGCAGGGTGGGCTTCTGTGGTAGTTTGAGCCACATTAGAAAATCCAAAATACAATTTCCAGGCTTCCCTCCCCCCTTCCCAGAATTTATCCCAACACTGGAGAGAAACTTTCAGACCAGAGGCTTCTGTAGGGGGAAGGGGAAGTATATACATTTATTTTCACAAATAAATATACTGTACAAACTATAAGCAGCTATACCTATGTATATATATATATATTACACTTCTATCAGTCTTTTAAGCCCCTCCCTTTAACTTTAGTCCAGGAGCAGCCTTTCAAGGCTGATATGCAATGCACTCTCTCTCTCGTGGGAGTGTTCAGGGCCCCCTGAACACTCTCTCATCAACCTTTAGCTGTTTGTGGAAGTCCTTCCTTCCTCAAAAAGTCCAAGAAAGTAGCTCTGAGTCCTTTCTCCTTGGTCCCATGTCAGTCTCTGCTGTATGATCTCTCTCTCTGTCTCATACCTTGGTCCACTGTTGCTGTAGTGTAGCTTATCACAGTAGGTAGGTGTTTGGAATCTTCATTCCTCCAAGTCAGTTTTTGGCTGCCCCCAGTCAGCTTTGGCAGGGTAACTCCCAAGCCTCTCTCTCTCTGGCCCGTCTCCAATTTTGCCTGGGATTCTTCTCCCTAGCGCCGAGCTGCTTCATTATCAGCCCATCCACTTGGCTCTGCTTCAAATGCTGAGCCTCTCCTCCACTTTAGAGTGGAGGGAAAGAAAAGGCCCCCCTCCACAGCTTAACCACAGAAAGGGGGGGAAGAGGGCTTGGCTGCAAGGCCTGCCTCTCTCCTCTTACCACCTCAGGTGCTGTGAGCCA
The DNA here is from genome assembly GCF_001715985.3 of Manacus vitellinus. Lineage (NCBI taxonomy): Eukaryota > Metazoa > Chordata > Aves > Passeriformes > Pipridae > Manacus > Manacus vitellinus. The sequence goes on along the minus strand of NW_021939718.1, from coordinate 7,241,525 downwards.
CGTCCCTCACTCACTCCAATGCTGTCTCTAACTCTGGCCTAGGCAGAGCTGGGGGGCCGCAGGGCTCCCCTCCCCTCCCCGGAGGGGGGAAAGAAGGAGCCCAGCCACCCCCTGGCCTTCTACACCCACACACAGCAGACACCAACAGAAAAACTGCCAACAGCTTCCAGTGGCTGTGTATATACCATTTTTAGGAGAAGCGAATAAGACAAGTGGTGATCGGCTCTCCAGGGAACACTGCCCTGGCACCCAATCACCTCTGAGCCCCCCGACTCCTGGGGGGGCCATCTCAAACTATGACAGCTTCTCACAACAGTATCTGGCAAGATAAGGCAGCTGGAACTGGAGACGAGTTGAATGTAAAGAGAAACCATCCTGCCCTGAGGACTGCCAGGCAGTACTGAGGCCTGGGAGTTCTTCAACGGATGATGAGACAAAACTTGGAGCAGCCTGTTTTGATCAGCACCAGCATCTAACTCTGCTTTGAGGAGGTGGCTGAAAGACCATTTGGACCTGAGTTTACACTGTGATGCTACAACTGTGCAGAATGAACAGATCATCGACACAACACAGAAAAGGCTGAACAAACCAGTTACTTCGGCAATTTTTCTCCAAAAAAGAGGAATCCGACTGCTAAATGTTTATCCTGTCTAAGCACTCTGCATATCAAGTGCCTGCTATTCCATTTCTCAGCAGTGTTCAGATAAAACCACAGACTCCTGGCAAATCCTAAGAATGGAGGTGTCAACATAAGCTTCCATGACTACAATGAACACAATAAAGTCTCCAACTTACTCTTGTCTGATGACACTGAAATGACTGTAATAATAAGTTTGCTTTTTGTAAGACCAAGACAACTTATGGGAAAGGAGCAGCTTAGATAAATTTGGATAATTAGCAATGAAAAAGGCTGAGAGGCTGTGGAGGTTAAATTTGCAGGAGCAGATATTTGCCACAGTTTGAAAGAAATTTCTCATTCAATAATTTTCCTTCAGTCTCCAGAGCTGGCACCATATTTAGAAATAAACAAGTGTTATTGTGCAATATTTCTCTGTGACTTCACTAAACTTCACAGTAGGCAGGTACACTAATAATTAATGTATGACATTTATTTTCAGTATGGGGAATGCTATTTTTCTCCTCTTAAAAAAAAAAAAAAGAATAACAAAAACCCACAAACTAACACAAAAAAACCCCAGCAGGTCCAAGTAAAATGATGAAAGGTATTTCTCACATGATTCGATTCTCTGTTATTCTGATCCAGGATTTAAAAGGGACATGCCCTCCTGCTTATTGGATATGAAACTGCAGCCCAATAAACACAACTTTTGGCAGAGCAGAGTCTCAGGACACCCTGGCCTTTTTGTGGCCTGAGCTGTTTCAGCTTTTTAAGCTATTGGAAATTTTTTAAGCTTTTTTAAGCTTTTTCATGTTTTTCAAGGTAACTGTCAACTCTATTTTGTTTAGGTATTCCTTGGTTTATAATGATAACAAGTAGTTGTTCTGTGTGTATTGAACTGTCTGTGCCTGTACGTTAAGATGTTGTGTGTCAGAGTGCAGAGAGGGGACCAAAGGCCTTTACACATAGATCATAGTGGTCACCAGAGGGGCACAGTCTCATGTGTTTTAGGTAAAGCCAGTTTTGGCAACGACAAACAGAATCAGGAAGATTGAACTACTGGGAACCAATAGAAAAGGTTACCAACCAAAAAAGTCCAAGCAGATTTTGCTAAGAAACTGATAAGCACAAAAATAAGCCCTAGTGGACCCAAGGTTGAGAAGAAAGAAGTCTCCATCACTAAACCACACTGAGGAACCTGGGATATTGACAGCTTACCACAAGCCCCACTTCACATTTTACCCATTGCATCTGTATCCTAGGAAATGTTTGAAGCAAAGCAAAGGATCAGAGAAAAGATGCAGATCAGAATCCTACAGATTCTAAGAGAATTTCCCTCATAAGAGCTTTTAACCATACCGTAGCTATTGAGATTTGTTGTCTATTAAATAGACAATCGACTTCAAATGTCAATGTTTTTGCTTGAGCCCTGCTGTATTATCCTTCCAGCAGAGATAGAGGTTTAGCCTCCAAAGATCTTACAAAGGACGTTAAAAGAGAATTCAGGAAAGTAAATTTCTAAGCAGCACGAATCTTTAAGATTAAATGGCATCTTATGGGAAACTTGCAGGGGTTGAATGTTTAGCATGTTATGATACTGGGAAACTAAGTAACAGCAACAACAACATCAGCGACAATGTTCCTGTTTAGGAAAAAGAAAGGAGAGGAAAGAAAAGACAAACCACAGGGACATGTATTTGGCAACATCCCCCCCTTTCATTGATGCATTTAGAAACACATTTCTTGGCCAAAATGATGATGAAGAAAAGGTAGAGAAATAATGGCAACTAAAGAGTTGTCCAAGTTAAAGAACCATGCACATGTCAGGTCTTGGTTTCCCATAATCAGTGAGCCCAGAACTTTTCTTTCATTGCTACCAATAAAATCAGAACATTTTAGTGAAAGAACCTTATAGAGCTTTTTTTTTATAAGAATATACATGGTTATCTGGGAACAAAAATTGTGACATCAAAATATACCTAACATTCAGTTAGGTTTATACAAACAGTGAGGTGAATCCATTTCTTCTACGATCATGTCCCACATTCAGATAAGGGATATGCATCTCTAACACGGAGTCACATTGCATTTCAATCCCTTTGTAAGGTTTTTATGAAATGCAGCTCTTTTTACTCAGAGAAATATGATATGTCAGATCGAGTAAATATAAGTTGATGTTTCTGTATTTCTTTCCCATTCCTCTCACAAACTTTGAAAAATATACTTTCATTTATTAGAATACCCTAGAATTTTTAACTGCACTTAGAAGAAAGTATTCCACCTTGAATACTTACCATGAAATGGCCATGCTTTAAGTTCACTGCACGAACACACAGTTGACCAGGCTGGCAGCCACCAGCAGCTTACAGCCAGAGTAAAAACAGGAACCCAGCAGCAGTTCTTTTTAAAGGCATCACCCTGGGAATAGACTGAGTCACCTCGTGTGCCAGCTCTGCCAGGAGCTGGACACACGTGTCAGCTCTTATTGCACGTCACTTCTTCTGGGCTGCTGCTTCACCTGGAAAGCTGCAGGGATTGGGACGACCCCGGTAACATCCTCCACTGCTGTGATTATGCCTTCCTCATCAAAGAACCATAGAATAATAGAATGGTTTGGGTTGGAAGGGGCCTTAAACACAATCTAGTTCCATCCCTCTGTGATGGGCAGAGACATCTTTTGATAGACCAGGTTGCTCCAAGCCCCATCCAACCTGGCCTTGAACACTTCCAGGGACGGGACAGCCACAGCTTCTCTGGGCAACCTGTGTCAGGGCCTCACCACCCTCACAGGGAAGAAATTCTTCCTTACGTATAATCTAAATCTGCCCTCTGCCCTCTGCTGGAAATGTATTCCAGCAAATAATACATTTGCAAAAAGAAACTCAAGGCTCAAAACAAGTTTCCAATTAATAAGCTCAAGGAAGAATTAAACTCTAAGTTTCAGTCTGTGGTATGTTTTTATTTTTTTTTCCCAGATGGAAGAAGTGGTTTGTTTGAATAAAAAATATGCTTTTAGTTCACCTACCAAGATAACCATGGAAAAATAATTAAATAATCCATGGGGATTTTATTCTGTTATTTCTTGACAGAATAACATAATTATAGTCACCTCATGCCTGTTGTTTCCTAGCCAAGTAATGCAGGAAATAATTACTCTACAACTACACACTCTGAATCTCCAGTTTCTTTTCTGGTAACTCCCTGACAGGGAAAAGAAAATAATGTATTTACCGATGTCCCAAGATCAGGGAATATGGTAGTGTCAAACTGATTTACCTTGCCAGGACAACAGCCTTTTGAAAATACTAATTGCACAGTAATGATTTCTCATTAAACAGGCCATGACTCAGCACAGTGTCTCTGTCTAGAAGTTGTCCTGTTTAATTCATTTGCTATGCTAATTAAATGTAGTTTTAATATTATTCTGCATTGTGTGCAATGGAAGATGTTGTGTTCAACTTGTTTTATGGGGCAGAACTCAGTAACTGGCGGTTTTTAGTCTTGGATAATAGAGAGCATCACTGAGGCTTTGTGGCTGAGGAGAGCTGCCAGAGTGCAGAGACTTTTCAGGCTGGAAGATTGGAGATTGCTTCTGCTCAAAATGTTGGGTGTACTGAAATTCTTCCATGAGTACTCACAGGTGTATGAGTACAACATATCACTTTGCAGGTAGCAAAAAAAAATGAAAACAAAATCAGGATCAGACCAAAACCATTGTCACGATCTTCAAAAAAATATTCTGAATACAAAATGCAATATAAGGTATAACAAATGAGTTTAAAAAAATGTAATTTTTGTTCCAGTAAAAAGAGAGGTGACATTGAACTCAGGTGGTACTGAACTCTTATTTTATTCACCATATTTTATATGGTAATGCATTTTATTCACCATATTGTATTTTATTAATTAATCTATATATTTTCATTTTATTAACTGGGATATATTCTATTCAGCAGCAGCTGCCTGCAAGTCTTTCTGTGTTGCAGGGTGAAGGTTGCCAGGAGAGCTTTATGTACCTGAAATTCCCAAGTCCTTTTTTTCAGTAACCATGCATAGACCAAATCCAGTTAAATACTAAGTTCATGGGACATAATTATTCTACTTTGACAGAACTGTGAAACTGGAGATCAGATTAGAAATCTCTATTTACTGCACCACTTGTTTTCCTGTCTTGGTCTACCAATTTATAACCACAGAAGTTGAAACTAAAAGACAGACCTTTGCTACCTCTGACCTCTTCATAATTTAATCTATATTTTATTTTGGCCATACACAGAAAAACAACAGGAAAAGAGATGGTGATAAAAATTTTACTGTGGAAGGAGCAGGACAGCACCTCTGTGCTTGGAGACTGCTGTCTGCACAACATAAAAACCTGTCACCAGGAAAAAGAAAATATACTGGCTACAATAGAGTTGTCACTAATGGAACAGAATCAAGCTTCTTGATATGAACCTACAACTTTTAAATTAATATTCTCAGACTCAGAAGCTATGGGTTACATGTCAGTTATTTTCTGAATATGTATGAGCCATGTTTACAAAAAACCTCTCTCCTAAGAATATGTTTTTTAAATAGTCTTATACCTAAACAAAGAAGCTTTAGTTTTGAAGAAAACCAACACTTCCTATTGAATTATTCCATAAAGTTTTGCAAAGGGTTCATATAGAGTTCTTAATGGACTAAGGTCTCAGTTATAAAGGTCTTGTGGGATTTCACTTTTGCTTTTCTGCGTGCTATAAAATTAATTTCCATTCCTGGAGACAGTCTTATTAACTTTGAGCATCTTCCCATCCAACAAAAAAATCTCAGTATTTATAGGTTACACATGTACTACACCTGAGCTTAGCAGCTTAAATCTGTAGAGCACTACTCCTCTCATTAGAAACACATTTTAAAGTTCATCTTTCCCAGTTCTGAATAGAACCTCTCTGTCAGACCCTCTGTGATGAAGCTACGCACCTGTTCTTTTCAGGCTCTTAGTAAATGTTGAACTAGAAGAGTTTTGGAGTTTTGGGGGCTTCTTTTTTTTATTTATTTATTTATTTATTTATTTATATATTTATTTATTTATTTTTAAAATATCTGTGAACCAACATTACAGTTCAAAAGTGGTATTGCCCGTGAAGTGTAGGAAGCTTGAAAGCTTATAATTCTGTGCACCATTGTTGCAATAATATCCTCTCCTGAAACCTGTCTGGTTTTTTTCTGTAGGATAATTATGGGGTTTTTTATAGACAATGTGATTTTGTTTCCTGGGATATTTGACAGAACTCACATTTATTTTTATTTGCCTTTTGCATCTGGCATTTCTACAGATTTATTTATTCTCTTTTGGTTTTAATTGTTAGGGAACAAAAAAACAACAACTTGCATTTCCTTTGGAAGATAGTGGTTAATATTCTTGGAAGAAAGACCTTGTTAAACAATTGTGAAAACACAGAGAGAGGGATAATAACATAAAAATCTTTTACAACAGTACATATAATCAGAATTGCGGAATGGAGTAATTCCTAATTAGACAATCAAACATGATCTCAGGTCCTATTTTTCTTATGACAACCTTAGCCTCTCTGAGTTTTCATATGAGGACCCTGTTCAGCCAAGTATTATTATATTGACCTCTGTGTTCCCTCTGAAACGGTCTCTGTGGTAGTTATGAAAAATTACCCAGCAGTGAAAGTTTATACAATTAAAATTTGCAGTTAAGTGTTGTAGCTGTTAAACTAGTCATAACTCTAAAACCAGGCAAAAACTTTGTCTGATTCAATAAAAACTTTTAACAGACATGTTAAGGCTAGAGTGGCACTTCGTAACCTTCTGCTTTGAATCACAAGTTGTAGTGGGTTTCTGTGGCTGGGTTTTGGTGGAGGGGGGGGCTACAGGGGTGGCTTCTGTTAGAAGCTCCTAGAAGCTTCCCCTGTCCAGCAGAGCCAATGCCAGCTGGCTCCAGGACGGACTTCCTGCCACTGGCCAAGGCCAAGCCAATCAGGAGTGATAGTAACACCTCTGTGATAACACATTTAGGAACAGAAGACCGTTGCACAGGAGAACAACAAAGTAGACATCAAGGTCAGTGCAGAAGGAGGGGCAGGAGGTGCTCCAGGCACCGGAGCTGAGGCCCCTGCAGCCCGTGGAGGACCCTTGGGGTGCAGAGACTCACCTGCAGCCCATGGAGGAGCCCATACTGGAGCAAGTGGATGCATGAAGGAGGTTGTGACCCTGTGGGAGGCCCAGAATGGAGTAGGGTCCTGCCAGGGACCTGTAGCCCATGGAGAGGGAAGCCTACACTGGAGTAGGTTTTTCCTGGATAGGACTTGTGGCCCCTGTGGGGGACCCACATTGTTACAGCTCATTCATGAAGGACTGCACCCCATGGAGGAGTGACCTACGGGACAGCAGTTTGGGAAGAACTGTTGCCCCAGGGATGGGCTCACGTTGGAGAAGTCCATCAAAGACTGTTTCCCTTTGGAGGGACTCCACAGGAGCAGGGGAAGGACTCCTGTCTCTGAACAGCAGCAGAAACAACTGACTGTAACCCCCATTCCTCGTCCACCTGCACCACTGAGGGGAGGAGGGAGAAGAACATGGAAGGAAGGAGGGGTGGGGGAAGGTGTTTTTAATATTGTTTTATTTCTCCCTCTTTGGCTCTTATCCTGTGAGTAATAAATTTAAGTACTATCTCCACTCTGAGTCTGTTTTACCTGTGAAGGTAGTCAGTCACTGACCTCTCCCAGCTCTTATCTCTACTCATGAGTCCTTAGCTGGTTTTTTTGTCTCTCCTCTGTCCAGTTGCAGAAGGAAAGTGAGAGAGTGGCTTTAGTGGGTACCTGGTATCTGGCCAGGGTCAACCCACTACACAAGTGTAAATATTTCTTTACTTTTTGATGGATGAGCCATGAAATGACAATGAACTTACTTTTGTGCAAGTGCCTCTCACTCAGGAAAAATAAAATTAAGTAATTCATCCTTGTTTAACAACAATTATCTCTGTTATTTAGATGTGAAGACATGAAGTGCTCAGACCTGAGAGACTTTTGCATTAGCCCTTCTCCTTACTTTTCAAAAGGTGGGTTTTTTCCTTCACTTCTGCAGTATGTCCTGCCAAAATTACTGTTCATGTGGAAGCACAGTATCTGTGTTTATGCTGTGCCTTTTGCTCCATGAGGACATTACAGCCTCTTGTCAGTACATCTGAGCACAAAAACCTGGAGGAGCAGCTGATACAGTTTCCAGGGACAGTAAAACCCTTTTTCCATCCCCAAAGGCAACTTCTTCAAAAAGAATTGAAAGATAATTCCTTAAATCAAGGAAAATTTGACCTGCTGCCATACAAAGTACAGCCAAAGCAAATAAAAACCTCTTCAGAAAAGAAGAACTTTGCCAGGGATGTCCATCTCTCTGGGTAACTGAGGGATGCACATTGTCCTTGGACTGCATTCCTCAATAATTGCAGTGTATTTTTTCTTCTGTAAACTTCTGTGAGATCAATAAGCAGCTATAGTTGCTTAACCATTAACTTAAGCTCAGAATCTTAAGATAATTATCAAGCACCATAAACAATATATGTAGCTTAGCAGTGAATGGGACTTAAGTCTACAAATCTTCTACAAAGCAGAAAGGGACCACATAGTTGCTTGTGTTAATGTTAATGAAGAGTTTCATGAAAAAAAAGTGAAAGAGAGCATTGCATTATAAAACTTAAGCATTTTAGATAAGACCTTAAGGAAACATGAGTGGTGGTACTTAGAATAAAACACATAGAAGTAGCAAACAACAAAAGTGAAACAGGAAACCCCATGTGATAAAAAGAAATTATAGAAGGTGATATATCAAAAAAAAAGACATTTCTGATATATGTGCATGGGTTTGTAAGCTAAAACAGAAGAAGAAGGGCAGATAATAAGGAATAAAGATTTTTAAATTGCACTGTGCAGAAGACACACAGATCACTGTAAACACAGTTAGAGATTCAGCCTGGAGTTGCACTATAGTGGAATTCACATTCACTGAAGGTCTCTGGTGCACACCGGTACCAACATCAAGAAGAAAAGGAGAAAAGTTTAAATTCTGAAAATCATTTAGACACCTTGGAGCATTATCTGGAGATTTAAAAAGCTAAAGCCTCAGAGAATCTGGGCTGAAAACCTCTAAATGGGTTGATAATGTCTGATGTTCACATCTGTGCCATCTTCAAACGCAAAGTAAGGAAATTAAAAATGTGAATCCAAATTTTAACACCATTACTCTAAGAACACCTTAACAAGGCTTTAGAAAGTGAACACTAGAATTCTCTCCCTGTTAAAGTTACTTTACATTTGAATAGGGTCTGATAGAAGAAGAGATCTGGCTTTAGTTTTTCCCTGAGATACCTGTTGCACTCTCAGGGTATGAGTAAATTTAAAACTCAGTTAATCACACTGCCCAGATATGAATATTCGACTACTGAACATACAAAACCATCATTTTTCTTTTTACAGGTTCCTAAATGGTGCCATAATTAACAGAAGATTTGTGAAATTGTCGAAATTAATCCCAAATCCCATTATAAAGGCTTTTGAGCAAGAACTTTACAGAAACTCAAAACAAAGTGAAACAGAAGGAAACTGGGAGAGAAACATCCATTTTAGCACTAATCATTTTGCCAGATTTTAAAAACAATTTATATTGAAAGAAAGCATCAATAATTTTGAACATGAGCAGTAATATATATTAGCTCCAGAAGGAAAACTGAAGTTCTGTATCTGGTAACTGCACAACAAAAATACTTGTTAATGGTTCAAAGAAAATGAAGTACATCACTATAGGGTTCTAATCAATGATTTTTTTTACCAGATCTTCATCTTCGTATTGGAAGATGCAAAGGTCCATACAACAAGAGCATCACATTATTCAAAAGAAACCTTATCAGCACATCTGCGACTAAACCACACTCCTACATTTTCAAAAGGTGCTTAAAGTCATAGGAAGGAGAAAAAGAACTCTCACTTCTTAGTGCAACCACGCAGGTCAGTTTATGACAAATGGAACCACAGGTGCTCATGGGCAAACCTGCTCCTGTAGGTGAGATACTGTCAGAATGATTACAAACACACTCATCAGCTGGGACTTTCAAAGTCCCAATGCAATGAACTCTTCCAAGGTCTGCCCACATCAAGATCTAAAAGATTTTTCTTTCTGATCAAAGCAACAGTGAAGGCAGAACAGAAATATAATGCACAAATATCATAAAAGAATGTAACACCTTTTTAGTTCATACATTAAGACAAAGTCAATAGCATTTCAGTTGTTTGCTCTTTTGAATATATATTGCCCATGTGCAATGTTCTCTGTGTTTTTCATAGAACTATAGAAAAGAAAGTAAGTTTGGGTTAACTGCACATTAAACCACAGGGACTTCGTGTTGTTCTCTGTTCCTAATCCATTTCTGTTTTAGAGCTTTTGTCACCGTTGAGCTTTTGCAGAGTATGTTTACGGTGTTTCACGAGTTCAGGGCTGAAGTTACAGTCACTCTTCATGCAGTCTGTTTGATGGCCTTCACGCTTGTCTGAATATGGTGTCAGCTTTAGGGATAGGGCTCAATTAAAAGTCTCAAATTAAACAGGACAACACCACCATGCCAGTTGGTGTTTTACAGTGTGCACAATTATGTTTAATCCCCACTTTGTTTGCCAGGCAAACAGCAACTGACAAGTTCAAATCAAAACCGATAGGAAAAGAGTCTCTGCTGTTTAGGAAAATGTTCTAGTTAGAGCAACCGGGACCAGTTCATCACTGTGTGGGTGTAAAACTGTATTCTACACCCTCTATGTCATTGCCCAGGAACTGTTAACAACAGACCATTTGCAGCAGCTGCCCAAAGCACACCTGACCCCTCAGGCTATAATCTGGCTCTTAAAAAGCCTGTGAGATAGGAGGATGTTCCTATCCTCACACCAATAACTCAGGTGTGATGACTCCCCTCTGGGAAATCATTAGCACCTTCACACCCAGCTTGAGGGGTTATGTCTGCTAATGGGCGACCAAGGATTCCTAAAATATCTCACGACTCACAATCACCCACTGTGGAACTCCCTGCCCTGAGGGAGGGGCTGGGCATTCCCACTCAAACCTGAGTATATATAATCTTGGGGTCTTGGGACTTTTTGGCCCACTCATTGGATACAGAGGAGGACCAGAACTGTGACCAGACTGTGGCCAGCACTCTCACCAGCAGGTTTTCCTTTTCTTTTACTTTGGACTCAGGGGGACCACGTGGGGCTCAGCACATGGGCCAATGAACATCATTTTGTTCGTGCCCCAGGGTGCTGGGTTTGTGGGTTAAAACGAATTGTTTGTCCATATAATTGTATTTATTGTATTATTTTTATTAAATTGTAACTCTGATTTATAATCTCTTTTGAGTTGAGTTCATTTCTCCTGCTGGTTTACCTTTAAACCAGCACAGAAAGGTTAGGAAAAAGCTCACATCCCACATTCCATTGCAAAAGACACAGATCCCTGGTGGCCATGCCAGGGTTGCTCAGCCCTTTGGCAGCTGCCCTCTGGTATTTCCACAGGGAAATGCCCTGGAGACCTGACCCATGCTAGGAGACCAGTGAGCACAGAAGCTCTTTCTGCTCATGGTGGAAACAACCAGCTCCATTCTACATTTGATTCAGATCAAGCAGGGTACAAACTCCATCATCTTGTGCTAAGTGTTTTGGGACACGCAATGAAGGGTGAGCAAACAAGTTTCCTGTGAAGTACGTTTACCACTGAGCCTCACACAGTGTTACACCCTGGGTAGGGGGAAAAAAATAAAAATACTGTAAATTTTTCCAACTGGAAGATGAGGAGAAAGAGAGGAAGCAAAAGAAGAAACAAACCCTCTCAGCTGAACTGTGGAAGTTACCTTTCTACCCCAGCATTGTTAGAAGAAATTCCCTGTCATTTGTGATAGCACCTGGAAACATAAATGCTGAATGATTCAGGGGCCACAGGTTTGGTAAGCACAGAAGTGATTCAATAAAATAATATGATGGAGTTTCCTCAGAGCAAATGGGATGCCTGAAAGTAGTAAATAGGGATCATTCTGATTTGGTCTCAAAAAATTAGGTGAGATTATAATTGTATCATGACCTTCCTCCCTTCCTATGAAAAGATTTATGTTTGTGAGAAAATATTTTCCAATACTAAAATAGAAGGTAATTAGCAATTCAATATCCTTTCCAGACCTAAGAAAAGGACAGTCACATGAGTTATGGAGTCATAACTAATGAAGGAATATTGGTTTGGATGGTAATATGAATTTATCAAGGGAAAGGGATGAAAATAGAACCATTAAGGGAGGTCTGAAGAACCAGGTAGAGAACGGATTATTAAGTTCTATAAAACAATAATTTTGAACACAAATGCATCTACTGTTGAGTGTATTTATTTCTGTATTAGGAGCTCTGATGGGAGCCCACACGCTGTGTTTACAGGATGGTAATACCTCCCTGCAGGACAGAGAAGGAGAATGAGCAAAAGAGCCAGAATCAGATTAATCTGGGGAGGAATCTCCACATGTGACATGATTCACCAGAAAATTAAAGACATAACTTGGGGGGGGACAATATAATGGGGGACAGAAGCAGCTATACAGTGTTGGGCTTAATCTCTCAGCAAAGAAAATGAGGAGATATGACAGGTCCAAGTGAAGGCTCTAGAATAGTGTGATAAAAATAATCAGTATGTCAACAGGCCCAGCAGCAGCACAACTCATCAGTAAACAAAGACACTGGAGAAAGCATCCCTGGGCAGTAGGAGGCTAACAAATAGAAATAAAATTCAAGCTTTCCACAGCTGCAAAGAGAAACAGATACATTGTTAGGGAGTAAAAATTCCATCGTCAGTTAGTAAAGAATGTTAGCATCATGAGCAAAGAAAGCTCATGGAGTTAGGAGCAGAACTGAAAGCAAACAAAGACAGCAAGGGCTGCTGCCCGCTACAGTACAGCTGCACAGCACTTAGTGTGTGCGTGTGTGTATGTGTAAATACATATATGTATATTATATATGGTGTATATACATGCATAATGTGTATATATGTGTATATAATGAGTGTATCTGATTCCCTGAGTGGTTTTTGGTTCATACTGTTTCTCATGAGGGAAACTGAGATCTGGGTGGTTGTAAGTAAAGGTGGTTTCAAGGTGGTCGACACTCTCTGTGGAACACCGCAGGGTACCAGGCTACACAGAATCAGCTTAATGCCAGAAAATAACATGCTTGAACTAGTGGTGTTAAAATGCTCATGATTATTATTATTATTATCATCATCTTATTAAAACAGGACTGAAGTTTCCCTGATCTATGGTTAAGTGAAATATCAGATTTATATTTCACTGCAGTTACATCCTCCTTTGAAATTCGATGCCACTGAATGAGCAATAATAAGGCTGACCATACACAATGTATTGGTGTTTCCCTCATATCCTGGCTATCAAATGTGATATGAGTATCAGCAGAATCTCTGCTTTCATTTCCATAATAAGCAAGTTCAGTGTTGGGATATACAGAGGAAAGCCTGATATAAATTCAAACAGCATGGAAGGCAGAGTAAGACAACAAACATCCGCTCCCCTAAGATTTCAAATATTTTTTTCCACCTTATCTCATTCTTTTGTAGATTAGTGAACAATGACTATTTTGAACTGATATTACAGTAAAATGAAAGGCTTGGAAAGAAAAATGTCAGGATCTGCTGACTCCTCCTTTCTCCTTTGCTGATTTTTCACAATTTGCAGTTCTTTGCAAACTATTTCAGAGCAGTTCTTGTTATTTATGCAGGACAGTCTACCGAAATGTGAGGCCCATGTCACTCAGTAAATTGTGAGGGCATTAATCCAGGCCTATATCTATACTTATACCTATATTACCTTGCTATAAAACAAAACAACAACAACCAAACCAAACCAAACAAAAACCACCCTCACAGAACACTAAAGCAGTGTAAGCAACATCAATATATGGACCTTTGTAACATCATGATGCCCTATAAGCATTGTATATAAGAGAGCAAAGTGGCCATCAAAATAGAAAACAAGAGTGAGTGTTTTTTAAAGGTTTTATTAGTACTTAAGCCAACACTGAGGTGGCATGAGAAAATACATAAACAGGAACTCAGTCACAGAACTTGTAAAATGAGAACAGAAAACCTGTTGCAAAGGACTGAAAATAGGCAGGACATGTTGCCTAAAATGAAGGATGTTGTCGTACAAGCAGGGTGGCTGGTAAACTGATGGCCAGATAGGCACCATCAGGAGCAGATGATTCCCTTTTGGAACGGGGACAAGTAGTATCAAGGCTGTATTTTTAAGATCTTGCCAGGCAGCCTTCAAGCATGATCACCTTAACCTCCTACTCAGCCACAAAGCCTGAATCACAAATAGTGTGGCATCAGTCTCTTATTGTACACTCACAGCTTATTTAGGAGATAACTACCTAGAAAATTTTAATTTTTAAGTAAAAAGTAGTTGAAACCATTGAACTGTGGATTTTTCAAACATTTCCACAAAGTAAGGTGTTAGTGCGATATGAGCCTGGTAACAGTTTGTTTTAAAGCTTAAAGGCAGTTTGATTTTTCAGTCTTCCAAAACATTGCAATGATCTCCAATTTTCTATCAATTTTCTCCGGGGGGGGGGGGGGGGGGGGAGAGGAAAGAGAGAATGAGAGGGAAAGAAGGAAGGAAGGAAGGAAACTTCAAATAAAGGCACACATATAGTTTCTCCAGAACTTCTGGTCACTCGTCACCGGTTTCCTGGATCCTGGTCTCCTAGTCACTCTCGGATCACGTTCTCACTGCCAGCAGCTGTGGAGTATTGTTTCAAAGATACTTTATTCTACAGAAATTACTGAGGTCAGTTTCCCAGCATAAAAAATCCTTCAACATCTTGCAAGAAAATATTTTACTTTTAATCTTGCTGACAGATACGGAAATTAATGTCATCTGTTCTAACAAAATAACTTACACATGCCACCGTTTTTCCTAGGACATGAGGGAGCCAGGGATCAGGTGCTCTTCTCTGAAGCACAGTTAAGCCAAATTAAGTACATAGGCTGTAGCTGCAGTCCTCTTACAAAAGAAATTTAACCTCTTTCTTAAATTAATATGATTTAAAGCACTAATCTTCTGCTTTCAAAGGTAGGCTGTCAAACCTCCCTTTCCCTAGCAGTTGCTTATTCTGTGCAAATTAAGCTGGCTGAAAAAAAAAAAAAAAGGCAATTATTCAGTTAATGTAAATGAAAATATTGTAAAATTTATTGAATAAATTATATGAGAAGTTGACCACACATTTTAACTAGGAACAACTGAATGTCATCCTTTAGTGTTGAGTGAAGATGCCATATTAAAACCAGATTTGTCTTAATACTAGCAAAGATCTGTAATTCAGTATTGACTGGGAAGCCAGCACATTCAGAGAAGGTTTTCATTAAAAGCTTCACAAATGCCTTTACTATAACACTAGCATGCTGTTCCCATTACCAAGTCCAGGGAGTTTGCATAATGTTTTCTACTTGTAAAGGCAGAATGTTAACAATCTGCACAGTGATCTCTGTAATAAGGAATCAGACAGAACAACACCAGGAAGGTTAATGAAATACTGCTGCTGAGGCAGAGCTGCCCAGCAGGTTGTCAGAGCCACTGCACGCAAAGCTCGTGCAACACCAACACAATGTGGTGTCACCATTTCAGAGTAGAAATGACAGAAATCTCCTTTTCCACCAGGACAATACACAAAGTGTCTCATTTTATTTCTGTTTCCCCAGGAAGAGAGATGTCTCTCTATTCATGGCTATTTCTGAAGGCCTCCACACCACTGCTATAGCCATGACTATTAATCCCCTTGAACTTCACCATAAAAAAACGCTATATCAGTCAGAGAAAATAAGAAAGAAAGAAGGATGTCCAATTTCCACAGTAGCTGTTTTAAATTTCACAAATGCAGGAAGAAATCTGCTAAAGATACTTTCTTCCTCAAGCAGGGAAAGCAATGGAAGAAAATGTAGTCTTTGTTACAGGGTTTGCAGTACAAAGAGACTTGGTGTCTGCTCCTAAATTCCTAAACTCATTCTACAGAAAACTTATTTCTCTGTACCTTCAGTAATATGAATAAGGCAGCAGCACAAGCCTTAGCATGACCCTTAAGAGTATAAAGGTCTGAAGGTGGTTATAAATGATCTCAGCTAAAAGTATCTCTGCAAACCTTTTAGCAGTTCTGCATTACGGGCATCACTAACAAAAGCAGTGTTCTTCCAAAATCCCTCAGTCCTCTCTCCTGAGTGAACCTTCCTGATTTGCTCTTCTTTGCAGCACAGCTTCTCTGTATCCAAATACCACTTTGCCTGGATAATCAGAGCTCCATGGCTGGTCACAACACTCAGTGCAGATTCACAGAGGAAAAACAAACAGTTTGCTTGATGCTCCTTGAAGAGGTACCTTCACATGGAGACACATGGTTCATGAAAGACATTCCTGAGCCAGCCGGCCCTGAAGAACTGCCCAATGGCCTTCCTGGGAGAACGTTCCTTCATTACCGGAAAAAAAAGAAAAACTTTTAGAGTGAAAAAGTCATTTTTTCCACAAGATAAAATGCAGCACAAAGGATGAAGCCACGATCTGGAAGGGTGAAAGATCACTCCAATAGCATATGTAGCTTAGCCAGACATGTCTGGCGAGTAGGTTCACCACTGCCTCCAAATCTGTAGTGAGTTGTTTAGCTCAGACCTCAGCAACAGCAGGCCACGGGTCTTGGATTGAGTGCTGAGCTGCACAGACGCTCTGCTTCTGCTGCAGAGCTGCCAGAGCTCAGCCTGGGTGTGATGCAGAGCTCAAACCAGCCCCACAGAAGGGAAGCCAAGACGTGTCTGAACTCTTCCCAACTGGCAACACAAGAAGTGCAATGTCCATGGAATTCTGGAAAGATGAGGCAAGTGTAGTGAAGGAGACAGAAAACGGAGTAAGGAAAGCATATGGTAGGAAGAACAAGGAAAACTTTGTGTCAAATATTGAGAGAAAAAAATAGGGAGAAAGCAACAAAAAAGACATGTCTTTAATAGGATAGAAAGGTACAGCCAGAAATTAAAGACCTGAGATCTGGTGAGGCTTTTATATTCCATAATGCAATGCATTCCTATGCTTGTCTCTGACGGTGACTATAGTGCAAAGGGAACGTTTCCTCTGTCCTACCTAGGAGCTGATTGATTCATGTCATGACATAGAAAGAAATCAATGGGTCTCAGTTGACAACTCTGCTTCTGAAATCTCCTTTCGGTAGGCAACAGCAGCAGCAAGAAAGGCAAAAGAAATAGAAGTTCCCTTCTCAAGTGAACAGGAGGGTTACATGTCACCACCAATTGCAAGGAACCTCTTTTGAGAAGCCATTCTGTTTCCTTCTGTTTCGATCACAAAGGGAGGATAAAAAGAGTCACTAAGAGCTCTGGATCAGCTTTGAATCCGGCTGGATTCAAAGGCTGAAGTTAGGTCAGGCCAAAAGACAATTAGACACAGGTACTGACTGTTTGATTCACCTACCATTTATGTGGGGGCTAATACACTCCCTGATGCAAAGAAAAGGTGTTCTCCTTGGAATTCTGTAACAGAGTTCTATTTCAACTGTTTTTTTCTTGATTTATGCAGGAAAAGTCATCTTGCTCAGCATTTTACACACAGCAAAACACATGGAGGGAATTCACACCAACATCAGATCTAACTAAGAGGGACCTGTCCAGGTCAAAAAACATGTGTGTGATCCATCTCTATTTCACAAAGTGTGAATATACCTAATTGGAAAGTGTCAATTAGCTGCACATTAACATCCAGGCACTACTTATACCAACTTACATTTTCTCCCCACTGGCCTTGGTTCAGCTCATTTTCCAAGGACTGTCTGCCAACGCTCACTTCCAAAGAAAAGCATTCTGTTTGACTGCAGTTCCCTCTCTGTTTACCACCATTTTTTCCTTTCTTCTCTTGATTTTTTCTCTTAGGCCCACCAGTATGACACTCTGCCTACATTACCTTCCATCAGCAGCGCGTGTTTGTTGCTGCTGGACTGGCTGTTGTGGATAATCTGCTTTCTGGCACGCTTGTCCTCATTCAGCACACACCCCTTTGCTGCCTGCTGGCCTCAGTCTGCGTTTGGCTGTCTCAGTGAGATGGCCCCCAGCATGTGCTCCAGTGATGGCTTTTTGCTTCAGCTCTTCCTGTCTCCAGTGCTGTTTCACTTACATGTAATTTACTGAAGTCCACCACAATCCATGCACATCACTGCCAGTGTCCTCATAAACTCCTTGTAAGGTGGGTTTGCCTCTTTACTCTGCTTTTCAGCCTTTACTGGTGTGCACACACCCCTTTAACTAACCACATTTCTCCCCCATCAAAGGTATCTCCATTTTCCTCCTCCAGTAGCAACTTTTCCCTTTCTTTGCTGAATTGACCTGGATGTGAGTTATGTATTCAACTAACTATTTTCTCACTGTCTAAAGGAAAAGTTCTGGTTGCTAAGCAATAGCTGTCTCATTATTAAACACTGAGAATAATTCAGATTTACAATTTTAGTCAGTGGTAGCTTGTAAGCCAAAAGAAAGTGCTTTTAGTTCTGCTAATAAGCAGCAACAACAAGGAGTCCAGCTTTACTGACATCTTGTTCCTTACAAAACAGGATTTAATCCCAGCGCTGCCTGTTTTAGCACCACTGTAATCATACAAACTAGAACAATTTACCTGCCAGAAGAATTAGGGCATCATTTGGTGCTAGGCTCTCCAGATGTGTTTCCTGGAGCAGTTCTTGCTGTAATATCTGGAGATATGTGTGAGTGCAATGCTGAGCTCTGCTGGAACCAAGCCTCAAACTGATTTTGGACTAAAAATTAAAAATGGCATCACTTGGCCTTCCTACTCTGAAATCAGGAGCAAGCATTGTAGGTTTTTTTCTTCCGAGCTGACCTTCTGTTTATGCCAGACCAAATAATTGGACCTCGCTACTACAATGAAATGAGACTAGAAAAAGATATAAAAGGATCTCTGTTTAAGCACCTCTAAATCTTCCTTTTGCTCAGAAATAACCAAGTGCCACCCTCTCCTTCCCCTGCACTTGTTGATACCGCTCTAAAGTTTGGAGAAATCTAGTCATATTTTGACTCTACACATGAAAATAGTCTGGATCAGAGAATGTAAAGCAGAAATTTCTGTCTCTCCACCCACAGAATTACCCACAGGCAGAGAAGGGGTAAGCTCTGAAGGGAGAGTGCCCAGGGTCAGAATTCAGGCTCCGATGCAGTGGCTGAAGGCACTAAGCCTGTAGTAATTCGCTCATCCTGGAAGTTACACAGTGGCCTACTTCATCAGAAACCAGATGTCACTTTATTCTGTCTTGTGAACACTGAACTCAACAGGGATGCAGAACAACTGGGAAAATAGTCGGCAGATCCCTGTGCCCATGAAGAATCCTAACTTAAAAGGCCTTTAATATCAACCTTTGGTGGCTCTAAGGTGTCTCTGCATATCTCTCCTGCAGCTCAGGAATGCTGTGCTTTTTATCCCACAGTACTTCATGGTGGTTTTATTTATCTTATTTTAATTTTAATGCAGATAATTTTTTCTCATAAGACCAAATACTCACTTATTCAAGAGACAGTACTTCATATCCTTTTGCCACTCTTTACTATGTCACTTCATGAAGTCGTGGGCACATGACTGTCTGTCACCTCTATGCTCCAGAAACAATTTTCAGAATGAGCAGAAACTATGATCAGAAGAACACATTGCTATAGACAATATAGAAAACACATTACAATTTCTTGCATTAGACTAACATAGTGCTTTCTCTGGGGATGAGGGAGCTGCTTTTGAGTTAACCTTCTCTTCCCTTCTTTCTTCACAGGCTCAACTTTGCTCCCAGCTTTCCCTCCTCCTCTCTGCAAGCAGCACAGGGAGATGGTGAATGGGAGCTGTCATCACTGACCACGTGTCTGTCTCTGCTGGTCCTTCTTCCTCACACTCTTCCCTCCTCCATTGTGGGGTCCCAAACATGGAATACAGTCCTTCATGAACTCTCCAATGTGAGTCCTTCCCACAGGCTGCCGTTCTCCACCAGCTGCTCCAGCGTTGGTCCTTTCCATGGGGTCACAGGTCCTGCCAGAAAATCTGCTCCCACATGGGCTCCTTTCCATGGACCTCATCTCCTGCCAGGATCCCGCTAAAGCACAGGCTGTCCAAGGGCTGCAGATTCCCTAAGGGCACTTCCCCCTGTTCTATCACAGACCTCCACAGGCTGCAGAGGACAGCTATGATCCTCATCACAGGCTTCAGGGGGATCTGCTCCAGCACCTGGACCAGAGACTTTGCTCTTCTTTGACCGTGGTGCTTGTTCCTCTCACATATTCTCACTCCTCTCTCCCAGCTGCTGCACAGTGATTTTCTTCCTTCCTTAAATCCATTATCCCAGAGGCATTATCACCATCACTGCTGGGCTGAGCCTTGGCCAGTGACAGATCTGTCCTGGAGCTGGTGGCTTTGGCTCTGCTCAATACGGGGGAAGCTTCTGATGACTTCTTGTAGAAGCCACCCCTGCAGCCCCTCCCACCCCAAAAACTCTGCCATGTAAACTAAACTCATGATGTTAATAAAAAGATTTTCAAAGTAAGCTCAGAATAAAACTATAATTTGGTTACAGTATGAGTTCAGATGCCTTATCTTCATAATCTTCTTATTTGCTATATTTGTAGAAAATGAAAGAAAAGGAAACATCCAAGATGAAATGTTTTTTCTGGACTTCTACCACCCCACTGGATGTTTAAGACACTTGCAGCTTTAGAGACTTGTCTATTAGACTTCAGACCCTGCAGTGCAGTCATTAAGAAAACAATAATGAATTATTTCTTCTGAAAGTTGGTTTTTCTAAACTCATACCCATAGGAGCATCTCGTTCACTTCCATTTTCCAGTCGCTGTCCCTCTTCCTGTTACCAGCCTTTGTCATTCCTCAGGAAAAAAAAGAAAAAGGATGCAATGTGCATCACTGTGGTGGGGGGAAACAGTTTTCCCCTGAAGTTATAAAATGGTAAAACCCCAGGGGGTGGTGACCCTTCAGGTCTTACCCAATGAGCGCTTCTGCAAAATATAAACATACCACAAGCAGACCGGAAGAGAAGAAAAGTAGTTGTAGTTGTTCTTAGAGAAGTAGCCATGTTGTAGAGCCATGAGGAGAAGCAGCAGCAGCCCCACTGGGGGCTGGCCAACCCCCCAGCCCCGGCTGGGGGCTGCAGGGACTTGGAACAGTGTTAAACTGGACTGAGGTCTGTGACTGAGAAGCTGGAAGTTTTTTTCTCCACCACGAGCAGCAGAAGCAGCGGTAAAAAAAACACTGGCTGGAGAAAGTGGCAGAGAGCCAAGAGATAAGAACTGAAGAGAAGCAGCAACAAGCATGCAGCCGAGCAGGAAGACACAGAGTTGTCTGAGAGAGCTGAGAGAGAGCCAGCAGCAGAGAGAGAACTAGGCTCTACACAGAGAGAGAGAGAAAGTTGGGGTAAGGACTGAAACCAAAACCCCCCAAACTCCTTGGAGACCCCTCCTAGAAAGGAAGAGGATGATGAACTCTTACTTAAAAGAGTCTTGGAGTGCTACAGTACTGCAGAAAGGAGCTGAAAAGCTCCAAGAAGGAATGTGGAGGGGGTGACCTTGGCCCCCCCACTGCTTGAGACAGAGCACAGAGCTCTGCAAAGGGGACTTGATTCCCATGAAGATACAGACCGTCACGAAGACCCCTGAGCTTCATTGATATGACCGTGGTGATGCGACCGTGTCTGGGTGAACGCAGCCCACGGAAGAGAAGACCCTCGCTTGAAGACAAGTGGGTGAGAGGGCTTGGATACCCCCTCGTGTGTACTGGAAGAGGTCCAGCTACAACTGCTACGTGGAAGAGAGAGAGATAGACTGCTACTCTGAAGAGACTGCTGCTCTGAAAGTGGAAAGGATCTTTCCTTCTTCCCTCCTGGACTTTTATTTGGAGGGGAGAAGAGATTTTATCCATTGTAAATACTTTTATGTCATGGTAGAGATAGCTAAGATTGTATATAATGTATTGTAGTATTTATTTGTACAGTCATTGTAATATATTCCCTTTCCCCCATTTTGCATCTCGTGTAGTGTCTGGAAAAACCATCTCACACTGGGTTGAGATGTGGGAGGGGGCTTGGACTAGGGAATCGGATTTTTTGGGCTTCTCAAACCATGACAATTGTTTAAAAACTCTCTGCAGGACTGCTGCAAGTTTCAGTCATTCCATCAATCCACGGATAGACCCATCATCTCTTAGAGAGTAGCAGAACAAAGGTTAATTAGCGGCACATTGGCACAATTAGCATGCAATATTGGATTTTGAGCACAAAGTAATTTTTTTTAAGTGCATCACAGCGCTCATTTGTAAACAACTCAATTTAAAATGTAAGCTATTTTTGAATATAAGAGAAATATGAGAATACCAATTCCAAATAACTTGTCCTGAGAGCAACAGATTGAGTATGATGGCACTTGGTCCATCTAGAGAAGAAATTCAGAGTAGCAAATACAAACCACTGAATTTTGGTCAGTGTGTTGCCTTCCAAACAAAGAAGAGCCAGAGCAAACACTTCTATCCTTCTCTGGCAATTTTATTGACTTTCTTTTTCAGGATATGACTCTCCAGATCACACCGTCTGTTTAGAAACACAGAATCACAGAATGGTTTGAGTTGGAAGGGACCTCAAAGATCAGTTCTAACCCCCTGTCATGGGCAGGGACATCTTCCACTATCCCAGGCTGCTCCAAGCCTTGTCCAACCTGGCCTTGGACACTCCCAGGGATGGAGCAGCCAGAGCTTCTCCAGGCAGCCTGTGCCAGGGCCTCACCAGCCTCAGCGTAAAAATTTTCTTCCCTACATCCCATCTAAATCTACCTACTTTTGGTTTAGAACTTTTGATTCTAAATGTAGTGTAATTACAGGCCCTAGTAAAAGGATTACTAACCTTATTCTTTTGCGGCTTTTTCTCTTTCTCTCTTGTTTTCTTTGCCTTTGCTTGAAGGACATTCCAGATGAGATTTCATGCAGTCTTTCTACTGGAATCTCATCGTAGTTTTACACTCATCGTGTCAGAGGGGTCAATAGCACTGGGTCACATTTTTTTTAGTCCATGAACTTCATCAATAGTGACCTCTTTCATAATTTTTCATGCATTGTATTTTGGTTTCTAAAAAGTGTTCTCCCTGTTGTATTTATCTACTCCCCTAACCCAAATCAATCAATGTCACATTCACTTCATAAAGTGATCAAGTATTTGAAATCTGCATCCACATTCACTACAATGAAGGCCTTCCTGCTTTCTGTTGAATTGTTTATGTTTTATGTTGAATTCAGTGATAGAAAGGCTTCATGGAAAAAGAAAAAAACTAAACTCACAGCAGCTGGAGAACATTCTTATTGTTATTACAGGTATTCAGAAATTGAGAGAAAGAACCCAAATCTAATTCTCAGTGCAGTATCTATGACCAGCTGGTAACTATAACCCCCAAGATTCAGTGAAGTGAGTTAATGTGAGCTAAATGTTGATGGACCAGAACATAACTCCATTACTGTAAAATGCTAAAAAGCTGCTGTAACTTCATTAGAAAAAAAAAAAAAAGCCTTCTTCTAAAAAAGTCTTTCACATGCTAATGCATTTTGAATTTTTTCTCAATGCCTTCTACCCAGCCAGTGTCCACCACATCCCAACATGCTACAGTGTCTAATTAACTGCAGAAATCAAAGATAAAGTGTGGACAAGTTTGTCATAAAGATCAGCTTTCTGAAAGAATGATTTCTGTTAAAGACCCTGTCAGCTCTTTCTGATTAAATCCCTTTCCTCCATTAATTCCCAGTCCTCATAAATACTACACAATCTCATCCTGAATGCAGGGCCTTGTGCTTACTATCAGTTTTTTGTTGTTATGAATGTGTTTCTTTATATTATGCTTGATTGAGTTGATTCTGACTTCTGCCTATTCATTTTTTTCTACTTTTAATTTTCAGATTTCTCAGTCAGAACTACACTGTCACAATACAATGCTCCTGATAACTGACTCCTTTTTACCAAATTTCAGATGTCTTGTCAAAGATCAGTTCTTCCCCTTTCACTTCACCTTTACTGCCTCAGGTTCAAATGACAGATGGTCTCTTATCATCTTTGCAAAATTGTAAAATCAGCTCTTCAAGAAGAAATCAATTACAAACCACTCTGTATTTTCACGCTTATTTTTGTAGCCTCTCCATCACACGCTCCACACTTCGATTTTAGAGAACAGGCAGCATATTTTGATAGTACAACTTCGAAGTTGGGCTCCTCTCTCTGTTTTAGCCTGTAGCTAATAAATACAGCAATTGCTTCAACTGACTTTCTATGGTGATCTGGAAAGACACAGATGGAAATGGTATTTGAAATTTCTTCCAATGACCTCTCTGCTTCTGTGGAGTTTCAGCCCAGACACACTGCTCTCCCTGACGCTTTTTAGCCTGTTCAGGGCACTATTACTTTGCTCTTTTACCTTTCTACCATAAAATGCTCAGGAATCACTACAGGTCATCTGCTGAAGCACATCCATGTTATTTGTCTCTAACCCAGCTGCCCTTTTTCAGCTCCACAGTGTTCCTTCTTTACTTCCTGAGTCGCTTAAAATAAAATCCTCAACAAAGTGATTACAGTGGTTTGACCAATCAAAAGCTTAGCAGGTCTTGAGGGCTCAGGGCTCAGGCTGAAGAGTCATAAGCCAGAATAAAATGAAATGACAAGTCACCTGGATTTCGGAAGAAAATGCCTTTGGCTCCTAAAGCAGCTGCCAAAGGGCTGAGCTTTCACTGAGTTCATTAAGATCCACTGTGGAAAGAATTTGAAAGACTCTTAACCAAATTTAGGATTCCTAGGAAAAGTTGTGAAACAATGTACAATCTGGGAGCAATGGAATTCTTTGGAGAGGGGAGACCAGGGCAAACACCAAGAAAATAACAACCTGGAGGAACAGATGTTCAGCTGGAGTTTAAGAGAGTCAGATCCACAGCCTGGTTCCACCCACAGAGGCCTTTGCCAAACCCTTCTACAGTCATTTTCACATTAGAAGGATGAGACTGTGGATTTTGTTCTTCCACTTCCTTTTCTCCCACTTTCTTTCAAAATAGAGAATTCAAAAAAAAAAATCAAATATAAAGCCTACCTTTTTTGATAAACCAAACACCACAAGGAAACAAGTCTCCTGCTCTGTTTCAATCTTCTCCCTTTTTAGCCTGCAGGAGTTGCTTCAGCTATCAATTCAACTAGGCCAGGTGGGCAGTAAAAATTAGTGCCAGACAGGGGTTTTTCAGTAAATGCTTGCTTGGTTTCATATCTGAAGCAGCACAAAAGGAAAAATTTACTGCAAAATCTGTTCTCAAAAACATGGATAGTTGTGTCAATAAATGGATAGACATGCAAACATAAAAGCTGCTGTTCCTTATCTTTAAAAAAATGTTACACACAAATTTAATACATTTTTATACTAGCTCTTGTCCAATAGAAAATGAAGTAAAAGAAATACATATGGTAGTTCTATATATAATCAAGACAGAGATCCAATGCCTAGATCTAAAAGGATTAAGACATAAAAGTTGTACAGTAACATCTCAGTTGCACACTAACAGGAAGCAAAAGTATTTCAGGAAGTAAGAATTATTACAGGAAAGTAGTAAAGTAGGCATTAGACTTGGGCAAATAAGCATTTGTGTTCATATGTAAATGCACTGCAGGAAAATTTTACAGATGGTAGAGGTCCACAGTATTTAAATATTTTATCTACTTTGTTTTCCCAGCTCATATGTTCTTGTCCATACCCTCTCCAAAATTCATCATCCTGAAATCACTGACGCAATGGAGTTCAACTGAACTCTGCAGGAAGTTCAACTGCTCTCTGAACTTGCCACATAGAACCAACTCAAGATTGTTTCTGATTTAATTTTTTTATTGAGTCAGCTAGTTTTCTAATATGTTTTCTTTAACTGATCTCAGATTCGTTTTGCAAATCTTTTTTGTGCTCCTCAAACCGTATTGGTTAATCAGTAATATTTTAATTCTACTGAAAAGGTAAACTAAAATAAAAAGAAAAAGTAAAATACTTCAACTTAGCATTTAAATTAAGACATGACATTATGTCTGCAAGTTTCAAATCTGACAGGCCAAGACGAGCAGATAGTTGAAAGCAGAACCAGCATGTCCACACACATGAACAAATTCCCAAAGATTGGTTTTGCCAGCATTGCCCATGAATACAAGCAAACATAAATATGTAAAGATACAGCTGCAGTGTATTACAAAGGAAATATTCCTTGTGACTTCTCCTTTGTACTTCATAAGAGCATCCTAAGGCACCACTGCTCACTGCTTTGATTTGGTGAAGAGAACTAATGCCACATACAACTAAGAGTGCTTACTGAAGTCATGACAAATTATTTCCTTATTTGGGGCTCTGGAATTGATTTTTGACTTCCTGGTCTGTGAAAAAAGATTTGTCACTTGAGAGAGCAGCACTGGGAGCAGTAAAGCCAATAGCATGTGACAGAGAAGGTGTACTGAAGCAACGATTTAGCAAGTTCAGAGTATAAAATGGATTGTTGGAATCAAAAAGGGCTCAAACATGGTTTGAATTTCATGGCTCTGTGGGAACATATAAGGAATGGAAACAAATACCTTGCTTAAAGCAAGTGAGAGGCGAATGTTTTCTTGGAGTTTTTGTGCACATACCCCCACAAGCACCGGGAACTTGTCCAAGCAAGTGATAATGCTGTAACTGCAAGTGATTCTGTGAATGAGATGCTTCTTGTACAAACACAGGCAGACCTTTTTTAATGATCGTGTAATAGAATCAGAGAATCATTAAGGGTGGAAAAGACCTTCAAGAACACTGAGCTCAACCTTTCACCAAACACCATCTTGTCAACTAAACCATAGTAGTACAAAGTGCCACATCCAGTTGTTTTTTGAACACTTCCAGAGATGGTGACTCCCCCACCTCCCTGGACAGCCCCTTCCAATGCCTGACCATGCTTTCAGTGAAGAAATTCTTCGTGATGTCCAACCTGAACATCCCCTGGTGCAGCTTAAGACCATTTCCTCTTCTTCTGTCACTAACTCCCTGGGAGAAGAGGTCAGCCTTCAGTGATTGTAAAGGATGGCAGAATCTCCGGTCATGGTAACAAAATATTGGCAGTTCCCCTTTGAGCCTTTTAGTATCTATTCCTTAACACAAATGGACTTGCTGCTGTTGGCAATCAACATGTTGGAAGTGGTTAACACAAACAGACTAAGATACCAGAAGGCTCTTGCCCCACCAAACTAGCAGAATACATGTAATCTGTCCCCTGGGCTTTCAAATCCTCAGTATATATATATATTGTCAGAAATTGCTAGAAGACCTAATTTAAACAACATCTTGTTATTTGTTTAGCAATGTAAGGAAGAGAAAGCATATCAACAATATTGGAGGGGGGAGAATATCTGTAAGCCCTACCAAGCAAACAGATCTGACTCAGCTCTATCTAGGATTGCCAGAACAGATTTCTTTATTCCCTAGAAGCAAGCTAAAATCCAACATCATGCACTGCAGAATGTCTGTAGGATGTTCCCTGGGAAAACGGCTGACAACTTGTTCATATGAAATAAAAAGTTAAAAGGGATGTTTTTCTGTATTACTAGTCTTACTTGCTGGTACCATTCCTCTCTCTTGTATAATAAGTTATACAGAGTATTACAGAATTAAAAAAACCAGATAAATAAATGTGCCTTGGTTGTCTTCTCTGAGGCTGTTCTAGCTGTGCTTAGTGAAGTATTACTTTGCTCTTTGCTAATTAGTAAATGACTCCTAATTTCTGAATCACGTGCAATTTCACATGCAACACAAGCTCTCCTGGTGTGCCCATTTTTCTTATATATGAATGTCCAAACAGCAGATACTGGCCCAGTGCTTCCAGCTGTGGATGTTCTTCATGGTACAAACTCAAGAAAGCCAGTTAAATCAAATGCCCATCTCCCAACACATTTAATTATGAAGAGAGCTAAAGAAGCTGCAGGGGAAAAATCAATGGAACGTGTGTTCAAATCATAGAATCGTGGAATGTTTACTGTCAACAGAAATGTTTGCTGTTCAACACATGCTAAAATAATGTGCAGAATTGTGATGTATTCACTAGTCAGGCTGGACTTGTGAGTGCAGTCTTTGGAACAGAGTACAAAGGCAAGAACTACTAATACCACTGAATGAAAAACTTGATGTTCCTTGCCCCAGGGTATTGCAATATAGAGTAATAGAACCATTTAGGCTGGAAAAGGCTCTTAAGGTCAAGTCCAATCATAAACCATAACTCTTGTTTTACACGTAAATCTAATTATTTAAACCTTACAATTTCCTTAAAGGATGGAAGGGAAGAGGAGGGGAGAGGGAGGGGGAAGGGAGAGGAAGAGGAGACTTCAGAGAAAAGAACCAGTCAGTGGCAGACAGGAGGCTCCTGTTGTCACTGAAAGGTAAAGACTTGCAATATAGATGTGGAGCAGGTACATTCCTGATGGACAACAAAGCTATTCCTGAGCTGTGAATGTGACCACTCCTGTTCTTACAGTTATATTTCAATTACCTTTTCTGCATGCACTGACTCTTTTTTTAAGCTCAAACCCACTGCAGAAATCAGACATGTCACATAAGGTTACAACAACTTTCAGTCCCTGTAGTCGGGACCGGGTATTATTTGGGGTCCCCTGTCTCTCCACATTGTCTCTCTCAGCTCCTCTCTGTGTGTGCAGATGAGCTCACACCATAAAACCAAACATGTCACATGGGGCATCAAGGTTAAATGATGGAAATAAATAAAAAAAAAGGCATAAATTAGAAGAGAGGGGGGAAAATAGGCCTATTTTTTCCTACCATTAATGGAAAAGTGTTCCCGGTTCAAGAGACAATTTAAAATTAAAATAACAAGTGACACTAAGCACAGATCTACACACTGCAAGATCTGCTTTGCTAGTCTACATTGAAAGGAGTTGGCTGCAAAAGGGATTTTGCATTGTAACTCCCTCAAGACTGGGAGAAAAAAAGAAGAAAATAAATTATTACTAAGGAAATAAAAATGCAAAGCCTCTTGGGAAGACAGCAGCATGAGTTCACTAGAATTGTAGGTCATTAAGTCCTTGAGTAAAGTAACATCCTTCCACGGTGCAGCTTTGACGACAATGCTGACAAAATTTCTGCTCCTTCTTGCGTTGCTGCCGACTCTGAAAAATGATAAAAGTGCAAAATCTGCCAAAGATGGGCAGAGACTGCAAGAAATAACTGGGCCAGTCTAAAGCAAAAGAGGTTAAAATAATGTCTTCTAATCTCTTTTTCCTTGTCCTGTGTTACCTGTCTGTTTTTTAAGAGGGTAACTCTGTTAGCAACCCCAGAAAAAATACTGAAGCTAGTCAGTCTAGCACCCTGTTCCTCCCTTCAGCTATGCAGAAGACAGAGTGATTTTGCTTTCAGTTTACAAATAGGAACGGTGTCCCATCATTTTATTCAATTTTGACCCCTGTGAAACTCACTGCACTTGCTTTGATGCTTTGGTGATGTGCGTAAACCAAAGCAAAAAGGATGGTTTCAGTCAAATAAAGGGTTTGAGTTTGTGCCATCTCGCTAGTAAATCTAATGACAAGAAGATGATGCAGTTAAGGCCATGAAATCTCAGTGCTTTCCTGCTCTGATGGTACCCAAGACAGAGAAACGTCCTTTATGTCACCGATGGTGCCGGGGACAGGATGCAGCACAAGGAGAGATCATGACACTCCCGTTCACTCCTAAACT
>NW_021939718.1:7058269-7211346 GCF_001715985.3 Manacus vitellinus | reverse complement strand
CTGGAGGTGCGCAGCCGGCAGCCCAGCCGCTTCCAGCAGCTCCACAGGGACCGGCTGCTGCCGCCCGGGGCCGGTGAGACGGGTGGGACACGCGGGGGGCGAGGGGTTGGAAATGGGAATGGGCACTGCCCCGAGCCAGGAGGGCTCCCTGCCCTTGCTGGGGCGGCTCGGCTCAGCTCAGCTCAGCTCAGCTCAGCTCAGCTCACCCGGGGCCAGACAGGGTTGTCCTTGGGGAAGGCAGATCTGCTGGCACAGCCCAGGAGCTGTTCCCATGTGTCCTGCTCTGCCCGTGGGCTGCAGCAGGACAGTCTCGGCTGGGCTGCTCTGGAAACACCTTCGCTCCTCGCTGTCGAGCTGGCCCAGCCCTGCCCAGGGATGTCCCTGCTCCCTGCCCAGCTCTGGGGAGGCTTAAGGAGCTCTCTGGGAGTCCTTGGGACACGATGGGTCGGTCCTGTGCAGGGACAGCTGGCGGGAGTATCCTGTGAGTTTGTGCAGAGGGGAGGAAGACCTGGCAGGAAGTCTCCTGCCAAAGGTAGACGGTATTCCACGAGAATTGAATGAGTAGGTGAGAGCTAAATAGACAAGTTATTTGTTGTTGAAAATCCCCAGAACATGGGATTTTTTCTTTCTAACCCTGCTTGGGAGTATCTGAGATCTTATATTCCCTGATAGAAGTACAATTGCTGCCAAGGGAGGTGTACAGGAAGACCAGTACTGACTCTCTGTCTCCTTTCTTCCTTTCTTCTTCCACTACTCCTACACAGTGAGCTTGGGCCAGAACCTCTTTACTTTACCAGCCAGAGGTTTAGCTGTGCCTCCAGTCCCTTCCAGGACAAGTCAAGGTGTTCAAGGCCGTGAGGCTTCTCCAGCACCTCGCAGTAAAGTGGTTGTCACTCCAGGACTTCTCAGGTTTTCAAGGGAGGTCCCGGTCACGTCCACATCCACAGTGCAGCCTGTGTTCTTCCTTCCACTGCTTCACCAAGGGCCTCAAACCGCTGCCATGGCCCTTCCAGAGCACAGCAGCTGCACAGCAGAGCACAACTCACCAGCCTACAATCCTGCAGGTATGGAAACAGCTTCTGCACTTGCTTTTCAAAACATACTAAAAAGTGATAGGTTTAAGTATCTTTCTACAATGCTCTGTCACCTGTTTATCTCAAGCGAGAATCAGATAGAAAGCACAAGGTCTAAAAGGAAGAGAGATCTTGAAAGCAAAAAGATTCACTGTCTGGTTTTCCTATCCTTCCTCCAGATTTAGAGCATCCCCTGGGGGTTTTGCACACAGCCTCTCGAGGTGAAAGGGCAAGGAGAAAAGCATTTGCCCACAACTAGTTGGTGTTAGGTTGACTTTCATCTTCTTTTAATTAAGCAAAACTAGGACAATGATAGGATAGCGCAGATTTTTAAGATTATCTGTCCTGCAAAGAATGACATTACTTTTAGATGACCTCTGTGCGTTACCCAAACAGTCCTACCTGGAGAACACTGTTCCACAACACTGCTTTTTGGAATAAAATCGCAGTTCAGTTTTGGTGTGTGCGTCTGAAGATGTAATCTCGTCTTAGGTGAATCCACTTTCAGTGGTATGTTGTGATGAGAAACCAAAACAGCCAAATCAAAAAGCTGATGGGAAGATACAGAAGTCTGCAATTATGAAGCTTTTATGTGTGTGTACAGACTTTACAATCCATATTTTAATATTTTATATAATATATATAATTTTGTATAATTTTAATATACACATCAACTAGAATACTTTTCTTTAAGATTAATAAATCGGTAATTGGTCTTCAGATGACCTGGAGAGCACAAATACATTTCTGGAATTGAGTTTACTGTGTGATTCCTGAAATGTTTGATCAAAGGAAGCAATAGAGCTCTGCAAACCAAACCCAAATTCTGGAAGCCTGATGACCGTGTTTGGATTCTTGCAGCCACACTGGGGAGTTCAGCCCCCAATTCCCTGACTGGCAGTGCTGGTTCTGCAGCATCAACGACCTCCAGCTGGGCCTGTAATCCCTCTGCTGCCCACGAGTGGGCAGGAGTAGATCCGGAAGTTGTGTTTCAGATGCTCGAGGAGGTGCTTGCATCAAACCTGCCTGAAATGTTTCCCTTTCTTGAGGTAACTCCATTCAATAGCAATGCTGGGGGCTGGACTGACGTGTTTTTAATGTACTTGCCCACCTGAGAAGTAAAGGCTTCTTTAATTCAGCTTCTAATGGACAGCAAAGAGTTTGCTTGGTAAAGTTAAGGTTTAAAGAAGAAGAGGGACTGAAAAAGTATCCCATATTCATGAGCATGAGGTGGGTTAGTTTGTGTTGGCCAAATTAGGGGACTCATTTTCTTGGGAAAAATACCTCCTGCAGTTGCATTCACAGTGATGAAGTGGAAGCTTTGTAGGTTATAACTTGATGTCTTGGATCCTAAATAAGAGAAGAGTATTTTGAGCATTGCCACTGAAGGCAAAGTCTCACACGCAGTGAGGGGCATGTGAGAGGTCCCTCTGTTGCAGAGGTCCCTGAAAGCTCCAGCCTCGATGGGACTGTTCTGCTCAGTGCAGTGCAGGGAAGAGCCCGTCCTTGCACCACCACACACGGAGTTGGCAGGACTCTTTCCTTAGAGCCCTCTCAGTGTATTGAGTGTCACCTGCACGTTAAACATTGTCAGCTTTGACAGCTTTTGAACTGTGTTTGAGAAGTAAATCTCCATTTTTAAGACCTTTGGGGCCCAGACTTCCTTGTTAGCAAGGAGGGATTAAGTGTGTGAGCCATGGAGTTGTTGGGGGCAGGCGTTTGGGTTTTGAGGCCCCATGACTTGTGTAATTGGTGTGAAGGACAGTGTTGGTCCTGGATGTGAAATGGTCAAGGACTTATTGAAGTGGTCAAAGGCTTATTCTGTGTTGAAGAGCGATTCATGGACTATTAGACCTTTTGTTGGACAAGTCGCCTCTTTTCATTAGGAATCCCCTTTCTCTAACTCTTGCTCTTCCCAGACTTCTCTGGAATGTTCAGTTCCTGTATTGGCACAGGCCTTTTTGCTTATTGTTACACAACTTTGCCAAAGAATGTCTCTGTTTCTATTGATGTACGGACCTGTTGCCTTTTGTATATTTAACACTGAGTAAGAGCAGAGTCAACGTGGGGAGAGTGATTTTTTTGCATTACCAGTATCTTCTTCCCAAGTGTGATGCCCTTTTGTCTACTGTAACATCACACACACCAGTTTTCAAAAGCGTTTGATTGCTTAATAGAAGGAAATGTTGCAGGCTCTGAGCAGTCATCATCTCTAGGATTCTGATGGTAGGCTATGGCAGAAGAGATGAATATCCTAGAACTGGTCATAGTGAGAATATCTTTGTGCCTAAAGGCAATTTCCAGGTGCTTAACCTTGGGTCTGTACTTCCTCAGCGGAGCAGAAACATGACTTGGTTGTCTGGTTTTGGGGGGCTTTTTACCCTACAGATTTTTGTCACATGATCATGGAAATACACCAGTTCAGTAAATGGCTGGCTGCAAAGTACATGTTGGGCAGCAGCAGAAGGCTCCAAAAAGCAAGCAACACCTTGTAATTTATTGTCTTAGAAGGAGGATGGGCGGGGAGGGGGATTCCCAGCCAGAAATGTGTGGCTCATGTGTAGTTTTGCACCACACAGCCCTGTGCAGTGAGCAACCTGACACATGTGGGCAGCAAGGAGGGCACCTGGATTTCTGTTGACTGGTTTCTTGCAGCTCCTGTGATAAGTGAGGGCAAAGTTCTGACTGTGAGCACACACAGCCTCACTTAGTGTATTCTGGTTTTCTGATTTCGTGTTTTGCTTAATAGGACAAGAGCTTTCACTTTGGCAACCTTAATTCTGAGATTAAAGCACTTGTCCTGTAAACCATCTGAGCAGTGTTCACTTTGTGTTACACATCCTTCTGGAGCGTAGAACAGTTTTTACTGTGTCCCTAAAGTGATTCCAAGAAAATATCGAGTGACCCGTGGGTTTATTTCTATTTGTTTTTCTTTTAAGGGGAATATTAGTGTTCCCTCTGAGTCTTCAGGAGGGGAGCCTTGGAACAAGGCTGCAGCAGAGAAAGCTTTGCCTGGCAGTGCGAGCAGCAGGAACAGTTCCCTGGAGCCAAATGAGCCTGGTAAGAAGAGAGTCTACGTTCTTTTAGAGATGAGCGAGACAGCTGCTCTAAGGCTGAGTATTACAGGGAGATCAGAACAGTTGAGTTATTGTCTGCAGTGTTAGTGCTTCCTTGTGCCTTCAGTGAAAATATTGTGCTTGTACAACCTCGCAGAGTACTCACCAACACACTTCTCTAGATGTGCTCAGACCAGGTGTTCTTCTGTGCAAAAGGGTGTGAATTAGATCAGTGAACAAAACCTGACGTTCTGGGAGTTGGGCCACTAACACAGATGTGCTACAGAGGCGGTGCTGAGTAATGAGGTGACTATTAAAGCAACAGGGAGAAAACCCAGCAAACTGGTGATGTCAGTGTAGAAGTCCAGGCTTTTTGTCTCAAATCACTACCTATATTTAATACCAATCTGCTGATACCTATGCTGAGACACGTGAGAAAAACAAGAGGCAGAACATCCGAGGCCAAGCAATTCACAAATCCAGTAACTAAAGGAAAAACCTGAATGTCCTCAAATCAGCAAGACCCAAGAGGAGAGAGAGAGCACTTTAGATCTGTTCTAGGGCAAAGGTGGTGCAGGCTGCTGGCCTTGTAGGGAGGCCTTTTCCCTCCCAGCTGTTCATCCAAGAGCTGATGGTAGAGTTGGAGGAACTGTTGCTCACTTCAGAGGGCAGTTTCTGGATCCCAGATAACGATGCTGGTTAATAACTCAGCTCACATTGCCCATGAGTTTCAGCCATTTAAGTAAGGACTGAGGCCTTTGGCGGCACAGAGAAAGAACAAGGCTGGAGCTGTCTTTGTGAGATGTGACTGTCTCTGTTTAAAGCTCTTGTGCCATTTGCAGGGTGAGTGCTGGGACTTTATTGGGTACTTCAAAACTTTAAAGTATTGAAAACTTGGAAGAATTCCTATTCTTTAAACAGCAGGCCTCAAATTCCCAAGTGAGAGCCTGCCTTTGAGGCCATCTTTTACAGTCCCTGACAGGAATACAACTGCTCGATGTGCTGCTGAGGAGAATGCACACAAGGACCCACAGTGACTCTGTTCCCTTTGTTTCCCAGAGGTCCATGAGCTGTACCTCGCCAGGAGAGCTGCTCTGCGTGGGAGGAAGCGACTGAGGGAGAGCCTGTGAAACAGGGCAGCGGGAATCCCTCTGTATATAGTTATATTTAAAGATGGGTAGAGTTACATTTCTAGATATAGTTGCATATTTATATTTATAGATGTATAGAGATGAAATAATATATTAATATTTTTATTATTATTATTTATTATTTTTAATATTTAGCATTATTTCTTATAATTACTATTATTTTTATTATTCTTACAGTAGTAATTAGTAATAATATATTTTATAATTATTACTGTAATATTAAAACATTTTATATTAATAATATTATTTAATATTATTTACTATTTAATATTTAACTTGATAATTACATACTTTATATATTAATATTTATTTTATTTATATTTTATTTGTAGACCTGTATAGTTACATTTACATATAGTCATATTTTTATAGATTTATTAACATATATAGTGCACAGTCTACATATAATTTTACATCTAGTTATATTTATAGGTGTATATAGTTACATAGTTAGATGTATATGGATGTTTAGGTACATATATTGATATTTGTATAGGTATAGGCTGCTTTCTCACCTCTGCTGCCTTTTCCATCCCTCACTCTTCCCGACTGTGCTGTCTCTGTCCCCGCTCCCTCTGCCGCCTCTGGGCTGGTGGCCGGGCCGGGGGAGCAGCAGCTCCAGCCCCAGGTCCCGGCCCCCCACACCCCCATGGGACTGGGGGGAGCTTCTGGTGGCACCAGGCACCACTCCCCAAGGAGCTGCTGGAGGATGGTGAGGCTGAGGGGGCTGGGGGGGCCGAGGGGACGGCGATGCTGAAGGGACGGTGATGCTGAGGTGATGGTGGCACTGAGGGGACAGTGGGGCTGAGGGGGCTGGGGGAGCTGTAGGGGACGGTGGGGACTAAAGGGTTTGGGGAACTGAGCGGAATGGCAGGAATGGAGGGGCCTGAAGGAGCTGTGGGGAAGCGTGGGACTGAGGGAACTGGCAAGAGACACGGGCTGAGACAGGTGTTGGGGCTAAGTGGGCTGGGAAACTGAGGGAAATGAGAGTCTGAAGGGACTGAGGAGACTGGAGGGGCTCTGGGTTTGCCAAGGGCATGGTGGGGCCAAGGGGATAGTGGGGGACCAACGGGGAGCACAGTGGGGTCCAAGCCTGCTGGGCCACAGCACCAGTTCCAGGCTCTCCACTTTTGCCAGGACTGCCCTGAATTCCTTGTGAGCAGCAAGAGACTGATGAGGGCCAAGAGAGAGAAGCTGACGACCACCAACCACATCTTGAACAGGGACCTGCTGCTGCTGCTGCCTGAGACCCTTGGTGAGGCCACTGGGGCCGGTGAGATGGGATGGGTGTGAGGGTAGTTTGGGGTTGGAAATGGGCACTGTCCCAAGTCAGGAGGGCTCCCTGCCCTTGCTGGGGGTGGCTCAGCTCAGCTCAGCTCAGCTCAGCCGGGCCAGACAGGGTTGTCTTTGGGGAAGGCAGATCTGCTGGCACAGCCCGGGAGCTGTTCCCGTGTGTCCCGCTCTGCCCGTGGGCTGCAGCAGGACAGTCTCGGCTGGGCTGCGCTGGGAACACCTTCGCTTCTCACTGGCGAGCTGGCCCAGTCCTGCCCAGGGATGTCCCTGCTCCCTGCCCAGCTCTGGGGAGGCTTAAGAAGCTCTCTGAGAGTCCGTGGGACACGATGGGTCGGTCCTGTGCAGGGACAGCTGGCGGGAGTATCCTGTGAGTTTTGTGCAGAGGGGAGGAAGACCTGGCAGGAAGTCTCCTGCCAAAGGTAGACGGTATTCCACGAGAATTGAATGAGTAGGTGAGAGCTAAATAGACAAGTTCTTTGTTGTTGAAAATCCTCAGAACATGGGGCTTTTTCTTTCTAACCCTCCCTGGTAGGATCTAAGGTTTTGTAGTCCCTGATAGAAGTACAATTGCTGCCAAGGGAAATGTACAGGAGGACCAATGTTGACTCAATATCCCCTTTGCTTCCCAGATGTCCATCTGTACCTCTCCAGGAGGGCTGCTCTGCATGGGAGGGAGAGACCGAGGAAGAGCCTGTGAAGATGGGGCGGCTGGGATCCCTCTGTATATACTTCTATTTAGAGATGTGTATAGTTATCGTTATACCTAGGTAGTTATAGGTATATAGATATTTGCATATGTAGATTGATATATTTGTATAGGTATATTTATATATTTATCTAGTTATATATGTACCTAGTTGTATTTATGTATGTATCTAGTTGTATTTATATATCTATGTTATATTTCTATCTGTATTTAGTTATAATTACATATGTGTGCAGTTGTATAGCTATATAGTTATATTATTCTAGTTATAGGTATATGGATTTTTAGGTGCATATATTAATATGTATCTAGTTATATTTATGTATGTCCATTGCTATATTTATGTATATTGTTATATTTTCATTATATTTAAATAGGTATAGAGTTGTATAACTGTCTAGTTATATTGATGTAGTTATAGACCTATGGATATATTGATATTTGTATATTTATATATAGGTTCACTATGTGTATATTTATATATGTATTTATATAGTATATTTAACATGTAATTATATTTGTATCTATATTGTTATGGTTATGTGTATGTAGTTATGTTTCTGTAGGTACAGAGTTGTATAGTTTTATAATTATATTTATTTACTTATAGGTACGGTGTTATTTGGATAGATGTATTGATATTTTTGTATTAGTTTATAGGCTGTACAGTTGTAGTACTCTGCAATAAGTTAACTTTTTTAACTGCAGTTAATATTTGTATATTTTTACATAGCATAGTTGTAGCAATCTAATAAATTGTTTTAAACTTAAATCGATATTTATGTATTTATAAATCAGCACAGGTGTAACAATTTGTAATAAATTTTATTTTTTAAACTTAAATTTATTTTTGTATGTTTATGTATCGGTAATGTGGGTGTAGAAATGTGCAATAAATTTAATTTTTAAACTGAAATAAATGTTGATTTGTGTTTTTTGAAGCATCTAGCAGAATTTTGAAGATTTTGGCAGCGGACTGGGGGAAAATATCAAGACATGCACAGCAGATCCCCCTGTTCCAGTAAAGCTGGGAAATGAAACCATAGATTTTGGATAGACAGTGGAGTCACATGTTCAGTGATAACCCACTGCAAGGGCTCACTAAGAGAATTGACTCCACTCAATGTAGAACAAACCAGGAGCAAACCCAGCAAGGGTAAATCCATACCCTGTCAGACTGGAAGTCCCTCACAGACGACTCAGGGAGTTCCAACTGAACTTAATCCCTGACAGAAACAAACAGGGACTCTGAGCTAGCTCTGCTCTGTTTGGCAGTGTGTTGGCAAACCAACTGGAACAGTGGTGGAGTAACAATACCAGTGTAACTGCTGCAACATGTGGATGAATGAAGATCAATTGATAGAAATGTTGAAATGTTCCAAAATCCAGAAGGATGGTGGATAACTGGGAATTAACAAGTTCTTGTAACCACTAAAATGATAGAAGCCCTTTTTTGAGAAGTTCCACAGAGGAACTCGCATGGATGGTGATGCTACGATAAGTAGTATCAGAAGACATCAGTATCTTCTTGGTTTAGTGGATATATTTTCAGGACACAGGCTATGATCACCCCCTACTCACATAAGCACCTTCCTCACACACTGCACAGTAAAACAAGTGTGCATGGTATCTTCAAATGGGGACAAGAGAAGGTAAAGCCGATGACTGAGGACTTAGCTTATGGAACAGGAAATGCTGTTTTTCTATAGTTGGAAGGATGTACAAATAAGCCCCTGGCATACTGGAGGTGTGCTGGCTCTGCGGATTCACCTCCTTGCACCATCTCTGCACAGGTTGAAATAAAACCAAATAACTCTGTGTGTGGATCCACTGCTTGCACAGCAGCTGAAAGAGCCCAGGTTTGGGACAACATTGATAGGCTACCAAGGAGGCTGTGTAATAGATGTTATTGAAAGTTTTTTTAAAAAAATTAGCTCAGATGCGCCCTAAGCTTCTGGCTAGACTATTTCCACTAGCTTGTTATGGACTTCCTTGGGAACACTATCCTGTGACTCAAAAAAAGCAACCATCCAGACATGATGAGCATCACAGGAGATCATGTGTCCTTATATGGGCACAAGGACTGGTCACATACGTTGTTCTGATAGCTATCAGTGAGATAAATATCAGGAATACTTTATTTACAGTTGAATTTCTTTTAAAGTGAAGGTGACTTCTTGGGATCTCTTCCCGCCATAGGTTTTGTCTTTTTTTTTTTTTCAAAAAAGGAAGACCTTTATCCCCTTAAAATATTAGAATTATGATTAGAATTTCTAGTACAGAAAAGCTTTTAAAGCTATAATTTATTAATCTATGTCACAGATCAGTGTGAAACTGTGACCTGTTGAAAGAATTTGAGGGACTGAATATTTCATATGCAGATCAAAATATTTCTGGCAATAAGAAAAAAAAGTCCTATAAAAGACAAAGAAAATCCTTAACACATTAACAATTTCAGCAATAAATAGAGAGGGCACTAATGTCTTTATCCACGATGTGGAATACTTTTACCTTCAGGGATACTAGGACTTATTTGCTGACAATGCTGCCTTTTTTTTTTAAGGTCTCAAGAAAGTACATGCTTTGTCCATACTAGGAGCAGAAAAAAGTCACCTCTGGAAAGAAGTTCAGAAGAACATGTGCTCCCATCTGAATATACGTGCTACAGCTGCGTTTACAGCAAGTACATAAGTACTACAAGTGATGAAGTTTGTACAGGCTTGATGCCGGCTTGTGTTAAGCTGGTGTGTCAGCAAAAACAATAGAACTATCCATGATTTGTATGTAAGCCAACTCTTTGGCAAAGACATGCCTCTTGTCATTTTTGTCAAGAAACTTTTAAGATTTAGGGCTTGTTGTTGTCACTGATCCCTTTTTCCAGTCTAACCCCTCAGGGCTGGTCAGGTTCTGCACTCTATTCCACTCAGCAGCTGAACACATTTCCTGCCATCCAGGCTCCTGCCCATGTCAGGGTCATGCACAGACCGGTTCTGCAGCCTCCAGAGAAGAGCAGGTTGAGGGAGGAAAGGCAGTAGACAGTCACTGGGGTCTTGAGAGCAATGAGAGCAATCCAAAATAGGACCTCTGCTGTGTTTTGAGGATAAGAGTGATAAACCCACCCATGAATATGAGTGTGGAAATCTCACTCATAAAAAACAGAGAAAAAATTGTCCTTTAGTATCTGCCGAAGGCCAGATGGGGCTCTGATCCACCTAGTCTAGCAGAAGATGTCCCCATGGCAGAGGTCTTGGAACAGGATGATCTTTAAGGTCCCTTTCAACCCAAACCATTCTGTGATTCTATTAATTACAAAATCATACACCTGATGACAAATCAAACACAACAGCCATGGATGCCCCACTACAATATTGGAGGTTGCTGTAGTCACTCGTGTCACCTGGAGACAGTTTTTTATTTGGAGAGACGTTCAGGGTCCTACTGTCTATAGGTAACTTTTCCTGGTTCAGTAACACAAGAGACGTCAGAACAGACTATTTGCAAGCACAGTATTGTTTAACCTGCCTGTGAACCTGATAAGAGAAGTCTATTTGTGTTATTACAGTGTCTTCCATACACTGTACAGGTAGTGGGTTGTATTTGTTTTACCTTTTGCAATGTTCATACACAATGCTATATGCATAAATACTAGCATTAAGTCCCAATTCCCTCTTTGCACAAGGATATGTAATCATCAGAAATATTTAACAAGGAGCCATATTAGCTTCACGCTTGATAGTGTGGGTTGCTGAAAGTGGGAGATGAATAATGGTAATGCTTAATAAATTCCACTCTTTCCAGTTGCAGTTTGTCCTTTATCAACCCTGTTCCATAGAAATCCCTTGTTTACAGGAGAGACTAAATGAAATTCCTGAATACAGATGAGAATTTTGCAATTCAGGCTGATTAAAAGGGGAGTTTTCTGTTACTGTGAAAAGACAATGTAAATGTGTAAATGACCTGTTTGCCGTATATTCTGGAGGAGGCTTTGCAGTTAAGAATGAAAAGGAATAAAACAGTTCTCTTAAAAAGTACCATAAAAGAGTTCTTTGTATTATCAGAAGCAGCTACACTGACATTAACCTCCACTATTACAAATGCACAATCACCCTTTGCATGGCTTAATTTGGCCATAATTTTGAGCTGCAATTCCGAAATTGCATAAAATATGCTGTGAACAATGGAGGAGAGGAGAAATACCAACATTTCTCATCAGCCTTTTGGATTGGAAGGGCTGTTTCATTTACGCTCCCTTAACTGTCAGCCTCAGGTCTGCTGTGCAAACAGTTCTACACTGAACCTTACGTACTTTTCTAACACCAACATAGGTGCAAACCTGTAAAATCTTCCAAGCATCACACTGATTTAGACTGACAGAACTTACACAGAAATTCCTTTACCTGCTTCTGCAAATCCTTCTTCATTTCCAAAGCTGAAAGACATTTCCTCAGTGGAAGTGGAATTAGTGCCTTGCTCTCTGGATGCGGTAGTGTTTTACGCCTGTCTTGCCAGGTAAAGGGGCAGCAAATTTGTTCATACTGGCCATTACAGTTAAATCTTTGGTCTAAGACCAAAAGGAAAATGTTAATTTAAGAAGCAATTTTACTTGGATTTTTTTTCACGTGTGGACAAACTGTGGTCTGCTGACAAGAATGATACTGTCCTTGTGAGTACAAACCTCCCTGAGAGGTGAACAATCACAGAGGTCACATCTGCAGATGAAAACCCACCGTACCATTAATTTGATGTAAAGTAAACACAAGTGACACAGTTCTTCATCCTCAGCAAGGACTTGCCATTGCAAAGACATTATTAACATGCAGAGCTCTTGTTTACAACTGTTATTAAAATGCTGGACAAAGCAGCCAACCAAATCCCTTTATCCTTCTGTGCCTCTTGCTGTTGCTGCTGAGAAAGGAAGAGGAAGAGCCCTTCAGGGTAAATAGAGGAGACTTTCCAATAGGGAGAAGCTTCTTCTTTTGTATTCCAATGACAACAGAGGGTTTTGTCTTGAATCTCTGTGTCAGCAGCTGCAGAAATGCTGAGAAGTTGTGTTTGGTCATCACAAGCAGGATCTGAGCAACCCAGAGTTTTACTGTTCTGAAATCCAGAGGCTTTAGGCAGTGACGTGACCTTCTGCAGGAATATGGAGACAAAAGCAGAATGGGGTTTCTGTAAAATTGTAATGAACATATAATGTTATTAAACATATATTGATAAGATAACATAAAAGCTCATAAAGCATATAAAACTGATGTAAAGCCAGTCAGAAAGAAATAATTTATTGTAATAAACAACAAAGGTTGCAGATCACAGGAAAAAAAGCTTTCTGGTGGAAGGAACATGAGTTTTAAAATTAGGATCAATTTTTAAGTTTTAATTTGTTCTCTCTTTCAGGCTACAAAGAAGATCTGGTGTGCCATAGTGGAATCTGATGCCAAGAGTTTGAGAATAGGATGTGATAAGAGCACCAGACTGTTTTATTTGTATATAGGAAGCAGCCCTGTAGAGTTTTCCTTTCAATTCAAAGTAGAAGTCCTGTTTTTCTAAAAAGAATTTTGATATATGGGTGTTTTGGAGGAAGAAAAAGAAAACAGCAAACCACCTGATGTCTATATTGACTTAAAGTATATCACAGAAAGCTAAAAGTTCACCAAGACAAAAGGCCTTCACATAATTTCGACTGTTATTCTCCTAATAACAATAATTTCACAGTATATGTTGATATAAGCAAGCACCAGCAGATTAAGTCAGACCCTCTTTCCTTGCTCTGGCTTTTCAAATACCGCTAAGGAAAGGTTAGGCTGTTTTATTACCAGAAAGATTTTAAACTCTTCAGAAATCAAAACTGAATTCAAGTCAGGTATATAAACACTGTAATTTCCAGACTTCTAAAATCTTGTATTCTTTTGTATTTGCTTGGACTCTAACTTGTTCTTTGACAAGAAAAAAAGGCTAGATATGGGACTAATCCTTTCTTTGATAAGAAACAGTTTTTAACAGGAAAGAGGGGAAAAGGCCTTTGAACAAAACTTTACTTACAAAAAAACTAGCTGCTGTAGCAAATACTTATCAAGATAAAAAGGTATGTCATTTTCTGTGCTGGTAAGTGTGCGTGTTATTAAGCCTGTGTTTTCTAACCTATGAAAATCCACACTACATTGTGAATCTCTGACTAAATATTGTTATTTGACCTCCTTAACAGTGCAAATTATGCTGGGTTCAGAGAACTTTGCTTAATTACCTTAATGCTTTGATCAGTCCCATGCACATACAACATTCAGAAGCCATTAACCACAGCGCTCAGTGTTTGGCAGATATTTGGTCTTGAAGGAAAACTTCTTGCTATTTTTTTTCCTATCATTTTTAAAACTCCTTGGTTTTGGTTGATATCAAGAGCTAGAAAGCTAAAGCATGGGGGAAAAGGCTACGTATGATAGCAAACTAGTGTGTTGTCAGAAAACGTCCCTTAGATAAAATCAGAAGTTCAAAAGACTCCATCCTCCACTTTCCCTTTCCCTTTCCCTTTCCCTTTCCCTTTCCCTTTCCCTTTCCCTTTCCCTTTCCCTTTCCCTTTCCCTTTCCCTTCCCTTTCTCCTTCTCCTTTTCATTCCTGTTGTCTCTTATTTTCACATACAGAGGGTTTTATCGTTTGTTCCCTTCAAAAGTAATTTACAGCACCCTCATTCTTTCAGTTCAGTTCTTTCAGTTCTCTGAGAGACATCTCCACACCATCCTGCTCTTGCAGGGCACTCTTGCTTGGTGACAGAGGCTGTTAAGAGCACTGCCAACAGCACCTGTGAAGCCAGAGCTGCGGGATCAGTGCTGGCCTGAGGTGCTACCCTTGGAGTGGAAATATCGGTAGGAGGTCATGCTCTGCCTCTCTGTGTTCACAAATCCCTGGAATCCTTTCTGCTGTGATCAGGGTCACTGGGCAGCACTACCAGGGAAAGCAGAGGATGTGGTGAAGCTTCAAGGACAGCTTGGGCGGGGGTTCTGGACAGCAGGACCCTCCCCCGACCAATGGTCAGTTCTGCACACAGGTATGTCACACTCTCAAAAGATGCAGTGCTTTTTGGGGAACATCTGTTCAGCCTTAGACATTTGTGGAGGCCAAAAACTAGGCCCTCTTTTCCTGATAAAGCAAACGATAGGAAAAAAAATTCTTTTGACCAATATGGCTTCCAACATGTACGTTGTAAGACAATTATTTTCCCACACATGCTGCAGTCTCCCTCTTTTACCGCTACCAAAATCCCAGTGCTTGATGCACACAGCCCCAGGATATTTTCATGAATATCTCATAAAAAGCACAGTCAGCCTCTCAAGGAAAGCAAAGTGTATTTTCTAATATAACCGAGTAGTTTGGCTTTTGAATGTTTTACATTTGCAACTGTGGCCCTCTAAGCAATACTACTCGTTTTCAGAGGTGAGGTAGTTATGATCAAAGAATTAAATTTTACATGAAATTTCCTTATGGATAACTGTCATAAAACAGAATGGATGTTTGGAGAGTGTGTTATTATGATGTAATTATGTTCGAGGTCTGATGCGCATACACACACACAGTATGACATCTCCCCTTTAAATTTCTTTCCTTTTTAAATATAGAGTTCTAAGAATATATAAATCTGTTTGGAAAAAAAGGTCAAAGATTCAGTAGTAAAAACTTGTCTGCCTTCCTGGTCCTCCATTCTGGACATCCAGGGCCATAGGGTGATGCTTTCAAGACTGTTCTTCAGCCAACAGTAACAGGCATCGGCACAAAGGCACCATCCTGCCCTCTTTTTGTGTCATCAGCAATAGAAACAAGTTTCTTTCTGTTCCCAAATGAAAAACAATTATGTATTTTTGTGTGTAAAATCTGATGACTTTTGTTGATGTTAGTAACATTTCACAGGGCCAAAGCATATTAAAATTTCTGCAGTTTTACAAAATAGAGATGTAAATGTCACAGAAAACATAGTAAAGATGGAGATTTAGTCACCCTGAAAAAAATTACTTACTTTTTGAATCTTTTATAGAATCACAGCTTGATCC
Organism: Manacus vitellinus; assembly: GCF_001715985.3. NCBI lineage: Eukaryota > Metazoa > Chordata > Aves > Passeriformes > Pipridae > Manacus > Manacus vitellinus. The sequence continues at coordinate 7,196,030 of NW_021939718.1, read as the reverse complement.
GGAGTCCAAGTGATGTCACCTTCCCCTGCCAATGAGCCATCTTGCAAATGCAGAACGTGTCAAACCCAAATCTGGTTCCATCACACATTTTTATGCCCAGTTGTCTCCAAACACTGCAGCAGCACAAGCTGCAGCTAGCAAAAGTAACAGCAAAGCCTATTTTAAGGATGGTTTGGAAGATCCTTTATAGCTTTTCTAAGTGCACAGAAGTGTGTTCTCCAACAGCAGCAGATTAATGAATCCACATCCCCTCAGTCTCACTGCTATTGCCATCCTACACCTTCTGTGCCCTGTGCCTGGAGCCTGGTAAATAGAGTGTTTTGGCATTACCAGTAACATTGGTTTTGCTTTGGCTCAACACTGCAAGGTCTCCAGACTTCCCTGTGCTGTGTCCAGTCTAGGCCATTCCAGCATGCCTGGCCCTGACTGCAACATTTCACCAGCTGGAGAGCAGGGCCAGAGTCTGATGTGGCTTCTCTCCTACTTATGGTGACAGCAGGTGGTTTTTTTTGTAGAGTGAACTCCTATGACCACACAGAGTCAGGGTGTGACAGTGTGACAGAGGGCAGGGACGGCACAGGCCAGTGGTCCCAACCTTTGGAGATAGGTCATAGCTGTCGATCAGGAACCGTAAGACCTCAGGTTCATCGGATAAAGACAGTGTTGGAGACAACAAAAACCCCAGAAAAACTGCATAACTGAGAACCAAGGGATAAAAGGGGGCATGTAGGCAGACTTTTATTAGGAAACCTATAAAAATAAACTCAGGTGAACCCAAGGACAAGAAGGAAGATGTTACCAACGTCAGTGTCTTCCTCCTCACAGTGAAGAGGAGGAAAACCCTGTCATTACCATCACAGCCCTCCCAACAAGAAATCCAGGACACTGATGAGTCTCTGTACAACTTTCCCAGACTGAGTTGTGAGCTGTGGGACTTGGGAAAGTGTTTGAAGGGCTAGCACAACCGCACAAATGTGGTAGGTACTAGGAAGTGTTTCTGTATTCAGTTCTAACTGCATTATTGATGGTTTTCAGTATTAATTAATCCCATGGGTGTTTCGACTGGCACAAGTGTGCTCTAGATGTAACACCATTGTTGTATGTCATTACAGATTCTGCACATACTCATATCCCAAATGCATGACATTGTTGCAGGCACTTCCTTTTTCTTTTGGATATTAATGAATTTGAGGGATTTAATGACGATTCATTTGATTTAGTCATTTTCCAATAAGCATACTGAAGTAAGAAGTTGACACTAAACTTTGAGTCAATACCACCATTACATAATATCTTCCCAAATTAAGTCAATTAATACCTATTATTTTCTACTCCTGTATTTTGCACTGAAATTTGACTTGCCCTCCATTTATCAAAAAAAAAGAGATTTTCCAAATCTTCGTTACATTTATCAGCACCGTTTAGCAATATTTTCATTTTAAGCTAGTCTGTTCTTTGAGACTAAAAGACATAATCATTCTGAACAACAAAAAAGCCTCAAATAATTTTTGTATTTCAGATCAAATAAGATCTAAATTCTAAGTAATAGACATCTCATATTCATTTATCCTTTTCTGATTGCACTGTGACCTACTCAAAGATGTCATGTGAATTTTATTTAGTGCACTATTATGGATTGTTCATGGACTTGTGGACTGGTAGGGGGAGTGTAACACACATACCCATCACTGCCAATAGCTCATGACCTGGAACTCAAGCATAACATTTTCTTGTCCCATCAGCTGAACAACAACATTAATTCAATCCCAACTGATCCAGAAACTGTTAAAACCAACATAAAATGTATAATTAAAAAATAGGCACCCTCATCATTGTTCTGGTGATTATGAACAGGAACTGGGAATGGTGTAGGCTGTGCAGTGGAGCACAGTGGATGTTCAGACAAAAGAGGCACTCCAAATACCCAAAAAGTACTGCTTCCAGTCTTATGTATCTCTATATTCCCTCAAATCTATGGACAAGAAGCACTTTGCTCCTATTTGCAGCACAGCTGAGTGTGCAGCCCTTTCATACTAAATATGAAACAACATAAATCTTTTGAGGGAATATCTAAATGGTTCACAAATCTGAATAACAAATTGGCCAAATTTTCCTTTATTTCTTTCATTTTAATGTTATTGCCCTTTTGTAAGAAGCCAGGCATTTTCCCTTCCTCATCAATGACTATACTTCTTTCTTTATCATCTGTGTGCTGGCACATATCCATTTACTTGTAGCTCTTCACTGTACCTTCAGGAACCTGACATTAGTCGGTTTAAGAGGGAACAAGTTGGCTACTTTTTGATTTGTAATCTGCACTTGTTTTTCCTGGCATTTGCTGTGGAAAGCTGAATGTAGCACTGGATATGTTCTTTGAAGTATCTCAGCATTATGTGATATGTTGCTTTCACGGAGCAAAGGTTGTCACATGACAGCCAGGTTTTCACTAGACAGAAGTTCAAAATGCTTGGGAGGAACCCACATAGTGTTCTGAAACTGAAAAATTATGAGGACTGACCCTTTGTTCCACCTTTCAGGTAAATACAAGCACAGGATCTGGTGGCTGCAGCTCAAACTGCATCTGTCATCCATGTCCTGAACCTGAAGCACATCCATCAGCTCTCCTTCCACAGGCATTCCAGTGGAAAAATCAAGGTCAGCTTCTCTCAGTCGGTGTTAGGTACTTGTTGACCTGGAAGGGTTGACCCCAAAGCATATTAAAAAGAGATGTACCAATTTCATGATGCCTCAGGGGTTGTATTTACACACACTTCATATGTTGCCACTGACTGAGCAGATCTGCTCTCACATTATTTAAATGGAAATGTGTCTCTGTGCAAGAAATACATTTGGAAAAGGTGGGCATAGTATGGATACATGTTGTGATAATGTCAATTGCTCTAATTAATGTTAGGACTGAAATTTTGATCTTGGAGGTCTTTTCCAGCCTTAGTGAGTCTATGATTCTATGACTGATGAGGCACATTTTGGCTAAATTACAGAAAATATAACAAAATACAGCAAAAACCAAAGATGGTTTCACACCATTTCACCATGTATGCCTGGTAGCAAGTTGAGGCATTTTAATATGCCTTGCAATATTATATTTTAAGGTGACAGCACCTAAAATATTTTCAAAAAATGGCCCCAGTACAATTTTATTATCATGCAAGCATACAAGTTAAAGAATATATTTTTTAGAAGTAGCTCATTACAAAGCACTTTATTGTATTCTGGTGTTGTCAAGGATACCAGTACTTATGGTAAATGCCTTCCATAAGCAAGCTTAGATTATGCTGTAACAGGAAATAATCACAGAGACTGAGTTATATTTCTGTAATTTTCTTCCACAACAAACAGAATGTCAGTTTAAGCACCAGAAGCTTTCGTAATCATACCATCTACACAAGAATACAGCTAATTTTGAGATCTCTCCTGCTGTCACAGCACTCTGAGTTCTACCTAGCAGCTGAAGAAAAATGCTCTGTTATGAATAAAAACTGATGTCAAAGAACAGCATATTGATTGCTGGCAAATATTAAGACTTCCATTCCTCATTAAAAAGATGGCACTGATGACCAATAGTCTGTTTTACATATCCTCACAACTTATCTGCTGGAAGTCTGACTGTCCAAAAGAAGTTTCCTTACACATCAACTAAATAAGCCAACGTCCAACAACAACTATCAGCAAAACTTCTTCTCAACTATTAAATACTGGGAATTCCCCAATGCTCATATTTGGGGAATTGACACTAAATCTGACCATAGCTGTGTCAATTCACACTGAATCCAGTGCAGCCTGACCAATAGACACTAAAAACCTGTGGAAGAGCTTTTAGGTCATAAAGCAGCACATGGAGTCCAGGGGAAATTTGCCTGAAATCTCAAAACAACCATTGAAGGACAAGTCAATGCTGAAAGATGAGCACTGCTCAGAAGGTGGTTAAATCCACAGGTTTAATAAAAGAAGAGGTTCTACAGGCTTTTTCTACATTCAGTTACTTGTTCTCATCTCTTCTCTGCATTGCATCTACACAAGCGTTAACAGAGCTGTGTGCTGAGCAGGGCAAAGGGACTGATGGAACTGAAAAACAGCCATTAAAAATAGAATAGTGAATGTGATTTGCCTGCTTTAAGGATACAGCCTTAGAACAGCCCAGGGTGGAAGGGATCTCAAAAGATCATCTGGTCCAACTTTTTGTGGGAAAGGGAGGGAGCCTCGTTGGGACTACCTAGAACCCTGTCCAACTGCATCATGAAAACCTTCAGCAATGGGGACTCTGTCACATCTCTGGGGAATTTGTTTCAGTAAAAGATTGTTCTAGGGTTTGGAGATTCCATGGTAAAGAAAAGCAGTACACCCACAGGTAGGTTCAAATAAAAATATTATTTTGTTAAGCAACGGCTACTATTAGTTACAAATATGCCCAGATAAAATATTAGTAACAGATATGTCCAGCTAAAGCAGTGCAAAGCTTAGAAGGTTTTACTGACACCAGAAGAAGTGTCTGGAAGTCAAGGAGTCCAGCTGAGAGTTCTGTCATGCCAAGGTTCAGCAGGCAAAACACTTGGCAGGAGTCCCCGCGGAGGCAACATAGTTCTTGGTGTTCTGAGTGCCTTGCCCAAGTGCACAGGCTTGGGCATTTTATCTGGGCAGTTTGTAGTCTCATTCTGATGTGTGTGGCCATCACGCAACAGAAGGAGGAGTTTCTGAATTGTCACGTCTGCTGACAGGTTGGAGTGTGTCTGTGCCAGGAGCACTTTGGGGGTCTTTAACCTCTTCAAGGGTCGTTACTTCCTCCGATCATAGTCTTCATAACGTCTATGTCTCCTTGACTGGGCAATTGGTGGCACACCTGGCCCTCTACCTCCACTGTAACTAGTCTTGTTCCTCTTTATCTTGGAAAGTTCCTGTTCCCACAGCCTGTTCCTGCACCTCGGCTGCCAAGGGCCAGCCACAAGCCAATGACCCGTGGACGTGTCCGTACACATTCTTACTATAAAAAATTCTTTCTTATGTTGACATTGTCATAGGTTTGAAAAGAGATGTTGGAACTTTTTCTCAATGCTCCCCACCCCCATCTGTTTCTTCTGGGAGGGGGAGAGTCGGGGGGGGGGTGGAAAGGGGAATGGAGCGAAGCCATATATGCTGGCCAGCCCAGGACCAGGGTAAGGGGGAGGTCCTCTAGAAGCATGGTTGCCTGGGGGCATGGCTGGGGAGTCTTTTGTTGGAAGGTTTTTGTTTTTTTCTGCTGACCTGATGAGGGGGGGCTAATTTCCGCTGCCTCCTTTTCTATTCCTGAGACAAAATTTTTTTCCTCACAGAACACCTCATGGAGAATGACTGAGAGAGAGAGACCGACCCATCTCAGAGCAAGATATTCTGCCTTCGGGGCTGCCTGTGAGAAAAAGCACATCGATGGCTTTGAGCATACGTGGCTGCGAGCAGCTGTTGTGCTCCGGGGACATTTTGCCTTCAGTTTCCTCCACTTTTCCCCCCCCCTCAGGTTGCCGTGGGTTTCTCCCCACCCTACCTGGGGAATTGGGATTTTGTTTTGTTTCTTCTGAAAGTTTTTGATTGCACCATTTGTTGTTTATTTTGATTTTGTTAATAAAAAGCTGTTCTTTTTCTTTTCCACAATCCCACCTGAAGTTTCTTAATTTCTAAGTTGTAATCTTGTTAAACTAAGATAGCCATGAAAGCCCTCCAGTGTTACTTGTTTGTGTTTCTCCTTGTTTTCTCCATGTGACTTTTTGTGAGAAGAGATCCTCCACCCTCTTCATATCTCCCCTATAGGTACTCAAATAGTATAATGAGGCCCCTCTCGATCCTTGTGTTGTCCAGGAAGAAAAGACCTGACTGCTGCAGTCTTAATCACAACACAGGTTCTCCCATCCTTTGATTATCTTTGTGGAGGTCCTTTAGACCCTCTCCAGTCTGTGAAACCCAGTAGGTGAGAAAGACACACTGCAGGGAGAACAGGGAGAACCATCCATCCAGTTTCAGTGGATGCACAAACGTATGCTCAGTTACTGTGACCTTAGCTGTTACTGGAACATTCAGTTTAGGAGATATTTGAAGGAAGCTAAGATGGAAGTGGAAAGGTAAAAGAAATCAAAAAAAAAAAAGGAAAAGGAAACTGAAATGGGAAAAAAAAAAAATAAAAAAAAAAAAAGGAGAGGAAGAAAATTTTCCATAATGCCATAATGATACTTTCTAGAAGTCTACCAAAAATTTCTGACAGTGAGGCACTGGTACAGCTGGCAGCACAGAAATAGGAGCAATTATTTCTGTAATGAGAACTTTATCTATTGTGGTAACTCGTTCTTCACTGTTCAGGCTCCATTCAGACTCAGTGACTTGTTTGTAAGTCATCCAGTTTTCCTCATTTCCAAAAGGAACAGATTGCATCACATGTGATTATCAGTTCCCTTGGACAAAGCATAATAAGCCTCTTCCTGACTGAACTGAGTGGGGAAGGGACCTGCTCTAAAAACTGCATAAGTCTAGAGGACCTCCATCACTCTCTTTAGTTGTATCACAGTGTAAGAATGAAATTCTGCAGACAACTGCTTACAAACCAATGACCCTTTTTTATCAATGCTTAAATCTGAATGTAATTTATGTTAGTCTTACAGAAAAAAAATTAAAGAGAAAAGCAGTTTAAACTATGTCTTCAGTACTCTCAACTTAATTTCTTACCAAAATGCCAGGGATTTTGCCCTTTAAAATAAAAAGAAACACACAAAAAAGAATTTTCCGTAGGCAATGTAAACATCTCACCTATTTGAGAAGTAAAGAATATTTACATTTGTCTTCATAGATTTTTGAGAATGAAATTAAAATACTGATATGTTGTAACTTGAGGAACTAACCATGTTTGCTTGACAGAAAAGAGAAGGACCTAAACATTTCACATATTTACATATCATCAGCTTAGGCTCACTGCTTGAAAGTGTCATTTCTACTTTCATCATGTTGGTCACAAGAGCCCATGTCACTGTTTTCAAATGGATATTCTTGTTCTGAGCAGGGATATAAGGCTCATGCTATTCAAAAGTAATTATAAACCCAGTAATTAAAATGTATTTTTACAAAACAATATGCTCTTTTTAAACTTTGTACTGTTATCTGAGCTAAACAGAAATACTATGATGAAAATGGAAAAACAAATACAGCTCTAGAGTTTGCACACAATCTGTTAATTATGTTGTATAATCATTAATAACTTGATTACAGGAACACTATAATTTTCACTGGCACCATTAAAAAGGCACAGCACAAATTCTATAAGGCACTTTGGAATCAGGATCTGGATGTCCTCCAGCAACCACTGAGCTAGGTTTGGATTTCAATGATACTGTAGTGATTTGTACCAGCTGAGTTTCTAGCTCATTGTCTTTTGTAATCTAGTTATGTCTGCAATTTCCATTTTAATTAATTCCATCTTAAAGAGTTTCCTTGGTATGCCTTTCTGCAAAATTCAGCTGCTAATCAACATTAATGCAAAGTTATCACTTTCACCAGTGGATTTCTTGGAATCTTGTGTAGTTCGAATCATTCTATGTTTAAATATTCACCCCAGATCTTTCAACAACCTGCTTTCTTTAAAGAAAGAACCCAAGAAGACTGAACAAGTACTCTTAACTCTTTTGAAAAATCTGTTAATGAATGTACATATGCTCTGTTTGGGCTTGATGATGATCCTTATCATATCTTTTGTGATACAGAACAACTACAATTCTTTACAGACTTCTTGCATCTTTTCAAATGCAAATAATATGAATACTCTTCCCTTTCATCACAACCACAGGGTAAGAATAGATAGTAAACAACTGTAAGTTTCTTACTCTGATAAAAATATCAAACACAAAGACCAGATTCAAATTCTGTTATTTTATTACTAAATTGTATCAGAATCAAGAGATCAGAGAAGGTTTAAAATACGTAGCCATTACCACAAGACCTGGGTATTTATGTGCACACTGCTCTGTATTCTGTACTTAAACTCAGGTTTCTAAGGCATATTCATTTAGCAGTCTTGCAATTCAGACTCATGTTTCAGATTTGTGTGTTGTTTAGCAGCTTTGTAAATCTCAGCCTGATAACCTGCCCATCATGGTTCCATCTCCTATGGGCATTTCAGTACATGCACAATGCAGAGCATGTGAATAAATCCACTAACCAATAGAAGTGTCCACACATTTGAATTTACAAACCTGCAGTACTAGGCTGAACTGGGCCCCTGAAATCACTTAACACATCTGGGTTTGCCTTTCCCTTTCTGCTACATCCTAGGAGAAGGACAACTCTAATCCCAAACCAGGGCAGATGGAGCTCGCTTAGCCCTGTAAAGCCATCCATCTAAGAGAAGGACACTCTAATCAAACCTACTTCCTGAGGACCTCGCTGCCCAGTGGGGTGGGCCCAGTTCCATGTATACTGCGTATACTCACCTAAAAAAATCCACTGCACAGGCTCAAAGGCTTTACCCACATGCAAAAAGCCCTGTAGCAACAGGCAAGGGTTGAAACGACAGGTGAAAGGTGCACTGGAAGCCATAGACCCAACCCTGCATGCAGGCGGTTCAGGATATTGGTCATTTGAGACTGACTGGAGATGGCAGTCTCTTGGGGCAGCACCCTGAACAACTAAGCAGCCTTTTCAAGGACAGCACTGCTTGCTCCACTCAGAGAGGGGCCTAGAAAAGGTGGCCTAAACAAAGCTCATCTCCACCTTCACCCAGTTGGTTAACCGCAGGCCAACGGGCATCTTTTGCTAATGCGGTCACACAAAGATCAAAAGACAAAGGCATGCACCTGCCTCCAGAGGTGTAACCAAACTGACTAGCACACGCTGGAACATCAGAACCATGCTTGATTCTGCAAATAGCAGACAGCCTGAGCGTTGTTCTGCCCTAATTGCCCATGAACTGTCACGTCTCAACATCGACATTGCTGCTCTCAGTGAAGTTCGCCTTCACGAGGAAGGCAGCCTCAGAGAACATGGTGCCGGTTACACACTCTTTTGGTCAGGTAAACCCAGAACCGAAAGGCATCGTTCAGGAGTTGGCTTCATGATCAAAAACTCTGTTGTCCCTAAACTTGAAAATCTGCCGACAGGTCACTCTGACCCCATCATCTCCCTACGCCTTCCACTACACAACAAGCGACACGTCGTCCTCTTTAGTATATACACCCCAACTCTGCAAGCTGACCCTGCTGAAAAAGATAAATTTTACACTGACCTGCACCGTCTTACCCAAAAGGATCCTGCAGATGATAAGATCATTATCCTTGGTAGGAAAGAACTTTGAAGCCTGGAAAGGAGTATTAGGCAAGCATGGTGTTGGAAACTGCAACGATAATGGTCGCCTTCTGCTAGAATTCTATGCAAAGCAACAGCTCACCATCACTAATACTATCTTCAGCAGAAAGATAGTCTGAAGACTACCTGGATGCATCCTAGATCTAAGCATTGGCACCTCATTGATTATGTCTTGGTGCAATGGAGAGATGTCCGCTATGTCCATCACACCCATGTGATGCCCAGCGCAGAATGCCAAACAGAGCACCAACTTGTGCGCTGCAAACTTAACTTCAATCTTAAGTTCAAACCTAAAAGGGGCAGCATCTCAAGGAGGAGACTCCAAGTTAACAATCTCCAATCAGCCACAGTGAGAGACAGATTCCAGGCAAAACTTCAAACTAGGCTGGAAAATCATTCTATAGATTCTATAGATCCCTCTCCTGAAGCACTTTGGCACCATATTAAAAACAGCATCCAGCAGTCCTCTGAAGAATCCTTAGGGTTCTCCTTCAAGAAGAACAAGGATTGGTTTGATGAAAACAATCAAGAGATGCAGGAATTGCTGAGGAAGAAGAGAACCGCCCACCAAACACACCTTGCACTGCCATCCTGTCACACAACAAAAGCACCCTTTTGTCTTGCATGCAGCAAGCTCCAACAGAAACTCTGTGACATCCAGAACAAGTCGTGGATCAATCTAGCTGAAAAAACTCAATTATGTGCAGGCGCCAGGTCCAAAGCCCTCTACTCAGCACAGATGGTCAAACGCTTCTGACAGATAAAACCTCCATTCTGAATTGATGGTCTGAACCCTTTCAGCTCTCTTCAGTACTAGCCGTGTAGTTCAAGACTTAACAATTCAGTCCATCACAAAACAACTGGTAAAGAATGAATTGGATATTGCCCCCACTTTGGGAGAAACTCTTAAGGCCATACAGCAGGTGAAAATCAGTAAGGCAGCTGGGATTGATGGAATTCCACCTGAAATCTGGAAACATGGGGGCCTTGCACTCCATGCTAAATTTCACGAGTTCGTGGTACGCTGTTGGGAACTAGGCAAACTACCATCAGACCTTTGTGATGCAGTCATCATCACTTTGTATAAGAAGAAAGGAGTTAAATCAGACTGTTCAAATTACCATGGTATTACTCTGCTCTCCATTGCTGGCAAAATCCTGGTAAGAATACTCTTGAACAGACTAATACCCGCTATAGCAGAAGGAATTCTACCTGAAAGCCAATGTGGTTTCAGAGCCAACAGGAGCACCACAGACATGGTATTTGTTCTCAGACAACTGCAAGAGAAGTGTAGGGAACAGAACAAAGGTCTTTATGTAACCTTTGTTGATCTCACCAAGGCTTTCAATACTGTGAGCAGAAAAGGTCTGTGGCAGATTTTGGAACATTTAGGTTGTCCCCCCAAGTTCCTTAAAATTATCATCTCACTCCATGAGGATCAGCACGGACAAGTCAGATATGGCAATGCACTTTCTGAGCCCTTTCTAATAACTAATGGTGTGAAACAAGGTTGCATTCTTGCAACAACTCTATTCACAATCTTTTTCAGCATGATGCTCCAAAGGGCCATGGCAGATCTCGCTGATCAGGATGGTACCTATATTCAATACCGTACTGATGGAAGCCTATTCAACCTAAGGCAACTGAAGGCCCACACCAAGCCCTTAAACCATCTTGTCCAGGAGCTTCTTTACGTTGATGACGCCGTCCTTGTTGCCCACACAGAAGCAGCTCTGCAGCGTTTAACATCCTGCTTTGCAGACGCTGCTGAGCTCTTTGGGCTGGGAGTCAGTTTGAAGAAGACAGAAGTTCTCTATCAACCAGCACCTCAGGAAGTCTTCCATCATCCCCACATCACCACTGGCCAATTAGAGCTCAAATCAGTCCAGCAGTTTTATTACCTAGGTAGCCTCATCTCCTCAGACGGTAAGATTGACAGAGAGATCAACAACAGGTTAGCAAAGGCATATAGAGCTTTTGCAAAACTCCATAAAAGAGTATGGCATAATAAACACTTGAAGAAAAGTACAAAGATCAGTGTTTGCAGAACCATTGTTCTGTCTACTCTCTTATATGGATCTGAATCATGGGTCATCTACCACCACCACCTGCAACACCACCAGCTTCCATCAACGCTGCCTCCGTACAGTCCTAAACATCCACTGGTCAGATTATGTGACCAATACATCTGTTCTAGAACAAGCAGCAGTCACAAGTATTGAGGCCGTGTTACTGAGAACACCAACTCCTGCTGGCAGTGGCACGTTCCAGGAAGAATGAAGGACCACCGCCTCCCTAAGATCTTGCTTTATGGTGAACTTGCCACTGGCTGCCACAAGAGAGGAGCCTCGAAGAAAAGATTCAAGGACTCCCTGAAGCAACATCTCGGCCATATTGATCAACATAACTGGTCTGCTCTGGCCTCAAATTGGGAGGCCTGGAGACACACCATCTATAATGCTGCTGCTTCCTTTGAGAACACACGCAGGATCACTCTCGAGGAGAAAAGACAATGCAGAAGGAATCGTGCCTTGCAGAATATATCACCTAAGGAGTCTTTCTGCTGTACCTTTTGCAATCGGACATGTCTGTCTCATATTGGCCTTATTAGGCACCAGTGTGCTTGTAACAAATGTGGATAGAGCCTTTCCCAAATCTTCATTCGCGAAGCCTAGCCATGATGATGATGATGAAAGAGTAAAGACAAAGTAAAATATGACTTTTAGACTAATTCCTGTGAAAGACATATGCAGCTTTTTAATCATGGAAGATCCTTCTCTGTCTAGCAACTCCTTGGGTGCTTATGAAGTAAGGATGGTAATTTTTGTCTAGCTCATTCGCTAAAGTTTTGCTTCTCGTGTTGTGCAAGGCAGTCTGATTGCTCTGTACCCCGTATGCCAGAATTTGCATTAGAAATAAAGCAAAGAAATATTTATTTCTGTAATATGTATGCTGTGTTTCTCAGAAAAGCCAAACGCTTTTCTCATTCCTACAGCCATTTAAAACAGCATTGCATTAAAGCAGAATGTTCTCTGTCTGTGCTGGATAGGGGTTTATAATTTTATTGGAAAGATTTTGTTACTGATATGGTTTCCTACACAAGCACTGCTAAAAACCATGTCTCACACTGGGATGAAATTCTGTAGACTGTGATGTTGGGATGTTTACTGCTGATAGAACAAGATCCCATGTTCCTAAGATTCAGCAGACTCCGACTATTTATAAAAATGCTGCCACATCAGCTGCTGGTTTCCTGGTACATTCTCTGATCTTCACCCTTCACACCTCAATTGAATTCCACATAAAAAGTGTTCTCTCATGCTCCTTTTGATCCAGAGGTAAATACTTCTCTGCTACACAAATGCAAATCCAGACTAAAGGCATTTTCTTCACTTAATTTCTCATGTTTAAGGCAAGAGTTCTGTAAAATGGTACTAGATGTTTGCATATATAAAAATGGTTAATAAAACATTTCCTTTGATTATGTGTATGAGTAATCATTTAACCTTTAAAAAGTGATGGAGAGGTGTGCTGCCCCTAGGATTAAGTGACCTGTGTACAGGAGATGAGCTAGAAAAGCTGAAAAATCACGTGTAAGAATAGATTTCTCTGAGCACAGAATATGAAATATTAAAGAACATAATTAATATCAGAACATTTACCATTTTCAGTCCATCAGAGACAAGAGAAGAATAATAAATTAGATTAAATGCTCTATATATCAAACTGTCCAGAAAAAGGGAGGATGTGCGTTTCTATGCAGTGGCCTGGAGCTACGACTGGGGGAAGTATCTTAAAATGAAAAAAAGAAAGAAGGGTACACTGACAAAGAATTAAATGTTGAATACTTATCTGGCACAGGTATCAAGTCAAGGAAGGTTTAGCCCTAAATTTTGTCTCTAATGAGAAGATACAGGAGAGATGCAAAGTGAGCAGGAAGATTTTAATTCTCAGCAAGGTCTTTGGAAGCTATCTAAAACAAAAATCTAAAAGGTTAGCTCGTGTTGCTCACTGCCTTATACTACTAATTGTAGATATTTCCTTGCTGATTTAAGTGACTGCCTGTAGGAACTATGCCTTCAATCAGCAGGATGTCAGAAAGTTCATCTTTACCTACCTTATCCCTTACACGAAGGGGAGCATCCTTCACAGAGGCAAAAAGATACAGAAAGCAGATCCACTTGACACAATGACAGACTCCATGTAACATTTTTGCAAATGTTTTTTGGACTCTGTCTGGTACTAGCAGACAACAGGATACTGTGATGTAAGGGATTCCTTGGGCACATTTTGGGATCAGTTTTACTCAAGCAGAGAAGACTTTTCTGTCTTTTTCTCCTCAGACCCTTTACATTGAAAGATCTGGGTTTAATCAAACAGCTTAAGGATCCTAGAAGCAGGAATATAGTCAACAAAATGACTTGGGAAGATGTAAAGGGTAGCTAAAAGGAAGAGATGAATCTCTTTGCCACTTCTGTGATGGAAAGAGCAGGACATAAACTTCACAAGGTGAATTTTAGTTTCACCATGAAGAAGCATTTGCTTGGAGGGACTTTCTGGAGTGTCTGTTGGTCCCAGGTGTGATTTATCCAAAGTGGCATGATGATAGCTTAATGTTTAATGTTAACCCACAACTCCTAGATCACTTTTCTGATTCCTTCTCTACACTCTTTCATAATACCAATAATTCTAATGTCTAAATCCACTAAATCTTCACCAGCCAAAAATCTGTCACCCCCTAAACTGAGTTTGCATTGGAGAGGCAAAACCCTCAGTGGCATTAGGTGTCTCTAAGATGAGTTTTCTAACACTGGAGGCACTTAATTTTGTAGAATAGAATAAATTAGACTATTGAATTTGGAAGGGACCTACAAAGACCACTTGACACAGTTGTCTGACCTCTTCATGGCTGAACAAAATTTAAAGAAGATTATTAAGGGCATTGTCCAAATGCCTCTGGAGCACTGATAGGTTTGGGGCATCAAACACCACTCAAGGAATCCTATTCCAGTGTTTGACTACCTCTCCCTGAAGAAATGCTTCCCCATGTTAAGTCTGAGCCTCTCTTGGCGCAGCTTATAACCATTACCCCATGTCTTGTCTCTGCTAGTACAAGATTGCTTTGGGAGATGCATAATTCTCTCTGATTACAAAAAAAGGCATTTTAAATTGCTATCTTAAGAGGAATATCTAACTTCTGTCTATCTATGAACTAAGTAAAGATTGTAACTAACACATAATGCAGGGTTTTTTGGTTTTACCGAAATGGGGGTCCAGCCCTTAGAGAGTGTCCCTTGATGTGACTGGCAGTAACTGTGTAGCTCAGTTACAGTATGATTCGGACTTACAGAGTTTAGGGAAGAAATATGTGAGGCAAGCTTTAGCTACAAGCCCTTTTCTAGCTGACCAGTTTATTTCAACGAGATAGTAACCTGCCTTATGCTTCTTTATTCAGTAAAGACAAGATTTATTCATGAAACTAACATTTTAAGTACACTGATTCTTAAAGACCTACTATGAATTAAAAGGAACAACAGAAACAAAACAATTGGATGATCACAAGGCTTCCTGATGCTTAAAGCCTTTTGAATTCATGTGTAGCGAGGCCACTTTCCCAATTAAAAGCACAAAATTCTCACTGGTTTTCTATGGGGCAAGAGAAGTGCCTCTAATCTCCAGTTTTATGTAACCCTACATTGATATCAGCATAGGCAAATTTGTTTTACAAGAATGGGGTGCAGAATGGTACAGTCTATGAGCCTTTCAGTTGTTTTTTGGTGTTCATGAGTGTCAGGGCCCTAAGTGCAGCAACAGACTCTTCTGTCCAGTCTGTCTGAACTTAGGGCTAGCATTCACATGGAGGAACATGGGACAAGACATTGGTGAAAACAGCTGAGGCTTAAGAGAGAGACAAGAAACATTTCATTGGAGTCATGAATATTTCATAATTTTATGTGACAGGAGAGCATGATTTTTCCTGTAAGCCTTATACATGAGGGACCGGAACTCTTTCTGAAGTAGTACTTGTCAGAACCATTTATGTGCCCACTGTGCCACCTTCAGAGGCTGCTGAATCTTCCTGAAGTTCGAACACTTTCTACTCCACAGAGTTGAGCTTGGCATACATCAGCTGGCTTGGTCACTGGTCTGGCTCAGCGGGACAGACCTGACACAAGACAAGACTATAAATCTTAAATAACTTACCATTGTTCTCTAGATTGCATTGTAGTTATAAACTCCATTCATCTCCAGGAAAGCTGAATGATAAATAGATCACTGTCTTCCATGGCAAAGTCCCTTCTACAGTTACTGACTCCTTATGCAAGTAGAAAAATACATATCAGCACTCATGAGCTGAAAACCAAAATGGGAAATATTTATACCTGAAAGAAAGCTCTACCTCTATTCAAGAAAGGTATTAAGCATTTGGACATATTAACGACAGAAATGTGTTTTTTTCTTCTTCACTTGGAAGTGCTGCACTGTGCTGCACTGCTCCTTATCCAACTGGTTGTACTAGGTACTGTTAATGATTTTAGTTTTGCAACATGGGAGTTTTTTTAATTTGGAGAAGGATAGTTCAGGTCTATGTGGTTCTGTGAGCCCCATCATGAGCTACCAGTTCCGCCTATCTGTGCTGTAAATTGTCATGAGCAGAGACTGTACTCGTGCTGTGTTGCTTTACAATCTGGTTGATCCCTGTATGTTGCTCCCCTGCTTCAACTGCTAGAAAATAAAAACCACTGTAATTTATATTTAGCTGTTTTTATTCCCACAGTAATGTGAGGGAAATAAAGTAAAGGTACTGCTATAAGAAGGTAAAACAGCGCTAAGAGAAATGGTAAAATTGAAACAGCAATGAAAACTGACTAGAAGGGTGCTCAGCCCCTCCCTCCCTCTTAATACCCTTGTCTCTGCATTGCCTCTTTCAGCTGCATTGCCCTCTTCTCTGCCCCAAAGTTACCCAGATTCGATTTCTGCAAGTAAACTGGGTCTGGAGCTCCCTTTTCCTGCTCACAGAGTCAGGATGGTCATCTGAACAGCCACTTCCGTAGGCAGCATGAGGACAGAGGAAAGAGAGATGGGTCACCACAGTGTCTCTGGGAGAATCCCGCTGGTGGATGGTTCCCCTTCCTGACACTTTCAGCTCTCTGCCATGGCTGCAAAGAAAGCACTACATAAATACATACCACTGCCTCAGCCTGCAGATCTACTTTTATTATCAGTTTAAATGTTTAAAGACTTGTGCCAGTGCTGAGAGCTCTGACAGTCCCCCCACTCTTTTATGTGTGAATCCTGCTAAGTTCCTCTTCAGTCTCTTTCAGACAGTTCAGTGCCACCATTTAAAATGTTTCCTTTCAGTGAGGCAATTTTTATACTGCCAGAGTGCAGAAAGGAGAGGAAAACACCTTGACATTTATCCTGAATGTGCTATTGCTGACCTACCCAGGATCAAATACAGCCAGGGAGTTATCAGTGCCCTGGATTGCACTAACTTTTACTGCATTCACACAACTTTTTCAAAAATTATCAATGCAGCAGGTTCGGATTATTTTACTCATTTTAATATGCAAGGTATATGACCTTAGAAAATGCAAATGAAGTACTACTCACTATAATTAATAATATTTTACTGACAGGCTGTGATGAACATCATATTTCTTTACAAACCTGCCACTTCATACACATACTCCCTCTCTAGCAAGTTGTCTCTTAACCTACTGACCTTTGAAATGGAAAGTTCTTTGAAATGGAAATTCCATGTTATTTTGTAGGTCTCCATTGCTTCTTGTGCCACAGATATGGTTCTGGCAATCCATGTCTGCTACAATATACATACAATACTAAATAAAGAGAGCTTGTGCTTGTGTAATATGGATCATTTCTAAATTGCTGTAACACAGCCATTATCAAGAGCCAAGCTGTGGCAGGGAATGACACAGTCCAGAATATTGAGCTCTTCTGGATGATCTAGTAGTTTTTCACACTTACATATTATTCCTCCTGCAAAGGCAGAAATTATGTGGTATATCAATATTATTATAGTCAAAATCCATGAAGCCATTAATAATTTGAAATGTTTTAACTCCTAAATAATATTTTGCCACAGTTAATACACGAAAAACTGCTAGTGCAGATGTAGTCTTAGAAGACACTATGACCCAAGAAGGTTTCTGGGTGTTTTTTTGTAATGAAAGTTTCAGCCCTGGTTCCAAACTCATCTTGTTATCTAGAGGAAATGAGGTGAATATTGGATTTCCATTCAATCTTCATGTCTTTGGACTTTTTTTGTACTTATAGGTAGAACACCTGTCCAGAAATCTGCATCAAAATGGCTCCCAATAGTCTATGCTGACGTTTCTGTATTAAGAGTAAGAAATGGGTGCAAACCCAGAGTTTTTTGCAAGGATACATTTATTCTCTATCCACTTTCATTTTTGCATTACCCACCAGATTGTGCACAAACTACAGAGGGAATTTGTTGAAATTCCTTATGGCAACCTTAAATTAGCTGCATTTAAGCACTGAATATTGATTATCCACTATCTAAAATGCTACTGCTTCTTTTGAGAATGCACACGGGATCACTCTCGAGGAGAAAAGACAACGTAGAAAGAGCCGTGTGTTGTTGATACCACCTAAGGAGTCCTTCTGCTGTGCCTTTTGCAACCGGACTTGTCCATCTCGCCTTGGTCTGTTTAGCCACCAGCACCTTTGTAGCAAGTGTGGGTAGAGTCCTTCCCAAATCTTCATTCACGAAGCCTAGCCATGATGATGATTCATTATCCTTATTTTATGATCCATATTTCACCAAAATAAAATAGAGTTTTCACTGAAGTAAAATGCAAGAACCATTGTATGGCAATAATAAGAAAATTCTACTTTTGAAGTATGAAAATCATATAGATGAGAGCCTGGCAACCAAAAAGTCTTCCTATGTCTTTAGCATGCAGTAAGAATACGGAAAATACCTAAGCTGAATTTTTTTTCACTAAAAAAAAGACAGATTATTACAATTCACATCTTTCACAATCTTGAAATCTGACTTCACCAATACTGTCACAAAAGGCAGAGACTAAACTGACATCTTAAAAAATTTAAATAAAAAGTGTAGTTGCAAACCATTGCCCAGTTTTTCTACTCTCACTCTGAAATGGGAGCATAGGGGGGCCCTGCCTTTTTTGCCTCTGTCTGTGAATTAGTATTATTCAGAGAGCTGATCTTGTGAATTCATCTCCCAAACATTTTTTTCCAGTAAAAAACATGAAATCATTGAACTTAAACATTTTTGCAGGAAAGTATCTAAATGAGTGTATTTACCATTTCAACAAAGTTTAACAATCTATACTAATATTTACTAAGTGGTAATCTTAGCCTTCATAGTTCAAAATTACTATCTCTAAAACATGAGCTATTTGTGGGGGCTTTATTTGAATAAATAGATCAAATTTGGTCGTAACAGATGACATGTCAAAAAAATAACAAAATGGTACAGCAAAACTGTTTTTCACTTTACTAGAGATCACTGAAATTTTGCCTTCAGGGAAGTGGAAATAAAAGCTATCAAAATATCTGGGATTTGTACGGGACATGTTTCTGTTTCCCTAGTTCTTACCAGCCCCTCCAAGTTTACAATCTGGACAGGACTATTAGCTTTGTGCTCCCCATGAATAACCTGGACTTGGGAGCTGCAGGTAAGTGAAGTATGAAACTAATCAGGTCATCTCTGCTTGCTCTGTAATACATCTCTCCATGCCATGGAATGCCCAAGGTTGGATGGGATAGAGTATTTCTGCTGGTGGTAACCAACAATAAACACAGGATGGATCAGGGAAAAAGAAATCCTGGCCAGTCACGCATCATGAGAATTCAATTTTTTGCCGCAGGAGCTCTGCTTCATTCCTCAGAGCATCTGCACAGCTTCACCTCTGGCTCTTCCCCTCTCCTCCATGTCAGCTAATGGCAGTTACAATTACTGATTCACCTCCCTCACTTCCCTATCACCTCCACTGAAGCAGTGAAGGAAAATACCTTCAGGGAGATAATAGAGAAACATAGCAAGCACAATTGTTCAGTATCAAGTCCAGACCCTGACATTTATAGCCAGAACCTGGAAACAATCAGAAACAGAAAACACATTCAACAAATAACTTGCATTGTGTTCCTTATACTGCTTTTTTATACTAGGCAAGTTGCAGGAGGATAATGTCCACTTTATACACAAGTAATTTATTTCATTAATTCCATTTTCTTATTATATTCTGGCATATTTCTGAATAGATTCTACCACTTTTATAAGAAATAAATGCATTCAACAAATAGGGAGAACATGGGCATTGCAGTTCCTTGACTTAGTTTGCCTCTTAACTAAAAGGAATCATGAATGACCATGTCTTGGTGTCAGCAATATTTTTACTTTCTGTTGTCAAACACACCTCATCATTAAAATACTATTGGTAAATATTAACCAAGCACCACACACACACACCTGTTTTAAGGTGACTGCAACAGATCATATTACTGCAGGACTTTGGGAAATGAACACAGAAGGAAGTTTGGAATGGTCTCCTGAATTCCAGTTGTTGGCATACCTGTTCAGAGCAAACCAGTTCCTTAATACAGTGGTGACAACTGGGTGCTGCTGGAAGAACCTGGCAATGCTTAGTACTGTTGAAGGCATCCTTCAGACCCTTCCTCTTGTCTCGTTGCAGTTTCTTCTTCAAAGTAGAGATGATAGGGATGGGTATGAGAAACCATGAAATTATGTTGTCCTCTGTCTCTCCCCTCCAGCCTAAGCTTTCCATCAGACTCTCATAATCCTTTTCTAAATATTCCAAACTGGTAGCCTTTAAAAGCTCACTTCTCTAGTGTGAAACAGGGTTAAAGCTAATAATTACAACATAATCTTGAATAATTAATTATTCATAAATTCTTGCAATTAATGCTATTTGGTCTCAAAGGACTTTATTTTATTTATTGCCAAACACACACTTTCCAAGGCACTTCACTGTACTTATACTCTGCTTTTCTGCAGCTTCTTTAACCTGTTGTCTGAGCATATGGCATTCAGTAGGTTTTTTTTTGTTTTATTTTGGTTTTTTTTTAATGTAGATAACTTTTGAGTAAAACCCTGCTAAAAATGGTGTTCCTATGAGAGCTAAATTTCCGATTGTCAGGCATGAGGTAGTTGTAGGGAGTACTGTCAGTGCTGTCTATAGGTACTGGCTATATCCAACATGTTCTTTCTGTATACATTCTCACAAATTCTTCTGCCTGCTTCTGAAAATATGTATTTGAATCTGAATGCATAAATGGTCTGCTGTCTCTAGCAGATTATTTTTAAAGGAATATACTAGACAGGGAGAGAAACTGAGCCATCTCTATCGCTAGGTATAAATGTCCAGGGAGCCTAGTGAATCATAACAAGTCTCAATAAACTAAATTGGTTCTGTGTTATGAGATAGTGATTTTCAACAGATCAACTAGTGTGAACCAACTAATCCCAAAAAAAGAAGTGATAGTTTTGTTTGGAATCTAGAGTTCCTCTCTGTACATAATATATTGTCCATTGCCCATGACAGAATGACTGCTTGGAGATACTTATTTTTCTCCATTAGCTGTAGAGGGAATCCAGGAAAAACAGTAGCATTTTTTTTCCCCTAATACACTTACGTAAAATGCAAAAGGGCTTAAAATTACAAGCTCAATTAGTGCAGAGAAATAATGGTGAACAAGGCACTCAAGCACAACAGAGTCCTGCAAAGGGCACAGGAAACAAGCATCCAGACACGTATTTCCTCTGTATTAAAGAAGAGATTAAACTTGCATGTAAAACAAATCTTAAGATTTTACTACGCTGGAATTCCTGCTAAAAAATACCTTTCATATCAAAGGGATGTATTTCTGATCAGAAAAGACTTCTTACTAAGGAAGAATCAATTATATTACTCTAATGTGAAGACTGATGGTATTGAGAAAGCCTTCCTTCCACCTTCATATCCTTCGAGTTTCCCACTATAATTCTTAGCCTTGCACACATAGTGGAAGCTTTTATTGCTTGCAGTTTCTTATGGGCACCATACCACCAGCACCAGTAAATGTTCTCTCCTCCACAAAACGATTCACTGAACCCAGGTAGTGACACACCTAAAGGCAACACAAAGCTCAGCAGCAGCATTTCCTGTGGTGTCTCTTCAAGCCAATGCAAAAGGAAAATATTTGTTCACTCTAGCGATTTCAGAGACTGGTTCTTCTGTTGTACAGAGCAAATGGCTCGAAGCAGTTCCAACCTTTGTTTGGATTAGTCTTCCTACCCCTGTCATCCTCAGGGAAAAGAGCTCAAGGAAGGAATAATATGTGGTATCCTTCTTCTGTGGTTTCCCATCAATTTAGCCTATGCTCAACAAATGCCTTTTGAGATCTCTGGTCATCTGTCAGACAAAAGCAAACCCTTCTCTCAGCACACTGAGTCCAGTTTTGTGGTCTAAAACAGACCGGCTATTTCTTAGGGCACAATCTGCTTTACTCTGGAAGATATTTTCCTTCCTAGTCTCCATGCTCTCACATTTATACTGGATGGCTTTAAACCATAGAATTAAATAATGGTTTGGGCTGGAAGGAATCCCAAAGATCAACTAATTCTGACCTCTTCTGCCTTCCACTAGACCAGATTGCTCAAAGCCTATCTAACTTGGCCTTGAACACTTCCAGGGATGGGACATCCAGTTTCTGTGAGACACCTGTGCCAGTTCCTCACCACTCTCATAGTAAAGAATTTCTCCCTAATACATAATATAAACCTACTCCCTTTCAAACTATAGGCATTTCCTCTTGTCCTGTTCTCCATGCCCTTGTCAAAAATCTCTTTCCAGCTCTCATGTACCCCACCTTCAGGTACTGAAAAGCCCCAGTAAAGTCATCCTGAAGACTTCTCCAGGCAGAACAACCCCAACTCTCTCAACCTTTCCTCATAGGAGAGTTGTACCATTTCTCTAATAATCTTCAGGGCCCGCTTCTCGAGCTCATCCAGGTCCCTCTGGATGGCATCCCAGCCCTCGGTGTGTCAACCACATCACTCACGTGGTGTCGGCAATGTCCAGCTCTGCAAGTCTCACCTGAACTGGGAAGACATAAGGCATTTCTAGCAAGATTAACCTAAAGAGAAGAAAACAAGATTGTGAGAGATGACGCAATTCTTCCTTCCCACAGATCAGAAACTTGATGCACCTACAAGAAAAGAAACTATACAATGAACTGTTGCCACGTCCCGGTGGGATAAGAATAGGGACACGACACTGCACAGAGGGTTCTGACACGGTAGAAGGTCAGGGTGCAATGGCCACTTTACTGAGGGAGAACAAGGACTTATATAGAGTTCGGGTAAGGGGAGGTTCAATAACTAGGGCAGAACATGGGATTGACATCTCAGGAAAACACAGGATTGGGAGATAGGGAAAGGTGGGAGGAACTTGGGAGTATCGGCGTAAAGGGAACCAATGCGAACTCACTCTGCACTGCGGCATCCTTCAGCCAGTCACAGTGGGATGAGTGGGAAAACAGGGGAGGACAAGATAGTAAACAACTTTTGGCGGGAAAACGTGAGGGCAAGTTCAGACAAGCCCTGAACAATATAAACCAAGGGGATTAATACAGAAACATGTGTGAGGGTACATTAAACATGGTGGAAACTGGGGAATAACATGAAAGTCCATGGATAGTTGGCTTCTCTAGGCTGCGTATAAGTCTCTCCAGGCTTTGAATCTTTCCCAATCACTCTGATGTTCCTCCACAAACTGTTAAAGCCAGTAATGGTGTAAATGAGGACAAGAGATACCACAGAACCATCTCATTTCCTGAGGACCCTATCTTTTCTGCACAGATCAATAGAGTCAGTTGAATGTGAAAAGGCATATTAAGGGCATGGTGACATAATCTCCCACCGCCCTCCATGCCTTAGGGATAGTCCTGGCAGTGCCCCACGCTGTCCATGGGCTGCAGAGTAGGGCACAATTTAATGCTGCAAGGCAAAGTTACAGGGCAAACTCTTTTATAAGCACAACAGATAGAATTTGCCTTGATATGTCTTTTACTCAGGCTATCGATTTCATCATAGCCAGGGAACATAAGACGATGTACAATGCTCCAAACTAATTTTGTCTTACTTCATGTTTTGTGGCTGCCAATGTCCTTAAATCCAGCTTAAGGAACTGAAAGGATCCAGGGGAGAGAATTATAAAAAGAAGAAACAATTGTAAAAAGAAGAACAGGAGGGAAAGGCTAAAGGCAGCAGTGGTTATCCATTGGATTGGAACCACCAGTGCTGCAAAGGCTCCCAAAGCTGAATTAGGCCATCGTCAAACTGAGGCTTCACCACTACCTCCATTAATGAGAAAGCAACACTGGCATCAGTGGATATTCAGAAACTGACTAAATATGCTCCTCTTCTTCTGGAAACTGACTTGTATATTCTTTTTATAAGCATTTCAGAAAGTGGGACCCCTATTAAACTTTGCTCTATACCATTTCTCTTGCATGTCGCCATATCCAAAACACAGGATACACTGGATCTATTATCAGTATCTCAAAAGCAGTCTTGTTCCTGGCTCTAAAAGACAGGGCAACTGATTCAAAGAAATTTAGAATTAAAGGCACATGAAAATCTCATACATTTAAAGAGTGAAAATTCTTTAAGAAGCCAGTGAAAAGCCTTTTTATGATGTTCCTAAGGTCTTTAAAGATATTATGTTCAAATAATATCACTTTATTACAAAATCAGTGGAAAAAAATTACAGGAAATTAATCAATTTAAAGTTATGCACTCCACGGTGCACTTTTAATAGTATTAAAGGTCTGTAAGTTAAACGAAACAAATTTTTTAGTTCTGCTGATGCAAAACTATCTTTTCTTTTGGCAGCCAAAAAAGTTATAATTAATGCAGGTAGAATACATACAGAATTGCAGTATATTTTAAATTCTTTTTTTTTTAAGATATGAAAGTGAAAAAAAAATTCTTTGCAGAATATATATCTCATTTTTTATAAGTCCTGTGTACTACCAGCTCGGTGGGAAAGGATGTTTTTCCCTAAACACATAGTAAATATATGGGTTTTGAAGGGTTTTTTGATAGTATTTCCATCCTACAAATTGAAAAAAAAAAAAAAAAGGAACCCACAAATGTAAAAAGAAATCTGAGCAACTTTAACTTGGATTACAAAACTGTAAGGAAAAGTGATGCTATACTTTAATGAAAGATATCAAAATAGCTAATGAAAGAGGTTTGGTGAAGTTAGATTTTCAATCCGCACCACAAGTGCCTGTGTTACCTGTGTGACTTTGATAAAAGCTGTGACTGTGAATGTGCATTTCCATAAGAAGTAGCAGGGCAGAAGGAACAATTACCAGGGCCTTTTGTTGGTGGAGCAGAGGGTTGAGAACAAAAATAATTAAAGTAGCTTAACTTCCCTATTATATATGATACTTCATGATATCGCTTACTTAAAACAAAAGTTAAAACAAAGACAAACTCAGGTATTGCATAGAAAGAATATAGTAAAATTAATGAAAAAGTTAAAATTGACAATTACAGAATCATCAGTCTGTCAGAAATCTTTTGCACTCTAACAAAACCTAAAAACAGAGTTTTTGCCACAGATTCCAGGCATTTAAAAATTATTCCCATCCTTTATTACTGTTAAATATAATTTATTTAATGAAACATTTTAAAAACACTTTGAAAAAGCACTTATATATCTATTTTCCAGTGTCCAGTGGACTTTTGGAGTAGGATGTGAGTTTCCGTCTATTGAATGAGCCAGAATAAAATCCTAGTGGGATCTGAATTTCAGGTCAACCTTTGCTACACATTTTCCACAAGAATTTAAACCTATGCTGAAAAAGAAGTCCTGTAACAGTTGTTCAGGTTCTGGTGGCACAGGTAAAGGTGTGGCACAGTGTCTGCGCTGCTGTAGATGTTTTTGCTGTTGTAGTCCTGCTCAAGAAAGCAACATTTCTGAACTAATGCACAGTTTCAAGCTGATTATCAACCTGACTGAGTAGAGATATAACTGAATAATGTAATATATCCCTAACAGAAATTACTTGTATACATGCTATATAATGACATATACATCAAACAGATGGATATCTAGGTATTTGATTTGTATATGTGTATATAAATACATATATTTATATATGCATGTAACCATATGTAATCACACACATATATTTCTGCATTTAGACACATTTAGACACAAAAATGCACATTCATATTATGTATATATTATATAATACATACCATATATATTATCTATTATATATAATAGATAAAATATCTGTATTATATATTATTATATCTAGATTTTTATACACTTAGTCAGTTTGGACATCTATACATGATTATTTATTATTATTACTTACAAATATATCTATCTGTAGAGCACATGTCTGCACATAATAACCAAAGAAAACATTTAATAAGTAACAATAATAAAATTTCTTCAGTAACTTCTGTTGTACTTCAGTACAACTTTGTACAAAGTTTTGTACAACTTTGGTGTCCAGTTTATGTTCCCAGTTTGATACTGGGTGAGTTTGAGTGTGAGAGTGGTTCTCCCAGACAGATGTACATCCGCTGTGTTGCATCCAAATGGAGCAGAGTATTCAATCCATAGAGATTGAAATAGACCCCTATAAAAACAGATAAAAAAATACCATTGGTGAAACATTTAAAGGGTTTGTTTTTATGATATGCAGTCAGTTCCAAGCCATTTGAAATCTAACTGCTGTATCCTTGAGTGGCTTCTCAAGTAGAAAAAACTGCTGAGCCTGGCAAAGCTGAGTAGGAGATGATGTGAAGGGAACATTTGATTCTCTCCTTTTGCCAGAATGCAATTACCAGCTTGTTTTCTCTAGGAACTGAACATGCAGAACTCAAGTACTGTGAACTACACATTAACCCAGCAAAGACACCACACAGGGAAAGCACTTCCACGGAGGAGAAACACAGATGGGGAACAGGGAAGCTTGTCATTAGCACTGACAGAAGTCTTAGTAGTTATTCTCAGCAGAGATCACCTGGCCTTAAGTGCTATGCACAGATTTCTTATATTTCATTCTACTATTCATCGCTGAATGTCTCATTTTAGTTCATATTGTGTTGCGCTGGATTTACCAGTGCTGGATCACCCTGGCAATGAAATTTTCCTGTGACCATACTATGAACTCTGTCTTGGCTTTGTCTCATCTTGGACAAAATAAAGAATGTAGAGAAGTTCCTATCTTATTGATTGCTGGGGTTTTTAGGGTGGGAGAAGTGTTAATGAATTTAGAATGAAAAGCCAGTTCCAACACAGGCTTCAGCAGTAGCTGCTGCTCAGCTTTAGTCGAGCTAAAAAGCAGCCATCTTCTTGTTTTCTTCTGTGTATCTTAGTTTTGAATCTATAAAAGCACTTTACATCTCATCTATATATATGTCTTGTTAAACAGCCTTTTGTGGTAGGCTCTAACTGGAGCTTTGGAAACAGCAAATAAACGCTCCAGCTTGTTTACCTTCTCCCCATCATTGCTCTGATTGCAGTAATGAATTAAAAAGGAATTCCTGCTGAAGAACACACAAGTCCATGGGGTTAAAATGACAGATTTTGAATGAAATGAGGAGTCAGCAAATTCAGAGAGAAGTTTCAGCTTCAACCAATCATGAAGATCTCCCAAATTCTATTTGAATGTTCTTGATAGTTCCAGAAGAAAAAAAGAAAAAGGAAAGTATTCTTTCCCTCTGAACTATCAAATGGAATTACAAAGATCCTTTAAGCTTTCGTCTGCAGAGACCACAGCAATATGTCCTCATCTACAACCACACAAGGAACATATGTATAGTCGGGTCATTTTTCAAGTTTCTCTTTGCTGGGTGCTTGGATTGCAGCAGTATCATTTCTCCTTCCTGTAAAACAGGAAAAATAAAAGCATTATTTAGAATGCTGGGGAAACACCCATCTTGTGCTTTCTAAAGGAATCAGGAAGGATTTTAGGAATTCACGTGATGGTTGTTGCATTACGTATGTAATAAAGTCTATTATTTCATATAGTACATCTTCAAAATTCAGGTGTTTGTTTTTTTTCAAATATGTGATTCTCCAAAGCTGGAAATAAGTACATTTTGTCGTGATGTTTAGAAATACTGTTTTACAGTATGTACTAATTGATTTCAAACACTTACCAGATATCATACACATTCTTACGGTTTAACCCCAGCCAGCCCAACATCACACAGACCCTCACTCACTACCCCATCAGCAGGATCAGGGAGACAACTGGAAGAGTAAAAGCTGGAAAACTCGTGGGTTGAGATAAGGACACTTTAATGGGAAAAAAAAAAGCCACATACAGAGGCAAAGCAGAACAAGAAGTTAAGTAACTGCTTTCCATGGGGCAGGCAGGTGCTCAGCCATCTCCAGGAGAGCAGGGCCCCATCATATGTAGTAGTTCCTTGGGAAAACAAACACCATCACTCCAAATGTGCCCCCCTTCCTCCTTCTTCCCCCCCTTTATACACTGAGCATGATGTCATATGGTCTGGAATATCCCTTTGGCCATTTGGGTCACTCATCCTGTCTGTGTCACCTCCTAGCTTCCCATGAACCCTCAGCCTCCTCCCCATTGTGGGAAACAAAAAAAGGTCTTGTGTCTGTACAAGCCCTGCTCAGCAATAACAAAAACATCTCTGTATTATCAACCCTATGTTCAGCATCAGCACAAATCCAAAACACAGCCCCATACCAGCCACTGTGAAAAAAATTAACTCTACCCCAGCCAAAGCAAGCACACTTAAATAGCCAGGTTTGAAGAAAACATGAAAATAATATTCAATTTCATAATCTTTACAAATGTCCAGTTTCCAATTTCCTCTTTTTGAGGAAAAGTATGTTTCTCTCTTACTGTCAATTAAAAAAAAAATTCATTCCAAATCTTGAAATAGAAAAATAAAGAGGATAAATATTAAATAACATATTCCTGTCATCAAAGTACACTACCTAAGTTGTCACTTTAAGAAGGATGCTTTTGTTAGATGCAAACACAAACATCTTTGCTGTAAGAACATAAAAAACAACTGATGTCACCTTTTTGTAAAAAAACACATCAGTAAGTCTTGACATTACAGAAGCTCGTGGTGAGAAACTGCAAATACAGTTAAATCTAGCAGTTTGGAGTACGTTGCACTGAAATGCAGGAAACCTCAAAGTTCAGAAATAGCTGCTAGTTTAAAAGAGTGTAAATGGAGGGGTGGAGAGTCATGAGGCATTGAGAGGCAAGTACCTGCTAAATGAATTGTACAGGTATCTGCACATCAAAGTTTAACTAGTAAAAAGAGAAAATTGAAATCTTTTTAGCAAAGTACAATGCCTGGACTTCAGGTGAGCTGGGTTGGACCTAGGGAATGGTAACCAGGTAGGTGGGATCCATGGCAGGCCACTCTGAAAAGCAAAGAAGGTAAGGAAAGCTGCCAGACCTTAAAGAGCATTCTGCAGGCATAGGAACCATCAGTTTGTCAGGACTTGGCTAAAAAGAACATCGTGATAGAGCTCCAGCAGCGTACAAGAGTGCAGCGTACAAAAATGCAGTGTACAAGAGTGGGATCAAGGACAGGGTGCAAAGGTGGAATTTATTAAAGCTACCTGGGCATGTAGGGATGGTGTCATTCAAGCCAGAGCTCAGTTCACAGACCAGAGAAGGGCAGTTAATCACATACACCTTCAAAAAAGGACGAAGGGATGATCTATAGATCAGTCAGCATTACACTGACTCTTGGTAAAATCACAGAGTCCTCTTGGAACACATTTCTGGGCATATGAAAGAGTAGAAGGGGAATGGATACAGTCAGCATGGCTTCATCAAAGGTAGATCATGCCTGACCCAGCTGATTACCTTCTGTGATGAAACAACTGAACTTGTGGATAGCAGGGGAGCAGTGTAAACTTGACTGGATTTGGCCAAGGTTGGTCAACATTTTCTGCCACAGTCTGCCTGTATCCAAGTTTGAACAGTACAGCCTGGTAAGAAGTGGACTGTTGGATGTGTTGTTGGACATGTCATTTAACATCCCTCAGTGACCTGCAGGACATGCCAGAGGGCACATTCATCAACTTTGAAGCTGACAGCAAGTTTCAAGGACTAGTCAACACACATGAGGACAAGACTGTCATCCAGATGGGCAGGACACGGCAGGGGAAAAAAGGCCAACAGGGTCTGTGGGGAGAGGCAGTGGGCCCGCTGAGCCCCTAGAGTTTGATGAACATAATATATTGGATGATATAAGGCTGTTCCCATGGCAGCAGAAGCTAATTAACTGTCCCCATAAACAGAGCAGCTTTGAGAAGCTGGGAGTTGACTGGAAAGATGATAAGCAGGATGGAATGTGCAAGGACAGGGATGTTGGCTGTGTTCACAATTGCACGTGTTAGTACTCTGGTGTTTTGTAAAAATGATGTTTACAGAAAGTGTGTGGGAAAATGTGGGTTAGCTGCCTCAATAAAGGAGGCTGCTGTGCTAACGCGACAGACAACTCTTGTCTCAACTCTGTGTGTGTGTGTGTGCTTTTTCTATCAACCAAACCTAACCAATACGATAGATACCCCATGACAAGGGTCTCCATAAAATTCAGGGATTAGCAATGGGCAGCCTTGACCTGGGAATGGAGACTGTTGGCAACAATTCTGCTGGGGACTGGAGAAGAGTCATCTGCTTATCATGTGTCAGGCCTTGTACTTGAGACCACCTGAGGTCCCTTCCAGCCTTAATTATGCCTGTGATACTAAGACGAAATACTCTTTTCCATATATATGAGGGAACTGCAAAGGATAAGTGAGAGCAAACATAACTGGCAGTGCCAAAACAAACCTAAGCATATTAATGTTCATGTTTCTCATATTTTATTTGTTCTGGATATATCTGTTAAGCATAAGGGTAACTGCAAATATTTACACCTATTTCCCATCTCCTAGAAGAGAGGGTCAATTCTGATGAGCTGATCAAGCAAACACACAGCTGAATTCCATTGAAAAAGGAATGAATCTCTGAAAAACGGCCATGCAATTATTTACAAAATTAATAAGAATTACTTCAAGTAAATGCAAAATGCATTACAAATAAAGAAAAGTTTGGGTTCTGGGATAGGTTGGAACATTTTGGAGGAAAATTCCATTTCATTGATGAAATGCATCTACACCAAAACAGTCATTGAGGCAATAGAGATGACACTGAATTACAAATGACATCCTTTTTCAAATGAAATCTCAGTAAATTTCTATTTTAAGAAAAATATTTTAAATTTTCATATGCCAGTCTGTAATTTTTTACATTTTTTTTTAATTAAAATAACTCTACAGTGAATTGAAAATTTTACCGTTCTTATGAAATTGAATAGACTATTTTGTTGAAACCATGACAGGTAATTGAAAAGTGAATTTATTTTTTCCTGCTAGTTCTTTCAGCGTAGGCAAGACCTGGAGAAACTGGAAATTGTAGTCTGGTGTGAAGCCCATCCTGAAACATTTTATGCTTTCCTAAGGGGTCAGGGCTTATTTCGTAAGTGATTTGAACTGTACAAGGGAAAAAGCAGGCCTGAGCAGTAGTATCATTTAGTAATATATACAATAATAAGAGCGGTAGTGCGTAACTTCAGAATTACTCAGGATTTCTTTCTGCTAATTACTCTATTGGCATGGCATGAAAAATATCTGGTACTGATGAAAACATGTATCAGCTTGAACAATACAATGCTGCCAACAGAGCAAGATGGAAGACCATAGTCAGGATCAGGCATTCTCTGAATTGCCCTGGTCATAATGCACCACCTCAGAACATGTTATATTCATTTAAAACCACATCTTCTGTGATATTGGTGCTTTTTTCATTTTATTCCATAAAATACACTCTAGCTCCAGTGGAACTTTACAACAAAATCCCCACAATCTCATTTCAAAAATTATTATGCCTGCTCCTGTCACACAAAATATTTTAATTGGATTTGGTGCCTTTAGGTAGCCTAAACACATGCATTTGACTTTTAGAGTGTTGCATACAAATTAGGTTTAAGTTCAAAGTCAAAGCTTTTTTGACAGTTCCTCAAAAGTATTTCAACTTTGTAGGACCTTGCAATTCATAAATGAAAATAATTAATTTTAAGAGACTTGTTTTGAATAAGTATTACTTGAATTTTGCAAGTTCATCTAATAACTGAGAAGTGTTAAAAGGTGCATCATATTTCATAGTTGAATACCTTGATGTTTGCAAGACTTCAAATTTTCAAAATACTTTCAAAATACTTTCAAAGCTTTGGCTGGTTTATATAGCAATTTTCATATATCTATAGGAATCACACGTACACAGCAGCTTGAATAAACCCTATGTGGGACCATGACGGCTGTGATGGGAACACAATAATATTTTGAAGTGCAAATAGGCAGAAGAGGAATCAAAGAAATAAGGAGGGGTTGTTAAGTTTAGACTTCCAGTCTCTCATGAATTCTTCTTCACATGTTCTCAAACACTCCTGATTAACAATATTGATTTAAATACAAAGTCAATTATATTAGTGTTTTGTTTCAGAAGTGCAGGGAAGTTTGTATTTGCGACCACACTCAAAATACTTTGTGAAGTGTTCTCAGAGGTATTCTGAAAGAAACTTCTCCTCCTGTTCACAACGTCTCAGGTCATAATCTCAAACCTGTTTTATTTAGGTATGTGTTTTCCACAGTCATTGTAAATAGCATGGACAAGACTTTTAAAATGTTTTCCTAAGTATCCATAAAGGCAGACACCTGTGTGCTGGACTCACAAAATCATGCTGTTCAAAATAACAATTCATTAACATGCTTTCTGTCTTTCATTTACTTCTTGCCCTTCTCCTCAATCCCCTTTCCTTTAATCTTCCCTCTCTGCGCATACCAGCTGAACTGTTAGGCATCATCAGATGCTGACTTTCTCTGTGAAGCCAAAACTAACCCTTAAAGCTGATAGGAGTTTTGTCTCTGCCTCTGGTGGGAACATTTCAAAAGAGATGTGCTATTAGTTTGAGAAATGTATTTAAGTTTTTTAACTTGTCCTGAGTACAGAAGAGGGTACTCCTCTTTGCTGGTCTACTTTCTTCTTCCCCTCAACTTTCCAAACCAGTACCTCTGTTGAATATTCTTCCTCTTTGCATTATCATGATGCAGCTGAGAAATCAAAGGCAGGAAAGAAAATGGAACATAGTGGCTTTGAGGCAAAGCAACTTCACATCCTGCTTCTTCAACATTGCCTACATTTTATAAGTTACCTTTGTAGAGTTTTTGCTATATATCATACATGAAACAATAATTGCTCTATGAATTAAAACATAATGAGAATCCAATTCCGGGACAAGATTCCTTGTCTGGCAATGTCACTGTGGAATTCAACGCAAGAGAATAGTAAATGGGACTGAAAACTGCATCTGTTCTCACAGGGTGGTCCCTTTGATTTCCAAAAGATTGTTTTTCACAGAATGCATTACACAGTACATGCAAAAATAAAGGTACTTAGGCATTCATTAGTGTGAGAGCATTGCATTTTTTATGCCCAAACCAGCAACAGCACATGTCATATACCCTAAGGAGCAAGCTTATAGATTTAGTGGGTTAGAAGCCATTTTTTCTTTTTTAATTCTTTGGGTTTCTAAAAGTGGCAGTTCAAAACTGTCCTTGCAACCAATTACGTCATGACCAAGGAAGGTGAAGAGAATTACACAAGGACATTTTGTCTTGAATCTCTCCCTATATCTTCATACACTATTTATGTCTTTTTTTCAGTTAAAAGGGAATCTGAAGCTGTAAGACATGGTCATCCAATAAGGTAGCCAGCTTCCCCTTCTAACTACCAAGGTACAAAACGTTGGTCATTCTTTCCCTTTGGTGATGGAAATGAGGTTGCTTCAGATATATCATTGCTAGATGCGGCCTAGAATTTTTTTGATTTAATAACATGTGATTGTGTTTATTAACATATCAGCTGGAAATTTTCTCATTCCTGTCACCCTTGCAATCAGTAACAGTATGCAGCAGGCATATACTTTGAACATCCTGAGCATTCATCGAGGACCATCGTTATTCCATTGGCTTTATTCCATCACTGGAGACTTAGCCTGATTATCCAGTTGCTTCGCTGCAAACATTTAAAGTATCCACAGCGAGAAGCTAGACTAGGAAAACACAATTTGCTAAAAACACCACTGGAAACAAGCATGTAAGCATCTCATATCTTCACTTGTAAAAGGATATTTTATTGATATTAAGATTATTTCAGTGCTAAGGGAAATTCCAGACTCTTGGGCTTAGTTCTAACTATTTCAGGGAGAGAAAGAGAATCCTCTTTCAAGGAACTACCACAAAGAAGATTAGAGGGCTGGAACACCTCTCCTATGAAGACAAATTATAAAGTTGGGGCTTTTCAGCCTGGAGAAGAGAAAACCCTGGGGAAAAAATCTCCACAGTGAACATGGTGAGGCACTGGCAGACACTGCCCAGAGAAAATGTGGCTGCCCCATCCCTGGAAGTCTTCAAGGCCAGGTTGGACAGGAGAAACCTGGTCTAGTCAAAGGTGTCCCTGCCCTTGGCGGAGGTGTGTAACTAGGTGGTCTTTAAGATCCCTTCCAATGCAAACCATCCTATGATTTTATGATTCAAGATCTGCCAAAAAAATCCATCAGCATCACTAGAAGGAGTACCTTGTTCCTACAGGTATCAAGACCCCATATGATAAAAAACCATCAGTATAATAGGAAACAGAAGAGAATGAAGCATAAGCCTCATTGTTCTTCTATAAGAAGGTTATTCTCAAAGGTTCCAACTTGTGATATGTTGACATAACTCACGGTAAATAGGATAGTGAGTATATGCACCACTGCATCTTGCCAGAGGCAATTAGACCAACTTCTTTATTTGTATCTATCTGATTAAATTGGCTGTATCATTAGTAATAGCTCACAGGGGCTCTTCATCAGCTCAGGCAGTCAAGCACTGTTTTATCAGAAGCAAAACTTGCAATAAGTTCCCTTAGCACCCTGTGCATCAAGGTTAGAGGATGAGCATAGTGTCTGTTGTACAAAAAAGTAGAAGGTTTTAAAGTAAGAATAGAGAGGTGTTTCTCCTTTGCATTCAGAGCAGACTGTTAAAAAAGGGGAATGAAAACACTTTCACCATTCTGCAAGAATTCTTGACATTTTCACTGGCTTGGATCAAGTCTAAAT
The DNA here is from genome assembly GCF_001715985.3 of Manacus vitellinus. Taxonomy (NCBI): domain Eukaryota; kingdom Metazoa; phylum Chordata; class Aves; order Passeriformes; family Pipridae; genus Manacus; species Manacus vitellinus. Next base: position 7,161,442 of record NW_021939718.1, on the reverse strand, counting down.
TTCAAACCTCAAAAAAAGCTTGAAAAGCAAAAATCTCATTCAAATCAAATAAAAGGGAGTAAATCAAATACTTTCAATAATTCTGAAGACTTGTTATATTTCATATATATTATTTGCTATAGATATGTTTAATGTCCAAATAAGCAAATTCTCAAATCTGTTCTTTCAACTGACATAATTGTTTTTACACTTTTTTTCTGGTAATAGTAATCTCATTGAAAGGGACCTTTATGCTCAACCAGTTTGTGTTTTAATGACTCAAGTATTTTCCTCTGAAAAAGTAATTTGAAAACTATTCAGCCAGCTGTGCTTCTATTGATGTGATTGAAGGGTACCTTTTTGCAAGGTTGATCTTCTGAAACAGTCATCCCATAATCGAAGGATATTGAAGGTGTTATATATGAAGTAAAATGAGAGAAAATAGAAGCATCTTCTTTGTGACACAGACCTTCACAATTACTTCACCATATCTTGCTACCACTAGAAATACAGTTTAAAATCACAGTACTATCAGGCACCTCAAAAATATTGATTTACAGAGGTACTTATTTGCTCAGGTCTTCGCACATCTTTGTATTGTTAGCAGTTGCTAGGGTACAACTCCATTTACTAAATTGTGGATAGAGCACATCCAGTGAGCACCACAAAGGTTCTGAAATCATACACCATTCACAACAAAATTGCGCAATTATATCTTTGAACAGCTGATTGTGTTTGAATATAGCTATAGGATGAACACAATGAGGAATATTACATTATCAGTGTGACTATTTTGCTGTAAAGGGCAAAATCGGGCAACTCTGAGCCATTCCATGTTGAAAGAAACATGTTGGGATGATTGCACATCACCCATACTCTGAAGTAGCATTTCCTTCTTTTTTCTTTCTGACTCATTTCTTCAGGATTTTTATCTGTCTCCTTTCAAATTCCTCCTCATTTTCTTCAGAACTCAAAAAGGAAGACACTACAGTATAAATTATTCCAGTTTTGTCCTCAAATAATTCTTTCTTCTGCTGAAAAATAATTATCTGCACAACCCAAGAATGCCTTCATAGCAGAGTGAACAAAGAGAAAAAATAATCAAAAGAAGACAATTTAATGTAGCAAGGAAGGACACAGGCTCTTTAGGACATGCAGGGAAGACAGAGATGGGCATAATAGAATCATAGAATCATAGAATCAGATGGGTTGGAAAGGACCTCTGAGATCACGAAGTCCAACCCTTGATCCACTAACGCTGCGGTTACCAGACCATGGCACTAAGTGCCACATTCAGTCTCGTCTTAAAAACCTCCAGGGACAGAGAATCCACCACTTCCTTGGGCAGTCCATTCCAATGTCTGATTACCCTCTCTGTAAAGAATTTCTTTCTAATATGTAACCTAAACCTCCCCTGACACAGCTTAAGACCATGCCCTCTTGTCTTACTGATAGCTGCCTGGGAGAAGAGACCAACCCCCACCTGGCTACAACCTCCTTTCAGGGAGTTGTAGAGAGTGATGAGGTCTCCCCTGGCCTCCTCTTTCTCAAGGCTAAACAACCCCAGCTCCCTCAGCCTCTCCTCAAAGGACTTGTGCTCCAGTCTCTTTCCTCTTCTCTGCACCTGCTCCAGTACCTCAATATCCTTCCTGAACTGAGGGGCCCAGAACTGGACACAGCCTCCAGGTGTGGCCTCACCAGCACTGAGTACAGGGGAAGAATCACTTCCCTGGTCCTGCTGGCCACACTGTTCCTGATCCAGGCCAGGATGCCATTGGCCTTCTTGGCCACCTGGGCACACTGCTGGCTCATGTTCAGCTTCCTTCCCAGCTCCATTTCTGCCTGGCTGCTCTCCAGCCACTCTGTGCCCAGCCTGTAGCGCTGCAGGGGGTTGTCATGGCCAAAGTGCAGGACCCAGCACTTGGCCTTGTTGAACCTCATCCCATTGGAATCAGCCCAACTCTCCAGCTTGTCCAGGTCCCTCTGCAGAGCCCTCCTGCCTTCCAGCTGATTGACACTGCCCCCCAACTTGGTGTCATCTGCAAATCTGCTGATGGTGGACTCAATCCCCTCATCCAGATCATCGATAAAGATATTGAACAGTACTGGGCCCAACACTGATCCCTGGGGGACACCACTAGTGACCAGCTGCCAACTGGATGCAGCACCGTTCACCACCACTCTCTGGTCTCAGCCCTCCAGCCAGTTCCTAACCCAGCACAGAGTGCCCCTGTCCAAGCCGTGGGCTGCAGCTTTTTCAGGAGTGTGCCATGGGAGACGGTGTCAAAGGCTTTGCTGAAGTCCAGGTAGACACATCCACAGCCTTCCCCTCATCCACCAGGCATGTCACCTGATCACAAAAGGAGGTCAGGTTGGTCAGACAGGACCTGCCCTTCCTAAACTCGTGCTGGCTGGGTCTGATCCCTTGTCCATCCTGTAGGTACTGTGTGATTGCACTTAGGATGATCTGCTCCATAACCTTGCCAGGCACTGAGGTCAGGCTGACAGGCCTGTAGTTGCCCAGGTCCTCCTTGAAGCCCTTTTTATGGATGGGTGTGACATTCACCAGTTTCCAATCCTCTGGGACCTCCCCAGTGAGCCAGGGCTGTTGGTAAATGATGGAGAGCAGCTTGGTGAGCTCTTCCTCCAGCTCCCTCATCACCCTAGGATGGATCCCATCTGATCCCATAGACTTGTAAGGATCTAAGTGGTTCAGCAGGTTTCCTCCTGGATTACAGGGGGCTATTGAGCTTCTTATCTCTTTCTACAAGCTCCAGAAGCCAGCTGTCCTCAGGACAACCTGTCTTGCTGTTGAAAACTGAGGTAAAGAAGGTGTTAAACACCTCAGCCTTTTCTTCATCTTTGATAACTCTGTTCCCGCCCATGTCCGATAAAGAATGGAGGTTTTCCTTGACCCTTCTTTTGCTATTGATGTATCTGTAGAAAGACTTTTCATTATCCTTAATAGAAGTGGCAAGATTGAGTTCAAATTGTGCCTTCGTCTCTCTAATTTTCTTTCTACATGACCTAACTATATTCCTAAACTCTTCCTGAGTAGCCAGCTCTTTTTTCCATAATCGGTAGGCTCTCTTTTTTACCCTAATTTCCTTCAAAATCTCCCTGTTCAGGCAGACCGGTCGTCTTCCCCACTGGCTCTCCTTTCAGCACACTGGGACATCGCTGGAGAGCCTGGTTTCAAGCCCTTCCCCCTTCAAACCTAGTTTAAAGCCCTTGCCAACTATATTTCAAGTTGCCATGGTGGAGTATTGGGAAAAGTTTTCAACTACCGATAATCACTCCTCGGATTAACCTCATGGGCTATGATACTGCCACTGCACAAAGATCATGTCACCCTCTGTATTAGGACCAGCTGGAGTGCAGGGAGCTCTGCCTGGGGATGGATGCGGAGCTGACCAAGAGCAAATGGATCAAGAATAAAGGGAAGTCAGACGCAGACGGCTTTATTGGACTCTGTTACAGGCTACCCCACCAGAAGGGAGGAAGGGCTTTGAGCAACCTGGTCTAGTGGAAGGTGTCCTGGCTCAGGGAAGGGGGGTTGTAACTAGATAACCTTTATGGTCCCTGCCAACCCAAACGATTCTATGATTCTATGAAATCTTCAAAACTCAATCCTTCTGCTAAGGTTTAGAAAGGTGCAGGAAAAAAAATTAATACAACCGTTACTTTTGTTTCTAGGGTTTGCTATAAAACAAAGTTCTCTTCTAGAGAGTTTACTCAAACCAAAGATTTTTAATGTTCTCTGATGTCTTCAATTATCACTGTTATGTATTTTTCTTAACCCAAATGTAAAACATTACATTATTAGAATATTAATCACCAAAATATTTGAAATAGAAAAGTTGCATCATTAATTGTGTTTTGTGGTTTTTTCAGTTCATTTTATCAGATTTTTTTAAAAACTAAAATGGCATAAAATAAAACAATAAAAGCCCACAAACACAAGAAAATTAGATTTTTTTTTCTTTTGGCTTCTGAAATTTCACATCTACTTTGACTTTAATCAATATCTCTCTGGTGTCACACAATTCTACATATAACAAAGGTATTAAATAGCTAATTAGAGCAGACATATCAAAGGTCAATTGCACGTGAGAACCAGACAAATGTGTTCCAGTTTTGCAAATCTTTGAATTGATAAAATCCCCAAGCAAAAAAGAAATGAGGAGGAGATGACCAGAGGATTCCTGGAAGACTGCTAATTAATGATCCCTTCCCGTACGTAAATCAGTACTAGTTTAATTCTCAGAAGCATCCATAGTTTAAACACATATTTGACCAAGCAAAAGTAGAAGGTAGTAATAAAAGACTTGTAGATTTACTCATCAATCCTGTATACAATCCCTGATTAAAGGAACTTAGGACACTTGTGGTAAGATATGGGGGATTAGGGAAAGAAAAATGACTGATTAGGTCAGATCCAGACTACAGACATTTTAAATTGAATAGTTATAATTAAGGCCTTTGTAGACCATGTAACTGCAAAGGCTCTCAAACTTCAAGTTTATACACTAGAAGAATATCCAGAATTTAGGACAACTAAGTAATTTGGATAATCATTTTGGATCTAATTTGACTGCCAATTCAGGAAAATATCATTATTTTCTGGAATCTTGAATCTTTATAATATTCAAGACTAACAGAAGTAAATTTCTGTTCTAAACAGAGTAGGAAGATTTGGGTGACACGTTCACTTACAGAGCTCTTATAAATGTTATTCTTTTTTCGGGCTTAAGCAAGGTTAACAATATGACAAGCCAGAATCTATACCTGGGTTTAGTATTTCTGATTGTTGCCCGTAATCCAAAAGAAACACAAACCAACAGAGTGCCGGTTTATGCGGTGCTTTATTCGGGGCCCCGGGAACCTGCGGGCTAACGCCCCAAGTCAGGATTCCACCGACCCTCATTTTCAGTTCAGCTTTTATACACAAACAAGTTTAAGTGCAGTTTCCACGGCAAAACAGTTACAGTTTCCACAGCAAACCAGGTGCAGTTACAAACAAGCTCATCCTTCATACTGGTAACAATTAATAATTAATAATCATCTATTCTAATCATAAATCTTACTTAAGCTGTCTTACCCCTAGAAACTGATTAACAGACCCTTACCACATCCCAGGTAACAAATCATTATATACATGCTTGACTTAATCCTTTGATTATTGTTGCCATCTCTTCAGTACATTCCACACTCACAAACAAGGTTGCTAGCTTACTACTTTGAAGCATTGCTTTCTAGGCCTACTCTTCTACTGAGCCTTAGCCATTCTACTACTAATTTAAATTGCTTTGCAACATGATCCCAGGTTTAACATCTCCTGAGTCAATGAGCTGGACTAAAAGGAGAGAAATCACAGAAAAGAATACAGGAATACAGGATGAGGGAACGTCTCTAAGGGTCAAAAAGTGCTTGCCTTTTGAGGAAGAGCTTTGGATTTTCCTTAAACAAAAAGTTTCAACTATTTCCTTCAACTCTTAAAACTTAGAGAAGTTTCAAAATAAATGCAGAAAAACTCTTTTTCTGAAAGTAGTATTTTTGCTAGTAACAGGCATCCTTTGGCCACAACCTTATTCCTGTGAAATGTCTGCTTGACGACACCTACAAGAAGACACCTGAGAAATTAACAATGCTAAAGCTGAGGTATGAGTTTGGTTTTTTTCTCAACACTAATGATGAAGACATGGAAGAAGAAAATTACTCAATGTTTTGCAAAACACAAAATTTTCTTCTAATGAAAAGCCTCAGAAAGATGCTAAAATAATTGTCATGAGCACATCTACATACCCATAACAGGTAGATGATTTCAAAGGAAATGATAACAGGTAAAAGTTAAGCCCCCAGACTCCTTCATATTTGGCAGTCAATGGTAAAATTCTCAGTAGTGTCAATGAGGACAAGATCAGGCCAACAGCAAGTGCTTTTGAAAATTGCATCTTACAAAATCCCCACTAACACTGTGATTATGCCACACAGAAATGATACCCAAGGAGCTGCTTGGCAAAGCTCAAGGTAAGTAACAGAGAGACATGAAAAGATATAGAATTGGTGAACAGCTAGAGAAGCAAAGGGTTCCACACCTTTCAAGCACTACAATGGGGATGGCTTTCAGGTCCAGGACCCTTAAGTACATCTTTTTGTCATTTTTTTTCCATCCAGGCAGTTACTTCTTGTGTCAGCTGCAGGGGGCTGGAACATGCCTTACAGAACTGCCTTCTGCCAGCTGCCTTGTGCACTGCAGACAGCAGCACAAACTGTAGCATCCCACCAGTTCATTACAGCATCACAGAATCACAGAGTCATTTAGATTGGAAAAGCCCTCTAAAATCATCGAGTCCAATCATTAAACCCAGCACTGCCAAGCCCACCAAGGACATGTTTTGTTCTTTTCTCATCACTCATTCTGTGTGCTACCAAAGTGAAAGTGACACCTCTCTGATTTATTTCCCACTGCTGATCAGAAGCAAAAACTGATTATCCCCATTTATCCCCACTTATCCCCACTTCTTTATATCCTGAACCAGCACCATCTCTTCTATTCACCAGGCTGAGCCATAACAGTGATTTACCCCTGATAGTCCTGGTAGATTGCTCCTTGCTCAACAAATTGGTTCACTCATTTAATGGAGATTTTTGAAGAGAATCATAGAATCACAGAGTCAACTGGGTTGGAAAAGACCTCCGAGATCATCAAGCCTAATGTGTATGTTATCCTTAATAAGAAAAAAAAGGCTCCTGCCCTCTATGAGTAACAGCCTTATGTTTTATAAAATACTGGTTTCCTCTTCAATTTATGGCAAAGTGCTGCACTTTTAGTTTATGAATTTGTGTATTTTGTATTGATTCTGCTTCATTCTGTTTGCCAATAATTTTATCTCCTTCACTTTATTATTACTGTGACTGATGTGTTCTCTTGAAAATTCCCTTTATTTTAAAATTCCTATAACTTTCTTCTTAATTTATATGTTGCTGTACTAAATAAAAATCACAAAAAGACTGAGGCATTAAATTTCTATAAAGACATGCCATGGGATTAATAGTCCACAGTTTGATAAAATCAGAGCTGCCCACTAAACATAATATACTCATGCATAAAAAACCAATATACTCACTATAACTGAATAATGAAAATGGACATTCATGTAGCCCACACATGTACCAGATGTAGGGAAAAAGTATTTATGCTATCAAAGAAATAAGCATAATTTCTCATTCCTGAATATTAAAAGCAATTCAATACACAGAATATTAAGTCCTGTCATTCATGATCATTAACTAATCCCTCTCTTCTTCCCTGTCTCAGTCTCCTCCACCTCCTTGTAAATTTAACTTTAAAACAAGAGTGGATCTTCCATGTACATACATGAATATTATAGACCAATGCAATCATTACAATAATACAGCTCATAAGTCTGATTTCAGAGGGACAGCAACATAATTGCCCATAACTTTAAATTTATGTTTATCTCAATTAACCTCACTCACTTACATAAACAAGTCTGTAGCAATTTTAAAGGCTTGCTACTAAACTCTATTTCCTCAAGTATCAATGAAAATTAACTGCACAAAATGCTCTTGGCAGACAATCTGAAAGGACAATTTAGGAACTGCGAAGTTTTACATCTAACTGCCACCTTTGAGCACGGCTAACTAGGCACAGCTGATTAGTATCTCTCTAAACCTGCCTTTTACCAGGAACTTTTTTCCCCTGAATTCAGTGAACAGTTTTGCTGACAGCTTCACTAGGAGAGGATGAGGCTTTAACTCATTTTCATTTTCATTAGTTTTGATACTACTAATCACAAAGCTATGCATTCATTTTCTTGGACATAATACAAAACACAGATTAACATATGTTAAGACACAGGAAAATGAATTTGCTGTGAATTTCTGTTGTAAAAGCTAGAACTACATGTACATTTTCCACTTACAAGGGACCTCCTTTATCTGCACAAAAAAGCATGATTAATAACAGAAAAAGAGTTTAGTAACCTGGATCATGAGCAGTGTATTGAAGACACGATACCATGAGATTATGAGATCAGACACGTGTCATGGTTTGACCCTGGGCCCAATTTTCAAACCCCCACAAAATTGCTAAAGTGTGAGAGAAGTTCCAGACAGACAAAAGAGACTCAGCATGGGGGAACAATGTCAAAATTTATTGCTAACAGAATAAAAACTAAAAAGTAATATATACAATACAACAATTCTAACTAATCTTCCTATGATGACAAACTCATGTATTTACAAAATCACCCCTCCTCCCCCCATATCAGTCCAGGAGGAGAAGAAGTCTCTCCTTTACTCTCAGGGCCACAGCTCCACTTCACCGTAGCTAGAAAATTCCTTTCTCTTCTATGGAGGGGAGGGGAGGGTCTGCCCCTGCCTCTAACCACTTGGCTACACTACAGAGGGTTCATCCATGGGCTTCAGGAGAACACCTGTCTCACCATGTCTTCACCACGGAGTACAAGGTGTTAAACTCCGAGTCTTTTTCCCTGCTACGTGGAGGTTCCTCCCTGGGTGAAGCAAGCTCTCAGGGGATCCCTCTCTCCAAGCAGGATCCACCCCTCCTCCCCAGGTCAAAGGTTTCTTGGGGTTCAGCTCAGTCCATATCCAAGTCGTTCCAAACTTGGCTTCTTTCTCTCTGCTCCATTGCAAGTTCTCTCTGCAGGGCATCCCCACGTCTCTTGGTTCGGCTCCAGCTGGCGGCTGGTACCGTCTGGGCCACTCCAGGCCTGCTCCGCTCCCTGCCGTGCGTTGCTGCTTCAGGCACCACAGGGTCTGGCTAGCCAGCTTACCACCCTTCCCCCGCAGTGAATGTGAGTGAATCTGGGTGGGAAACCTGTAGAATTAGAAAATGATGCAGATGATGCTTTGGCTAAAACCACAGCGCCATATTCAGCACCTGTATTTTCTAGTGGATGTCTGGAAGACATCAGAAAGGTCTTAAATAGGAGGTAGAAGTAGGATTAAAGTGAAGAAGTGTGAAAAGCAGTATATAGGTACCAAGCAAGTCTGAAGTTGCTCATATGAAGGACCAGCCCATCACAAAGCGTTTCAGGGAAGGCATACAATGCCCACCCATGGGCTGCAGCAGCCACTGCCACTGAACAGCCTTAAATCTCACACTAGTGCCCCTGCTATTAATGGCAAAGCAAGAAAACTCTGTGCAGGAGGAGGAGGAGGATGACCCACAAGCCACTGTCATTTATCACCTTATGTCATACTATTTGTGCTGTACCTAGTCCAAATGAAGCATGGCAACACCATTAGAGTGCAAAATTTTAGAGCAGCACTAGTGAAAAAGTGTGTAAACAAAATCCTGTGCCTAGGAAGGGAATTTTGCAGAATTACTGGGAAGAGAGAGGGGGGAGAAATGCAGCAAGAGCAAATATCAGCTGAAAAGATGAAGATTGCCCACTGTAAAACAAGAATACTTTAAAAAAGGACCAAATGCACACAAATAATGAATGTCAAGCGAGAAACACATAATATATACCTGGCACCTCTGTTTTTCCTGCGTCTGCCTGTAGAAAAAAGAGATGCTGAATGGAAAAAAAAGTGTCAGATCTTACTTTTTGCAAGAGATGTAGGTTTCCATCCCATAATGTCACCAAAGTTAAAATTTAATCGCATTCAGAAGCTATCAACTGAAAAGAAACAAGTACTAAATCGCACTGTCAGTGTTAAACCACATCCAGCTACTATGACTTTTTGCAATATCACTCTTCAATAAAATATTCTGGATCATAAGAAAATATTTATATGGAAATTCCCTACTCCAGTTATTAATTTCACCACTTTTGTTTTCTTCTTTAGAGAGAAGAATTGCCTGATTCTTCAGAAATACCATAATTTTCACCAAAAGCACTGTTCAGAATATACTTCAGATTTTCAGATACCTAGTGGAATAGACTGAATAATTAACTGACTCTTAGGAAATGAATCACCCTTAATATTCCATTCTTTTTCACTGTTACTTCAATTTCTGAACTGCACCATGACTGACTACTCTTTTCCAAAGGGAAGCGTCAGAAAGCTGACATTCAGGACCAAATTTTTGAGCACCTCTTTCAGTTTCCTTTGGGGGGTGCTTTTGTAGTTCACATTTAACAAATGTGAACTCAGATACTCAGATTACAGTTGTAATAGCTCATACTCATATAATAGATATATATAACACATATAATCACATACATCATATAACAGATATTCCCCACTGGTACTAATGACTACCACTTCAGCAAAATTAATTGAATTACACCTTCCAAAACATGTTTTATGAAAACTTAGCAGCTGGTAGTATAACTCAAAATAAAATAGAAATAAAAATCCCTTTTTAAATAGGGCTTTGTTGCTTCACGCTTTCAAAGGTGTCCCCTCCATACACCTTCCTTGAAATCAGTAGTATCTTCTCAGTATGGTGAAACTAAATAAATCTAAGAGGCTACATCCTTTTTCATGCCTTCCAACCTATGTTCCAAAGATTACTGGAAAAATTCTATTTTTTCCCACATGATTCCTTTCAGGAACTTTTCACGACCTTTTTTTGTTTAATTCCGGGCCTTGCAGTGTAAGTGCAAGCTGAAGGGGCAGAAGGGCTGGATCATGAAAGGGTTCTGTGACATCCCTCTGAAACTTATTTCAGGTTTTCTGATGTTGAGTTTTGGGTGTTGAGAATTTAAAGAGGATTCACAGTCCATGAAGAGGCAACAGAGACAACAGCTACTTCAATACCTCCCTTGTAACGAGCGCACAGAAGCACAAAGGACATCTTGAATCTTGCAGTGATAATAAAAATCTACTGTTCATACAGGCAACTCTGAAGGAAAATTATCACAATAATGGACTCACTGCTGGCGTTGTACCATGCTTGGTATTGATCTGTGCCTGTAATACCACACAAAATGCAGGGCTGCTTCCTATATTTTCATCTTTTCTAATGGAGAAAATTACATCATTCATTATTCATTCTTGTAGGCCCTAGGGTTTTGGTTTTGTTGTCATTGCCTTTTTTGTGAGCTGTATATTTCTTTAGTTTGACTTCTTGGAATTAAAGCTCTTCATCTTATTTCTTAGAAAAAGAGAGAAAAGAGAAGGGAGGAGGAGAGGAAGGAAAATAGGGACAAAGCCTTTGTATTTTTTCCAAGATAATAGAATTTAAATTAATTTTAAATTTAGGAGAACTCTGTCTGTTCAGGGAAATTTGGCTAAAATGACCTGTAATGTCACAGGGACAACGTCTTATCTTGTGTTCTGAACATATTGCAAGCTGACCAGCACAGAGTGCTGTGTGTATACCATGGGAGAGACATCCTAGCCTCACAACTGTATCTTCCTTCCCTCTATATTACCTCCCTGATAGACAAATCCTGATCTCTCCCAATACTGATATGCAAATCCAACTGCATTTCTTTTTGTTCAGAGGAAACACTCCAGATCTACTCTTCTGTGACTGGATGCAGAATTTGGTTTTGTCATACACACATTTTGCGGGTGAAGTCCATGCCTAAAAAACCTGAGAGGAGAAGAATTCCTGAGCCTAATTCAAGGTTATATTGCCAGTCAGAGTCTTACTATGATCGTTTTGCAGTCTCTGTATTGTCCTGTTAAAAGGATTGCAGAGCTCTTACAAGTGATATATCAGATACTTTGGCTTATCTGATTATGACGATCCTTTATCCTTTTAATCAGCCTAGACGTTAAAGAAAATTTTTTTCATATAATGGTGAATAGCAGAATAAAATGTCACAACAGTCAGCAAGGCAGGATCCTGAAGTCACTGATACATGTTCCTTAATTGGACAGTGTGGAATGAGTCCTTGTGAGACACTAAAACTTATTTCCCACCTAGTTCTGTTACAGTTCAGTTCAACACACTTCTAACTGGTGATGGTGAACCAGCTGATGGAAATCCAGAACAAGGATTGCTCTGCAGAATGTAGTTTCTGACAGATGGCTGAAGAAGTAGAAGTAGTTTTGTTCCAAGAGAATACAAGTCTTCTAATCCATAGGAGATACTTTCCGATGAGAAAGTAACAAACATCCTTGAAGAATATGGCATATTGGAAAATGAATCAGTAAGTAAAACTACAATGTGGAAGGTCTAAGAGAGAAATTGAGAAGAAACATTTAGGTATAATTACCCCGAGAGTCTGTGGGATTGCTGTTTCTGGAGGAAAATGAGGAGTCTCTCTGTATGGTGTCCTAAAACATCCTCCAGCCTTCTTTTTAACAATTGGAATTTGTGAAGGTGCTATTTTTTTTCTAGAATCAGGAACAGAAATAGTTACATAGCCTTCCATAAGGCTGAATAAGGAGTTGTCTGGGTTTGGGTTTTTTTTTCTGTAGAAACTTTAGATAGTTTTGCTTATCAACAAAAAGCAATGTAAAACTTCTGTCCCTCCTCACTACCTCACTGCAGCCAAAAAGGAGTCAACAAATAAACAGCTAAGCCTATAGATCTTCCAATCTATAGCACTTGGCATCTCATCTGGCTCTGCAAATAAACTCATTTGGGGAAGATGTGCAACCTTCTGTTTCACACTCCACAGCCACAAAAGTCCAAAGAAGTAGAGCAATTACTTGAAGTAGTAAAAGAGATGTCTGGAGAACACTGTTTCCCAGGAGAGTTCATTAACTGGAATGTGCTGCCAACTAGGTCAGCTACCTTACCTTTGGTTCCTGTTCCTCCTTTCCACATAGATGGAAATATATCTTGGATAGGAAACAGAGAAAGTGAGGGGCAGCTGACCAAGCCAGACATATTTCAAATGCCTGCATTGTATTTCTAGCAAAGAAACACAACCTCTGGGAGATTCTGACAGAGTAACACCATTGCTTTCTTATTCTCTAAACTCCAAAGCAGCTTAGAAATCTACATGAAACACTGATTTCTTGTAAGAGACCAGTACTTTGTCAACATGGCATTCTCTGCTGAGAAAAAAAGAATATGTAAACCATAAAATTTAAGACCTTACCTCAAAACTAACTCTATAGGAAAGAAAAGACAAAGCCCAAACTAAATGCAAGTCTGGCAAGCCTGTAAGTCTAAATTTATATCCTGTTCTAAATCTAAGTGTATGCCCTCCAACATGCCAGTCTGGGTTTTGTACCTGGGTTTCTTTTGCATGAAGACAGACATCTGGAAGAATCAGAGAATCACAGAATATCCTTAGTTCAGAGGGATCCACAAGGATCATCAAGTCCAGCTCCTGGAGAGGACAGACCCAGGAGTCACACCACATACCTGAGAGTATGGACCAAACACTTCTTGAACTACATAAGTGAACTACACTTACCATGTTCCAGTCCTGCTGCCCATTATGCAGGGACAGAGAAGGAGGAGTAGGTCATATCCCACTACGATGTGCACCAAGTAACACACATGTTAACTAGATCTTGCAAACCCAAACTGATATCATTCCTCACTTGTTTCCTTGGCTTTCCCACTATCCCCACTTACACAGCAATAAAAAATGTAACACTTAGAAATATATCTTTTTAGAACCATGGGTTTTCCAGCAGCATATTTTGAGCTGTTGGCATTTAACGTCATCAGCACTGAAATAACTGTCTCTTTCACTGCACTTTTCTCTGTAAATGACAAAGTCCTCAAGGACACATTATTCTCTGCAGTGTGTAGATGGGGAAATGGAGGCATTGGTGGCACAAGCAAGATTCAGATTATGTCCAGAGGTGAAATTGGAGGGAAAACACAGCACTCCCAGGTCCTGCCCCTGCACTCTCCGCTGTGTCTTTGTCTCCTCCTGGGCACAGCAAAGATGACTTTGCTGGAATATTTGGTGTACAAATGATGAAGAGCCCCTAACACTGGCATTGCTTGCAAGAAGTAGAAATGGTCCTTTCTCCAAACTAGTAATTTTGGGGATAATTAGATGAGATTGAGATGACTTTCCTCAAGATACCTCCCACCTACCTCAGGCAGAAAACCCTTCAGGACTTTACTGTGTTTTTCCTCTTTGTTCCATCTCAGTGTGCCAAGCAAAGGAACTCACATCTGGGATTTCAGAGTGTGTTGCAAAAAGATCTTGTTCCTTTTGATCAAACTCAGCCATACAGTGCATAAGCTTTCTTTCCTCTGCTCTTTTCCATGGCTGCCAGGCTGACACCACCAAAGAGTTCAGGCAGGCAGGAATGAAGCACTGGCAGAGGTTACTCATTAACAGAAATGTAAGCAATGACAATGGCCACTGATGGAACACCTGAAATGCACCAAATGTATAAAGCTTTGCAAATCCTCACCCCACATGTCCTCTGCTTGAGAAAAAGTTTCCACATGCACAGCCCACTGCCTACTGACTTAAAAATGCACAGCTCTTAAACAAGAAAACTCTTAGCCACCACATCGCAACCATTGACAGAAATTGTCTCCACATGCAGACTCTACTTTCCAGCAAATCCTTTTGGGTTGCAAGGAATATGTAAAGCTCAAGTGTGGCATTACTGAGGGGCAAACACATGGCTACAGAACCGTCCCTGAGGGAACTAGGATGGATTGCAATGACTAGGATTAGTGCACATTTGTTTTATCAAACAACATTAGTTGTTGCGATGAAGAAATACTTGTTGCTGAGAAAAAAGGCAGTCTCCTTGTGAATGTGCATTGTTTCTAATGCACTTTAATGCCCCTGTTTCTCCAGCTTCCCTCAGTAAGAGCTGCCCAGGGACTGAATGTCAAGCAGCCTGGATAGCGCAGCTGCCCAAGCCATTTCAGAAAGCAATGATTAGGATCACCATCCATTGAAGTATCTGCTCTAAATGGGAGGTGTAACAAAAAAAAACATTTGTATTTGGCAGAATTGTCATTAATTGACTTAAGTTTTGTTCCAAGTCTCAATTGCTTGCAATCATAGATGTGACAAATTAGGCAGGGTTGCAGAAATTTAAAAAAAAAAAAAAGAAGAATAAAAATAATCAGCTCTGAGAAATGCAAAGTAACTTGTCAAAATCTAGACTGCCTTCACATCCCAGTAAACTACAGCTATTTCACTGAACATGACAGATTGAAGGTTTGCAAAGGTACCTTTTGGGTGTAGAGCAACTGCTGCCAACAGAAACCTCAGAAAATTATTGTCTCTGTGAAAAAAATTAGGGGAAAAAAAGAGAAATAAACCACCAAAAGTTACCTAATTGAACATATGGTGTGAATCAATTGTATGATCCATTCATGGCTAAAAACAAGTGCAGATGCTGATGAGAATCTGTGTCCAATTGTGGCAAGATACTTTCCTGGAGATGTTTGCGTTACATCCGAGTAAGATCTGTCAGTGCAAAAGCTGTCATTTGGTACATGGTACTATTTTATGGAGGAAACATAGACATCTTTGAAGAATTCCACATAACCTAATCCTTAATGGTCTGGATCTTTGAAAGAGATACTTCTAGCACCATGAACCAAGCCAAAGCTGCAAATCAGAGAACAGAAGTGTTAAATTTAAGGGATAAGGAAAAAACAAAGAGAAGCCCTAACACAAAGCTGGTAAAAACACACACACATGCAGAGCAAAGTATTGTGAAATATTCTATATGTAACTCAATCAAATTTTAAACTTCAGATTTTATTTTACTTTAAAATGTTCACACTTTCCAACATGACATCTTTATAACAGCTGTCACTGAAGCACAAGGTCTGGTCTCACAGCTAACAGTTGGTGTCTGATCTGCCTTTGAGCAGAGCGCAGATGTTGCTCTACTTCTGTGTCTTCATTAGAATTTGTCTTCAAAGCAGAAATCACACACATTTTCCAACACTCCAAGGAACATGTGAAAAACAACTGATTACTGTAGTGGGTTCATGTAGTAAAATCACATTTCCTCTTTCCGGGACAAACAGGATATTCCATACCATATTACGTCAGTTCAGCTATAAGAGGGAAGGGAGAATTAGCTCGGCCCTTCTTCTTGCTTCCGGGATGGCCCTGTAGGCAGCTACATCTGTCAAGGATGCTGTTCCTTGAGGGAGGTAGAATTTTTTACTGTTAGTTTCCTTTGCCTGGGTGTTTGTAGTGTCTCTTCTTTTTTTCCTTCG
The DNA here is from genome assembly GCF_001715985.3 of Manacus vitellinus. NCBI lineage: Eukaryota > Metazoa > Chordata > Aves > Passeriformes > Pipridae > Manacus > Manacus vitellinus. Next base: position 7,145,388 of record NW_021939718.1, on the reverse strand, counting down.
TGTAAATATAAACTTTCTTTCTTGGTAAGCCCAGGTTTTTCACTTTTTTTTTCTTTTGTCTCCCCTTTGTGGGGTGAGGGGAATCTGCTCAGGCTCAGTGGACACCTGGCGTTCAGCCAAGGTAAACAGTCATATAAGTTGAATTATCTTTCTCCCCTTTCTGCATTCTGGAGAACCGCTCTCAAGACAAGATATTTTAGTCCAGGTTTGTTTCATTTCCTTGTCGTTGTTCTTCCTATGGGAGTTTGATCCCTGAACCCTTGGCTGCATTTGATATTGATATAACCATTTACATAGCATCACTGCAATTATCAGAATGCTGATTTGTACTATTATATCCTCATGCTAAGGGTTGGATTTACCATTTAACCCAGTCAAATACATCTGAAATGTTTTTCAAGGCAATGTAAAGGTGCCCGATTAGCTTTCAATACTGTGAAATGAAAAATAGTGCAAGATATTTTATTCTGCAGTTTGTGTTAATGGTTTAATCTCAGCAGGAGATCTGTTCCACAAACGCTTTGAAAGGCATACAAATTAATGATATGTATCACAACAGCCATAGCAATTTCAGCATCTAATTAGCACGATGTGGCAACATTCACAGCAATATGCTGTTCACCATAATCTTCTTTACAAGAGTTTATTTTCCACTTTCAAAGTAATGCTAAGGAAGACAGTTGATCTCACATTCCACACATCAAGCCATAAACATTTATCAAGGTGTCAACAGAGAGCAACACTTCTAGGTTGTCAATATTTAATCTGCAGTAAAATTAAATCATAGGCCATTAGACCCAGTTCATCATGTTAGGAGTTCAATGGAGATGCTGAGCAGGATGTCAGGAAGCTTCTAAGCGAAGCGTATGCCCTGTTTGACCATGAAAACATCACATAGTGTCTGTATGTGCACACAACAGATGTACAGCATCACCCCACAGCTCACCTTTGTGTTTTTAAGAACAGGCTGGATCAGGACAATCGCTCCTGAGAAATCATCACATTGCAGTTGCGGACAGGAATCCTTGACCCCATCGCTCACATGGCAGAGTCCAGCACAGGACCAAGGGGATGTCATAGGCTCTCAGTAACAGAGTAATTTCCAGGAGCTTTTCCATGGGAAATTCAAGTAACCTCCAACTAAAAAACATACCTGCTAACCAGGAAGCTCTGCCTCTCGCGCCTTTTTCTCATTTGTAAAGATATGCCCAAGCCATTAAAAGGTGATAATTAAAGAATTTATGATTCTCTGTTAGTAACCTGATGCGGTAGCCCTCCTCTACATTAAATTACAGTGAAAATGGCTGTGCAACCCTGTTTTTCCTACATCCTCTTCTCTTCCAAAGAAGGACTACAACTATTTGTAGTTTCTTATAAAGTCTCAGCAATCAGCAGTGTGGAAATAGCAACACTCATTTACCAGCTTATTAGACCCTCTTCCATTTCAAAGACCTCTCCACACCCTTTAAAGTTTAACAAACTTAGCTCAGTGGAAGTACCCCTTTAACTATTGCTATAGCCTTGCCACAGAACTCCCCTTTACTCACTTAAGCAATAATAGGTAAAATACTAAGAATTAACTTCACAGGCAATTTCCCCAAACTGCAGCCAAGCAAATTCTTTTGCATTTTCCACATATTCTTTGCAAATAAGAAAAGAAGTATTTCAGGTTTTGTAAAAACAGAGACCTGTGGTAGAATGTAACTGCATACAGCCTGCCCCAAATATTTCCCATTATTCCCTATTTGTTCCAGTTCTCTCTTTCATGGAAAATTTTCTTGCAAAAGTTTCTCCTTCACAGCACGTCACTGTTCCTAGTTAGAACATTCCCAAACAATTCCCATTCAAACCTCTGTTTACCACAGATATCTCGCAGGCAGTTATCATTCACCTTGTCAGAAGGATGTTTGGGAAGCTGCTGTAGGCTTTGGAAAGCCTCCTTGTCAGAACATCAAATTAAACTCTTCCCTTCAACTCTGCTCCAACATTTTTTTTCCTTGTAAGGTTAAATTTTTGCAAAGAAGTGTCATTGAATTTTTTTAAAAAAGTTAATTACCTGACTTAATTATGTGTGGCTAGATTTCTCTTTTGCACTGCATACCTCTTTGTTTTACAATATAATTTTCACCTTCTATCACATGCAATATGTGCCTTCCAATTTGATCTTTTTTTTACCATGTCAAAAAGGAAAGCTTGACCTGCTTTCTCTGCCTGTTCTGTTAGTCTACCTCTGTCCTACTTATTGCTTATAAGTCTAATTAAGCATAAGGTGACATGCATCCTTGGCACAGGCATTTACATTTTTACATTGCTGTGGCTTGGCAATTTATTTTTCACTTAGATAGGTCCTTCCTAAATAAGCTATTGGGGGAAATTTATTAATTTCATCATTTCATCTCATAAACCTGAATATGTCATAATTTGCTGTATCCATTTCTGACATCTCACTTCTTGTATCTGGTGTATGTGTATACTCTCCTTGGAAGTGTTCCACTGCTGAAACTTACCTTATTCTCAGTAATCTCTTTGAAACAGCCTCAATTTGTTAACAAAACTTCCACACACCTCCCAGCACTCAGAAGAGGAGGCATAAATGTAACTGCTTGTGAATTCCATAACTTAGCTAATATTCCTTTAATTTGCTAATATCATTTACTTTCTCAAGAAATATTAATTTCTGTCTGTAGACTGCTAGGTGTTGGGAGATAAAGTCTACAGGAAACACAGGAAACTGCCAAAGTAAAACATCCACAACAGCTCCTTCCTTAAAAGTCATCATATCCTGGAATTGGTGAAGACCTCTTGATACCATTTTATCTAATTAAGTCTCTGAAAGTTATGAGATGAATTTAAAGTGAAGTGTTATTTGATGGAGTTGGCATGATAAGGAAACTGTTTCAGAAGAAAAAGAAATTTTCAATTGCATTTTCCGAGAAAGTAGTTCTTTTGGTTTTGCTCTCAGAAACCATTGCCCAGTGATTACATGGAGACAGGATTCACCTGCATCAATGATTGCCTGGGAGTTGCATGGAAAAGTAACAGCCTGTTACAGTGCAAAGTAAGCAGCTGAGGGAACAAATGCAGAACACTCAGTGATAACTCCTGGCACACTCTCTCTCCCTTATGTCCTATTCAGATGCTGGATCAAAGCCTTACCCAAATGCTCAAATGCACTTGGCTAGGTAAAGGTAAACGCTCAAACAGTTCTGGATGTAAAAGCAGCTCCATTCCTGCACTTCGGTAATCCAAAAGACACTGGGTTTTAAATCTTCTGCAAGTTCTTGAATAAAAATAGTTATTTTAACCAAATCTATGTAAAAATAAAAAACCCAACATACAACAAAACAACACCTCGCCCCCTGTTTTTTCTCCCATGCTTGTTTCTCTTATATTTGTATTGATCTCATTCAAATATGCTGTAACATTTATATGAATCCTGAGATAACTTTGAGGAGAAAGAAAACAGAGTTTATTTCTCCCAATTTCTTTGTCTTTATAGAAGCTGGGTTCTGGCTTTAGTGAAAATGTGAAGATTAATTTTCTGGTTGAAATTTTCGAGTGGAACTCAAATATCATAACTCTTTCTAAATATTTGGGTTACCTTGGATGCATCATTGTATTTCTCTGCATTATGATCTGTTTCAGCTTCTACACTTTGTGACATCCCTTTCTTCTTCTATCCCTTATCAAACCCTGTGAGTTTGAGCCCAGGACAGCACAAGAAACTAATCCCTTAGTCCTTATCCCTCAGCACCATTTGGGTAGGTAAAATGATGGAAAATACTGAATTAACATTCTGGAAGAGTAAAGACTAAGTGTTTGTGCTCTGAAAAACTAGTTTTTGTATTTTCTCAACTCTTGTTAGTGTACCATTAGATTATTTTAACAGTAAATACTATTGTATGTGAATAACGAAGAAAGACAGTACAAAAAACAAGGTTTGGGGAATTTTACATCTAATAGTTTAAAGCATGATCCTGTACTGTTTTGGAATTTCAGTAAGACTACTTATGTAATAAATTTACAATTTAAAAAGCCTTAAAATTACTGAGACCACTAATAGTTCAAAGTAAACCTCATATACACAGAATTCACACAAGCCTCTCTTTAAGGCAAGTCATCAGTACCTTCCTTTCCACCAGACTGAAAAGGGAGACATCTCTGTTATGGCTACTAATCAACTCTACGTGGGTTTTCTGTGCTCATAAGGAGCTCACATAGTTTTAATTGGAGCTTGCAGAGACTGACACGAGCATCAGACCAACATAATACAGCTCATCCCATTGCTACTCTGCTGAGGTAAAAGGCACTTCCAAGCTGAAAGTGACGTTGGGATTAGTTATCTGGAGATGAAGAAAGCTCTCTGATAACAGAACAGAATTCTGAAATGTCTTATTCCTTAACAGGAGGACAGAGAATTAAAACCAGAGTAATAAAACACCGAACAAATATTTAAAGTATCTATAAAGAAATATAATTTTATTATGAATGCTCTGTTTTTGCCATCATTTAAGTATACTAGAGCAAAATATATTTATTAAGGAAAGACAATTAAGAAAAATTTGTTAAGTAATTCTCAGTAATGCAAACAACAAAACTGTGAACAGTGTTAAAGCTGCACCTTTAAAATTCCAAGAAAGAGTATGAAAGTCCACACATCAACATCTGGGAAAAGATAAGGAGCAGAAATTAAACAAAATGGTACTAAAGAAATTCTGTATGCATATTTTTCATTTTAATCTTGTGGACCTGTGAACACATCTGTGCATGCTCAGTTTTGTCCAAGACAGTGATTTCACTGTAAAACAACTGACTTTGGACACAGTCCTTCGCTGCTGAAGTACTGGGAATTTTGCCTTTGGCTTGAGCAGACATTGTAACCTGAAGCTGGAAGTAAGACTTGAGATGTCAATAGTTGAAACAGTATAATCTCCTGACGAAACTGACAGACGGATCGGTGCTTCAAGCTGCGATAGACAACGTGGAAGTTGCGGCAGACACATGAGGGGGTAGGTGTGACAGCACTGTTTGCACGAATCCCGACCCCTGGGGTGGCAGGCGCCTGAGTCAACTCTACTGAGAACAACACGTTATTAGGAGGTTCAAAAAGTAACAAACGATGTTTAACCAATCACATACAAGTACTCCAAGGAACAGGTGCAACAGAGCAGCAGGAACTACATTTCCCAGGATGCCTTTCAGCACCCTTCCTGTGACCTACCTGCCACAGGGGTGTGCAGCAGACCAGGAGAAGCAGGAGAAAGCACGAGGGTGACAGCAATGGCAATGTCAGCTGCGGGGCTTGTAATGAGAGATTAAGGCTCTTTTTCACAATCAAGTGCTTCCCAGTTGCTGGCCTGACCATGGTTTCTCCTGGTTCTTCTAGAGTTACCACCAACGTGGCTTCTTGCAGGATTGAGAGTCCTGGGACCAGCTGGCTCTCCTCCTATCTGGAGATTTCTGGGGCCTTGCAGGTGAGCAGTTCCTGCTCTGGCCAGCATTGGAGGGTTCTACCACCGCCTGCTCCACCTCCTCATGGGGCTGCTCCTGCACACTGGCCCTGGTGGGCCATGCCCCACAAGATCCTCTCACGGCACCGCTCCACAGCAATGCCAGTGAGCTCCTGCACAAATGTCACTACCTGCTCCTGCAGAACAGGCTGCAGATTCTGCACCAAGGCTTCCTCATTCAGCCTGTAGCACCACTGATTGGAGATGACCCTTCCCTATGCTAAGGCCACATCCCACCAGCAATCCAGGGATGTTCCAGGCTCCAGAACATCCTCATAATCCTGGAAAAATAGTGCTCAGATCTCAGGTGGGAAACCAGGCATGTGAGCCCCTGACACCGGCCCTACAGCTTCCTGTTCAGCCTGGTGGCCAGCAGCCAATGGGCCTGAGCACTGCAGAAGAACCATCTGCAATAAATCTCGGTCACAGAGAGTAAGTGATGATGTGCACAGGCCACCTGCAGAAGGAGCATGACAGGTTCCTCTTGGCCCAGCTCACAATGTAGCCCAGGCAGAACTGGTGACAGCAGGAGATCACATAAGTGACATCCTCCAGAGCTTCGCAGTGGATGGGGCAGCTTGGGCAGCTCATGTCTGTTCCCATGGACATTCTGGGGATGTCAGCAAGCTGGGAAGAGCTAAGGACCAGGAGCTGCTCCTCTTGACTGGTGTCACACTCCCCAGGAGGGAGAGGCCGTGGTCACTGGCTGTCCCAGGAAGGGAAGGAAGAAATGCCCAGGCCCCTCAACAACAACACCCTCCCAGCTCCATGAGCCTCATCACCCACTCCATGGCCACTCCAGAGGACGGTTTCCCACACAGCCAGCCTTCACTGCTGCCAGCACCCACAGTGCCCAACTGCCTGAACCAGGCAGGTCTAGGGAAACAGGAGTGATTGCTCCAGGTCTGCTCTGAGATCTGCCAGTGACAGCACCCAACACTCCACCCAGCACTGGAATAAGTCTCATCTTCTATTTTTCTGCTCTATTTTAATTCCAAATTACCAACTTGGGATGAAATGTGGTAAGAAAGGGAGCGTAAAATTTTACCGGAGGAAGGATATGTGTACAATGTCCTTGAGCTCAGTCTTTCTTGATTGGATGGTGTACTGAAGCACACTGAAGAGCTTACAGATGACTAGAACTAGTGGCAAGTCCACTCTTCAAAACAGCACTAATTTAAAAGTTTTGGGCAAGCCACAGGCCTGCAACACAAAAAAAAATGATATTTTATTAGTTTCACTGTGGAGGTGTGCTTATGAAGCATGGCTTCAAGAGCATCAAGGACAGAGAAAGTTTTGTGCATAAGTGATTTACAAAAGTTGTTAGTCTTGTAGCATATATTGAGATATAGAAGGAAAGTTTTGCTTGAGGAAATAATCACCAGAATTAGCTAATTCTACACTAATTTTGCTCCTTTTTCCAAGCAGAGGTGCTCATCAAGGGAAGTTCTTTCCTGCTTACTCTCATGATCAAGCTGATAATTTTATGATTTCTAATATACTAATTAGCCCTAATAATATCTAATATGACATACAATTTATGGATATATTTGAGGCATAGTAAGGATTTTGCTGAGATCAGACAAGTCATATCACCAGCCTTAACACAACTGTCAAACCACCAAATCAGAGTCAAAGTTTTTTCAGGTAACAACATTTTCTTGGGAAATATCCCTAAATATTTTTTGCCTGGAAGTCTTAAATCAAATATATGTTGCTCCCTGAAAGTTCCTGAAGTAATCAGATTACTTAGGATAGACCAAAACCCTCCATGAGTAAGCCCTGAGAAATTACCAAGTTAACTTCAATCCTGGTGCTGTATCTCTAAACCTCAGAAACATATTTGCACATTACTCCTGTAATGTGAAACACAGCATTTAAATATATTCCTCTTAAGCAATGCAATAAACATATCATAGCAGTGGCACTTGAACTCATATTTAGCTCCACTCAACTAGAATCAAGAATGTAACATTGAATTAGGATTTTGGATTTAATGTACAATCCTTCTGTGGCTGGATTTCAGCAATGGGACATATTTTCTAGAGAGAGACAATGGCCCCCTGCTCCTCTGGTCAATGGCATAGTGGAAACTAACGGAAGTAGTGTCACACCCCTGACAAATCTCAGACAACTCATTATTTTGATAATAAATACTGTCAAAGGTGTGTCTTTCATGAAGAGCTGCTACTTATTACCAGAATAACTCTTCATGTTCTATCTAAAAGTAAACCAAATATTTGCATAAAACATACATAAAAATAGAAGTATGAGTTCAGATTAAATGTTGGCACATTTAATTTATTCTAGCTGGATGTGTTGATGTGACAACACACCAATAAGGGGAAGGAAATACCTAAGAAAGGAGAAAGAAATGCACAGCATCCACTACAGAAACAATGTATGAGGAACTAACCATAACCCTGTTTCCCCATCCCCCTGTGCCACTGGGGGTGGTGAAGATACAGAAATTGAGAATAGAGTTAAGCATAGCAAGAAGGCAGGTGTTGGGAGAATAGAGATTGTGCTTGAACAATTTCTATTGCATTTCTGTGAGCCTTACCTTGTCATGGCTGGGTGCAGACAGTAAAAGAACTACGTAGAACAAAGGAGGCTCCCTGCCAAAGTTAAGGTGGAGTTTCAGGAGGGTAAACATGTGCCCTCAGCTCATATGAACACCTGTTGTGGTCCAATTAGCAGCGGACAACAAAGTATGTTTTCCTTATGTATCCAATGCTGTGTGAAGAAGAATCATGCATCTGAGCGTAATAGGCAGTATGTAAAGTGTCTTTCTTCTAATAAAGCCGACATTTTGCCAATCAAATTGGTCTGTGAGCGATCTGTCCGTGCCTCTCCACCGATAGGCAGGAGTGGTGGGAAGGTCTTTAGTTCTACTTCTCATTATTCTACTTTGACTTCATTGGCACTAAATAAATTCCTCAAGTCAAGTTTGGTTTGCCCATGACAGTAATTGGTGAGTGATGTCTCCCTGCCTTTCTCTTGACCCCCAGCCCTCTCCCCAGTCCAGCTGAGGAGGGGACTTGGTAGATTGGCTTTGGTGGGCACATCTCATTCAGCTGGGCTCAACCTACCACACATTTTCACAAGGAGCAGCATTTTGTAATTCCACACACTATGACTGCACACTGCAGAGGGTTGCAAGAGCACCAACTAGAACTGCAATGCTATTTTTGCACCAGTTCATAGCCTTCCTCTTTCCATGTGTCATGATCATTTCTGCCAGACATTGAAATGTAAGTGGTTCCTTAGTGCCCTGAGGCAGTTAAGGCATTTAAGGAAAACACTGGATATACTTCTAAACTCAGAAACTCTCACATACATTTTGCTATTCATTGAGTTGTCCTGCAGAACCAGCAAAAGCACACAGAAATATGACAAACTAGCTCCTTGACAATAAAGATAGTGACAGGAACCAGCTTCCTTCAACGTTGTGATCCTGACACAAATCCATAGGGGTACATCTAGTGCCACAGGGTTCTCATAGAACCAGTGTCAAGACCTGCTGTTCTGCAGACAATAAGGTAATTAAGAAATCCCTGTTGGAGAAAGATTGTGAGTAGAATACCTCCTATTTAACACTTTCACCATTTTTTCCCATGAGGGTTTTTTGATGTACTCTAATGTAAGATTGTCAATAAAAACTTATTGATAACTTTTAAGGGGATCCAGGAGAATTAACTGTACCCTACAAATCAATCCTATGTATTTTTGCAGTTCCCATGAAAGCAAATAAAGAAATTCTTAACACAAGAATTGATTTGTCACTATCATTTTGAAGGGATGTGTTAACACACAGACCAAGACATCTCTGAAAATTCCCTGCATTGTGATATAGGTGATAAAGGTTAAATAAACAAACAAAACACAGTTTATGTGAAATGGGATTTCAAAAGAAGAATCTGCTGAAATAATCTGCAATGTGAATGTGAACAGGAAATATATCTGTTAAAAAGACTGAAGGAAAAAGGACTCTTATTAGTACTGCAAAGTTTATGCTGGCACCCACCCACTCAGATGAGGGGAAACTCAATATTTTCCCATGGAAGTGAGAAGTAACAGAAGTTGGTACTCATCATGAAAATAAATATGTAATTTTAAAGTTTTTCATTTAAAAAGTAATAACAACTATTCCTAGAATAAAATACCATTACGTTGAAAAAAAAAACCAAAACAAACAACAACAACAACAAAAAAAACACGAAGAAAAAAACCCCACAACTGCCTTTTATTCTATATCCCAAAGACTAAAGAAGAAAGTCAAACCTCATTTAAAACAGACCAGATTTGAGGTTTTTCTGTTGTCAAGCAGGATGTCCCACCAGAACAGGAAAGACACAGTTTTTCTGTTCTTCCCCTCCCAGAATCAGACAACTCAGCAGAACGTGGAGATAGGGGACTGGCATTGTGCCAGTGTGTGGCAGGGAGGAGATATGGTTGTGTTGCCAGCAATATCTACTTAGGATCAGCCTGAGGCTGAGAAGTCCCTTCCAAAAAAAATCTCATTGAAACCACTGTCTTCTTGTAAAAGGCATTGTTTTATGTGGGGGAAAAAAAGACAATTTTCATCAAAAACATTGCTGAAGACTCCAGTCAGCTTTAGTAACAGGCTGATTAATTGCAGTGTTCAGTAGGACACAGACTTCAGACTGCAGTACTGCAGCAGAATGCAAATCAGAACTGCTAAAAATATAACCAAAGAGGAACCTCCAAACTCTCTCAATATTTTATGGAGATGGTTCATCTTTACAGCAGAACTCAGTTATCAGGGGTTGCTTGTCACTCAGCTAATTTGACACTTCCACAGTGGATGTTTGTCCTGGCTGTGCTACTGCATTTGGTTCTTTGAAAGAAGGTGTGTATTACTGGACAGCATGGGGTCTGAAAAATGAGGTTTAATTTCACTTCTTTAAAGTGGTGGCAGACTTGTAAGAAGATACCCAGATACCCTAATTGTAACAGATAAATAGCAAGTAACTGATAAGAGACCAGTGTAACTCAGAGATTTCTCTTTGAGGTTGACCCTTCTTGAATCAGAGAGCCATCACTAGGTTGGGTGAGCTCCAGAGGTGCCCTTCAGCCTCCAGTGTCCTTTGATTCTATAATAAATTTCAAACAAGCAATAATTATGCTGTCCTTATAGCATATAACTGCAGGTTCTCTAGTGTGAAATATCAGCTTTCAAAACTAAATTTTCCTCAGTAAAATGCCTAAGCACTTGCTAAACTATGAGCAAACCCAAAAGAGAACCATTTGGTGAAAGTTAGAATAAGGGTACTCTTACACTGCATAAATGAGAGGCCTAGGGCTTCTGCCTAAAGCTATCCTGTTGCCAGTGGTCCTCACCGTGACCACTTGCTCAAGCCAAAAGCATAATACTACCCACAAGTCTAAAACCAGAGCACAAGAGATCTCATCTCAAATTTGAACGTGATGTGCAATACACTACATTAGGTTAATGTCATCAATTTAAGCCAGCATAGATTCAAACTGTTTCTGAAAACAGTTTTTCCACATCTCTTCTTCTTTTCCCTTCACCATCATTTGCACAGCTGATCTAGAATCTGGTTAATAATTCATTTTCTCCCTTTTTTTTTTTTAATAAAGTTCATTTTTATGCCTGATGATTGTCTGATCTATCTCAGCATGTGGTCATGAACAGTGAGTGGGAAATGGGAGCTCTAGGGATACCCTCTACAAAGAAGACATCTGAATTTGGGTCTTTCCTCATCCTGTTTGCATACAGTGACTCTATCTTAAAGAGTGAGGGGGTAGAGGGGAGGAGGGGGCATGGAGCATGTGAAATCAGCTCACTCTCATTCATTACAGCCAGTCAACAAGATCCCCTCCTTGATCACTCACTTCTTTCTAGTAATACTGTCCCATAAAAATGGCAGTGAGAAAGTCATACAGTCACATCAAACACATTAAAAAATATTTCTTTGAATACTTCATTACTACTCTGCTACATTACTACTACCTCATTAATACTTCAATTGTGTTCCAAAGCAATTTGTACGCAGCTCTCACAAACATCATAATGTCCTTCTGACTAGAGTTCTGTGATTAAAAGGAACTCTCCGTACTCTGCTGTTAAAATCTTGCAAGTTTTAGAAGGTATAGGTTTTGAGCTAAGGCCTCCTGATTAAATCCAAAGAATTTTATGCTACTGTCCCAGTATGAATATTTGCTGAATCATAATTAGGTTTCAAGGATCTATCTACACTTGCATTTTCCAACAAATTTCTCTCCACTTACATGGCACCTGCCCTTAAATTTGCCTGCACAACTGTGTGAGGGTGCATATGTCAATTCTTGAGGCTCTCCGCTTTGCCCAGAATGTTTGCATGGCAGACACCTATTGAACTACTGTGAATGTAATTTTTATATTCAGCTGTAACGGCAGCCATCAAGTGACTATAGCTCACAGACTATAAACTCTGTTTACTACTAGAAAAGTCAGAAGTGTAAACACCATTTATCCAATCTCTCTAAATATTTCAACTCTGAAGAAAAAACAAAGCTCCAAAGAAAAATAGGACCTGAAAGCACGTCAGTCCCCTGACCTTATCAGAGAACTGTGTCAATTCTACCCGTCTCTTCTGTGCAACACCAACTTCCTGTTTCCTTTGTGCAGGACTACTCTGTGCAGTATTTGAGATCCTTTAAGAACAAGAGACAAAACCAGAATATGCAACGTAAAATCCCCATTCTCCATGTCTTGTTAGTTAAAATTTTAATGACACTCTGGAGGAATCTTTACAGAAATTAATGCTACCAAGTGATTTTTTAAGTACCAGAAAGCTCTCCTGGATACCCTTGCTCATTAGAAGATGTTGCTTACTCTCTTAGCATTCATGCTACTGCCATAGCTGATAACTCAATCCTGTTGGAACTTACCTTGATTCCCTGGGATATTCTATGCACGGTAGTAGGTAGGGTCCCAGCATCCTGGTGTATAACTGTACTACGCTGCTGTGTGAAGAATGTCTTGCTAGCTAGTTTACTGGGAAATCATTCTTAGCTCAGGCCAGGTTAAAGTAAAATGCAAGTAAAAGCACTCATTCAATATGGAAGCAGCTACAGAGATATAAGTGAAGAATGAAGGAAAAAGCACTTTTAAACTAATTATGGCTAAATTCAATCAGAAGTGGTATCACTCCCACACCAGCAGACTGACTCATCACTTTTCCTAATGCATAGTTTGCTAGAGAATCTCTGTTTACTCATTAAAGGAAGCCTATTTCTTACAGTATGTTCTGGTTTTTGCAGCCAAGATGGCCTTCTGAAGACTTGCAGGGCTGAGATAGACCAGATCTTTCTTTCCAGAGCGTGGTCATTTCTTTCTGTTCATGAAATGATCTGTCTTTTCCTCTCAGCTAAAACAGTTTCACTTCCTTCTAGGAGTCAAGTTCTTTTTCCAGGTGTCACTTTGTGATTTCAGTTAATTAACAGCTCTCTCACCTAACAAATTAAAATCTCTCCTTTTAGTAATTCCCTCCAGGTCTTTTCCTATGAAATGTCTTCTCTGCTAAGCGAATTATAAATCACTCTATGAGGACAACAGATTCAGGGTAGTCCCCACCAACACCTCACATCTGAGTATACTGAATGCAACATACATTCTATGTACAGTACTCCATGGTTCTTCTATCTTTTGAGATCCATTCCTTATCTTCCTTTACAGAAGGCTCAATCTGTCAGAAAAGGTGGCAAAATATCACTGATGAGGGACACTGATGGATATCTTTCAAAGGTTTCAAATTCAACCACAAGTTAAGCAGTATGAGAGATAAGCTCTGTTTGTATCTTCCATTCTTGCCTTTCATTGTTTAGTGTTTATTACTAGTGTTTGTGCACCATCACATGGGTTTTGATTCCTTGGTTTTATGTTACCTTTTTTCTTATGAATGATCTGAACTTCAAGTGTATTATATTTCTGTGGAAATATAACAATTTTCACAGTGCGAGGAGCAGTGTGTCTGTCTTGAAGAACGTCATCTTTTATGCCTTATGGCTCACAGCTAATTACTATTCTTTTCCTATATCACTTTCCCAATTTTGAAAATTAATTGACTTCACAGTGTGCTGAGTAATTAGGAGGAAGCATAGGGTCACTAAAGAGATGATCTGAAATATTCCAGCATTTCTCTGGGACAAACTCCAGAGATATCATTAGGCACTATCAACTTAAGAGGAAGAAAAGATGGCTCCCCAAAACAAGAATCAAGTAAGAAGCATGAAGACTGTAAAAATAAATGTACTATACCTTCTACGACCAACCAGCATGGTCAATTCTGTACCAATGTGCAGGCTGCTACTAGATAATTCACAATCAAAAGGGAAATTCTGTGCTAAAAGTGAGTTTAAAAATTAAAATAATCCCAAGTTTCTGATGAGGAGGCTCAGAAAAGCAAACAGTGAGCAGTCCTAGTCAGTGCCTGTTCAGCCATTAGAGAAAGTTAATGTCTTCAATAAGGCACTTTGCCAGCCCTGACTTTTCTGGTCCATCCATTTTGGAGTAATTAGGTACCATTTCAGAATAACTCTCTTCTGCTCTCATAGCTGCTCCTTGGGACAGGCAGCAGCTGAGCAGCTTGCAGAACAGATGATAAAAGAAGACAAGTGCAAGAGAGGTGGGTTCTGCTGTTGCATATGCACATGAAAGCACAGAGAACTGCTTCAGGGGAAAAGTGGCATTTGCAGACCTGAAACACAGAGGTAACTATCATCGGGGGAAAGGGTGACACTGCTTAGAGCTACATGGTGGGAGAATTTAAGAGGGAGTTATTAGATGAAAGTCATTAACTGAGTGAAGAATGATACTTTCTGAATTTCTCAATAAAAGCAGATCAGTATTTTCAGCACAACAGAACATTTTTGAAGGAAAAACATTTGTGTAGTATTTCATGAAGAACCTGATCTTCTTTTCTTTGTTACAAAGGCTTTGCAAGAACTATTTACCCAACAGCAAACTACAGCTTAGCTCTAGTTTAATGTACCTGGGCGTCTGCTACAGAATGATTGTCCCACTCAGAAAAATAATGGGAAAAAAAAAGCTCAGCAATCAAGTTTTAGTAAATTACTCTCTTTTCCCTCTCCTATTCTCTCTGACCTTGATAAGTGTAAAAATCTTTATATTCTCACAGCTGTTGCTCAGCACAGCCTGACCAACAATGTGCTACTGAGAGTATTGGTACAGATCATTAAAAAACTTGAATTAGAGATTTTGGTGAAGCACAAATATTCCCAGCCCACAAATTCTAGAGGAACTTGTTGGGTAGTTTATTTTTTTTTTAATTCCACCTTTAGTCAATCTATTTATGTCCAATTTTACTCAGACACAGTGACAGAACTATGTTTATTATAGATTAACAGGAATTATGTCAAGCCTGAACAGAGCATGAAGCAATAGTCTCATCATGACTAGTTTCAAGTTCACATTTAAAACAACTTGTATAACAGTGTAGTAAACAGATGCATTTCTGCACCTGAAAATGCTTTTGAAGTATATTAGTGTTTTTTGTCACAACTTTCTCATGCTTGTCGCTAAAAATCTTACTCTGTCTGGGAAAAGAAACATGCTAGGTCATATGACCTGTTATTAATTTTACCAGCTTCTAAAATCTCACAGTTCCTCCACTTCGAGAACAAGATTTTTACTTCACTAATTTAGAGCTTTCCTTTGCGAGAAAAAAAAATCCACAAAACTTCTAATTCAGAATTATGTTTCACATATTTCATATCAGTTCTACCAAAAGATTCTAAAGAAGTAATGCAACACTAGAAATAGCCAGAAGGAGACACAGAAAAGAAGAGGCAAAGAAAACAAAAGAGGATTTTCACTTTTAAAAAAATGACCAAAAAGTGCAAAAATTCACAGGAATTCTGGATGGTTCCCATGGAGGCCCCAGCCAGTACTATAGCACAGTCATATTCCACAAAGGATTAGGAATATGCCAACACAGTAGCAGTCTAAGATATAAAGGAGATAGCTTTTTTGCAGACCATATTTGAGTCAAGTATCTGGAGAGTCCTTTTGCTGAAGCTGAGGCTGGTGGCAATTTCGCTAAATAACTGTTCTTCAACGTGTTAAACTCTGGCACCTTGGCTTTTTGGATCCCAAGATGTTCAAGTCTGAGTGATCATATCTTTGTGCCTAAAAGCAGGAAATGGAAGGATGGCTTAGACACAGTGTACTTAACTGTTTTGTAACTTTTGAAGGTACAAACTGCAGACATGGCTTTAAAACACTTTTCATGCTCTGATAACCCACGTAAGTTACAATCCCCAGGCCATACTTTCCTTGCTCAAAGTACAGAAGAAGGGATGAAGTACTGTGTTTTGCGTGATGTCTGTACATACGTATACCTGGTATACACTAGGCTCCAGAGAGGACATTGATGCATAATTCGAAAAAATGCCAGTGGTTTCCAAAGGAACAAGCAAGTGAATCTCATGAGCTCAGAAATTAGCAGGGAAGATCTAAAAAAACAATCCCTCAGCAAGTGCTGCAGAGGACTTTTGCTAAATGTGAGGAGTCTAGAGACTGTGCCGAAATTCACAACAGGAAGGAGTGGAGAAACAATGAAAGACAATGCCTGTGGGGTAAGCTTCATTCTGTGGTGATACCATTGACTTATACTTTCTGATACCGGTGCATTTATCAATGGCAATTTCTGAATCATATTCTGTCACAGCAATCAATAAACCACACTGTTCATGAAAGTTCATTGAGTGTGACCAGACTTATGGTACTGAGTCAGTTCTAATCGGAAATAAGGCCTAGTCATGCCCACCCCCTCTGATCTCTGAGAACCAGCTGGAACATGCGGGGGGGTGGGGGGGTATTTTCTGCCAAATTTTGTACTTTAAAAATATTATCTGTGAATCGGTATTGTGAAGGTCTTTCAGATACTTGGACAGACAGATAATATGCCAATTAGGACAGGGAGGATCCAGCTGCCCTGCTATGTCTGCAGACAACCTAGAAAGCAAGGGGGTCTCCCTTTCCTAAATTTTTATGTGACAGAAGGACACAGGGTCAGGGAAGAGAACCCTGAAAGGAGACCAACCCGCTGCCAAAGTGTCAAAGATCCTCCAGAGGCTCCATCAGGGAGAGCTTGGGAGGAACAGCCTCCTCCCCCTTGAACCCCCACAGGATGTCTGCTCAGTCACAGGAAGGTCTGAATTTCTGAAGGTCTGCTTCTCCAGCTCAGTCCTCAGATGTCACAAGCACTACAGCTGTGCTCTGAACCTTTCCCAGGTAATAGCTGTTTGGCCCCTTGACCTCTTCAGTTTTCCTCCTCACAGCATGAGACAGGAGACATGTACAATCTGCTTGTTTTCAGTGTGGGCTCTGCAGGTGAAAGATTCCCATCGCATCAGTGTGCTCAGAAAATCTGGAGGAGTAGAGGGTATGAACAGCACAGCCATGATGTCTTCTGAAAAGGATCAGTGGCTCAGACAAGCTGCAGGGATTCATGTCTTTAAATACTAGTTACATAGAACATAGATCCTACACCTGTCCCAGTGTAAGTACTAATCAAAATTCCAAATTTTCAACAACTTATTTCCAATAAGAAAGAATTAAATTTCTAAATTTCTCAGTGAGCTTACTAAGAAACTGCTTATATACTCAGCTTTGCTCTCTAATCCAGAAAAGGGTTAGAAAAGGTATCTGCTGAAACTACTGATAATACAACAGACTTCAAGTAGAGACAGTGAATGGTGCATGAAAATTTTGTAACACTGAAGAGGGCACTGCCTCCCTCTCTGAGCTCTGGCTTCAGCTTCCCTCATAGAGGGCTGAGGGAAAACAGCACTCAGTCCTGCTCAGGATTTTATTTCTCTTCAAAAATCTGGTAAACAGAAAATAATTCGTTTTCATTTGAATCTTGCTTACTACAGCTAGTGGATGACACAGGAACCACGTGCATGCCACCATGGAGCAATGTGTTTCTACAAAGCAACACAGAGCAGTTAATGAATGTTTCTCACAGCTCATTAATGAAATGCTGACAGTTACTTGGATCACTCTCTGTTTTCTCCCAGTCGAGGCTGTAACTTCACCTGTGTAAATCACAAGAGCAGGCTTAATCCTGGTGTGGCCAAGGGAGATATGTGTTCTCAAAGACAACCTGACTTTGCTTCTTGTCTTCTCCACCTATTTTTTGATTTATGCCACATCACCCTTCTAGAGAACTACTGGCAGTTTTCCTCTGGGTGGACTTTCAGGGGCTGCAGAGCAGCATCCTGTCAGGTGCGCTGGTGGTAACAGGGAGCATATCTCAGAGAAATTGTGGGAAACATTAATCAAAAAGTCAGACAATAGCAGACATACCACAGAAACTGTTATCTCAGTTATTGCAGGAATTGCAATTCGGGTTTGCTGTGGGCTGGCAATGTCCTCTCTGATACACAGACCTCAAACCAGCCATTTTTCATTGGATTTCCTGAATAAATGAAGGAAACACTCCTCAGCAATGCTCAATCTCTTGATTACAATGAAGTCATAACACTGAAATGACTAATTCAGAAGGACAGTCTGGCATCCATTTCTTAAGACATAATGATCATTTGGAGGGGCAGAGGACACTGCAGAACCTTCTGTGTCTTATGGCAGTTTCAACTTCAAGTAAATATGATCCTAAAATACCAGAGTGACAAAAAATACTGCTGAGGGAAACACAAATAGGTCACCATGTCATAGCATGTAGTCATCACTTTGTGCAAGGTTCATTGACTTGTATGAAATGATGAAACTTAATTCCCCGGTGAGAAGTTAAAGTGGCACATGCCTATTTATAGCACACATACACACAAAGAAAACCTGTCAATCTGTACAGTGCAACTTTCATCTCCTTTTTCAGTCACCCTGAGTATTTTTGCTTACAGAAAACAGAAATAGATGGCGAACTAATTTACTCATTGACTTCATTCTCTCATTCAAAATGTTACCATCATTCAGAAATAGCAGAGGACGCAAAGGGTCATCCCTTATTGCAGAACTCAGTATACTGCACGTATTAGGGTTACTCTTTGGTTGCAGTGGGTGGTTTTTTCTTTACAAAAATATCCCTGTAAATGCAATACATAAAAATTATCTCCAGCTCCAGAAAGTTTATGCTCAAATTATGCTAATGTTTAATTCCCTATTGCATTAAACATGAGCTGACACTATATGTATTGTCATAAACACTTCATGAAACACACTCTTGGTCATATTTAATGTAGTAGAAATTGTTTGCTAAAGGAGCAGATCAGTTAGCATCTATTGGCTTACATTCTGCAATCCCCACTAGCCAGACCATGCAAACAATTTCCATTTTGATGGTCAGACATAAATATGGGAGAAAAAACTTAGAGCTATCATAGAGTTATTCTCTAGCAAATCATGGAAAAGTTTTAATTAGATGTTGTGAAATTCCAAAGTGCAATATTGGAATATCAATTTTAAAATGTAAGATGTTTAATTCAATCAATTTGATTAATTGTATACACAAAAATGGCAACAGAAATTTTGTGCAATTTAATGAACAAATATTTTTCATTTTTTCTTAACAGAGTCATCCAGCTAAGCAGTCACACAGGTCTAACAAGGATTTCAAAGACTCATTCTTTTTCCTTTGGGCCAAAAAGTTTCTTTCCCAGCTGCTCTCACTCTCTAAATTACTCACAGATTGTCCTAGTTAGAACAGCTGGGATCAGCTTATCACTGTGTAGATGTAACCCAAACTGTGTATTCTACACCCTCCATGTCATTTCCCAGAAACTGTTATCAATAGACCATTTGCAGCAGCTGCTCAGAGCATGCCTAACCCCTCAGGCTATAAGCTGGGTGTTAAGAGGCCTGCAAGATAGGAGGATGTTCCTGTCCTCACATCCATTGTGGAACTTCCCACCCTGAGGGAGGTACTGGGTATTCCTGCCTGAACATGAGGATACATAATCTTGGGGTCTTGGGAATTCTGGTACCACTCGTGGGATCCAGAGAAGGACTGTGACTGCCACTCTCGACCAGACTGCAACCGTCGCTCTCAACCAGACTGCAATCACCAATTTCAACCAGACTGTGATCACCACTCTCGACTGCAACAGCACTCTCACCAACAGGTTTTCCCCTCTCCTTTTACTTTGGACTCAGAGGGACTACGTGGGGCTCAGCACAGGGAGAGGGGGGCCCAACGAACACCACTCTATTGGTACCCCAGGGTGCTGAGTTATACATTTGGATTTTGTGGGTTAAAACCAATTGTTTGTCTCTATAATTGTATTTATTGTATTATTTTTGTTAAATTGTTGTTCTGACTTATAATCTCTCTTTTGAGTTAGGTTCCTTTCCGCTGCTGGTTTACCTTTAAACCAACACACAAATGAACTTCTGGATTCTGAAGAAATTCTGCTCTGATTGCAGTCCTCCGATTCTGTGAGGAAGGAATGGATATTTACAGGTGTGTCAGTACTCCAGCCAAAGCAGAGGCTCACCTAGAAATCACAGAAGTACTAATCTAGATGAAATTAATACAACCTTGGTTTGAAATTGAATATAGCTGTACTAAAATAATGTAAAAATAGCATGTAAGTATTTTGTAATACTGTGAGTCAGGCACAGTTTTAGATAAGGATGTGAGCATCATGGTCATCCAAAAGGCCACAGTGGGTAAAGTTACACATGAAGGATGAATGGGAAGGAAAAATAAATCAAAATAAATAGAACAGTGAGCAGAACAGATATCCTTCCCCTGTGGAAAGGGAGAACAACAGCATAAATACAGACATGAGGAAGGAGAACCTGAGAAGAAAGAAATCAAATTCTATTTAGTTCTGATTTTTTTCGCTGAGGGTCTCTCAAACCTGCTTACCTTGATTTCAGGACAAGCAACCACCAGCCCTATGGGCTCACTGTTTGACAGCTCCGCAACACTGTAAAACTCCCAGCTAATTTATAATACAATTGTTTGAGTTAATAGTTCAGTATATAACAAGTATTGATTAACATTGTGTGAGAACTGCCCAACAGCACCAAGTGCATGGTTAATTAATTAATTCAATAAAGTTTAAAACTCACCTGATTTGTCAGTCTCCTCAACACTCCTATCAGAGCAATCCCTAGTTCTCTGAGTTGTATAGATAGATACATACACATGTATTTTGTTGCAACTGCAACAGTATAAATAGGAATAAACATTTTATCATGTATACAGGATCTCCCAAAAAATGAGCCAAATCTAAACTGACATCTAGCAAATGCATACAATTCTAAATTTAAACCACACAGGTTAAAGTGGGTAACACCTGAATATTACTAGGACATTATTAGCAATTTATTGTATCTGGTAAGCCATAATTTATTTTTAAAATCTACTTGAAAATTATGTTTCTTTTCTGACCTGTCAATTGATATGTTTCTTTATAGCAGAGCACTCAAGCAACCTCACATACAGAAAACTGCTGATTCAAGGAATGAGTTAAAAACCAAAACAGCGACTCTACTGTATAGGAACATTGTTGTTACTAATGATAGCCTTGTGACCTTTACACTAGTTTTTGTTCTTGTTTCTCAGACCAAACCAGCATCAATATTTTGTTTAACAAAAAATTAAGCCACAAAGATTTGTATGAAAAGGAGAGGATTGCCTGGGTCTGGGGAAAAAGAAAAAGGGGGGGGGAGGGGGAAAGAGGAATGCAAAGATTAGGAGACAGTTTCTAGAATGGGGGGAAATGAGGAAACTGGCAAGTGGAAGATGAAGTGAGTTTTTGGCTATGCTCTTAGTTCATGTATTCAAAGAAATGTTGCATAGGAAAACACACTGTTGGTAAAAGGGAGCAGCAAACCTTCACCAATGGCTATATGCAGAAGTGCTCCTCCAAGGACAGCAGTTCCCTTTGTAGTGACCAAACACAACAGGCTGGCAAACCCCTCCATGCCAAATTTGGAACACAGGTGGTCCGCTCTTTAAAAGGGACCTGACACATAAAATTGATGGAAACTTGCTGTTATTCATGCCTTGAAAACTCTCGCTTGAAGATCACAGGCTACTCTTTGGTTTCTGGTCACACATGTGGATTATAAGATTCCTTAATGCCACTGATAGTGGAGACAGGAATTCACTGGTCAACTGTCCCCAATGTGAAAAGTTTTGAGTTCCATCAGCCTGATGCAATGCTTGATTTGCCTGATCAATCCCACGTAGGAGATTGATTGATTGTAGGAGCATTCTGTGCTCCTCCCCTCCCAATAGATCTTGACTCTGTTGTTTGTAATAATGATTGGATTTCTCTACTGTCTAAATGCATAGAAACAGTGATCCTTCCATTATTACATATGACTATACCATAATATTAATTTTAAATGATCCATGAAAGCAAAGAAAGCAGACAAGAATCTATCCAGACCCCTGACACTTTAGATTGTTAAAATTAGACAACAAAGTTGCAGCTTCCAGATAAATGCCTTTTCTAATAATCTGGCACCCAAGACAGAGTTAAGAGTGCAAGTAAGTGATTATATAAAGACTACTTGTGTGTCAAACTTTCTGCAATAAACTCACTTGCACAATTCTTTTCAACTGATCAGTTATCTAGCCACAAGAAAAAAAAACAAACAAACCTCAAAAAGCATCTAGTAACAGAGCTTGAAGTAAGAAGGTTCGTAATTTTCAGCATTGAAGTAAGAAGGGAAGTAAGAAGGGCAGTAGTTTTCAGAAACAGATTTCAAGACGTAAACCTCAGCATTTTTGCTCACATTTAACAGAAATACCTTGAACACCATTTTAAACAAAATTTTTAAATAAAGTCTGCTCTGAATTGGGTTTAGTCATCTTTCAAAATATAGTTAGATCAAAGGGTTTTTGCTGTATATAGGTTTATTATCATGGGATTTTTTCGGGACATGCAATTCACTCCTGGATCTTCTGAAGTCTTCCCTGTTCCAACCTTTAAAGCAGCTTACAGCCTGTCATCCAAGCGTGACCATCTGTTAGAAAAAAAAAATTAAATGTGACAACATTTTTCTCTCAGGATTTCTCACTTATGTGAAATGCTTAGGATCAGAGACTGAGTTTGGCAGTCTGATTTACTGCAGTTTAGGATTTGGTCCTATTGGTAATGACAAGGTACAGTCAGTGAAACTGTTAGAAAAGAATGATTTCAGTATGTCCCACTTCATAAATCTAGCAGCAAACCTTACATTTTCTCACTGCAGATGCCGTAAGAAATAACCATTTGCACCAGAAGTCTCTCACTGTCTGGGAAGTTAGCCTACCTGGATCTTCCCTTTATTTTGTAGGAAAATCTTTGGAGGCTCAGGTTGTGTCTGTTTCTTGGCCTTCCCTGCAGATGAGCAGTCCCAAGCCCCCAGGCATTTCTCACCTGGGCCCAGACCACAGGCCATTCCTCACCAGCAAAATGGTGACAGGATGGCACAACTTCACTGTTGAGCTAAAAATTAGAGCAGGCTTCCCATTCACCTTCTCTCCAACAGAGAAGTTATATTGAATTTTAGTCAGCATTCAGCCTGTGCATTTCGTTATTTGGCAAGCAATGCTCATTCTGACACAGCCTCGCTGTGTGAGTATACACCAGGTGAATACATACTCGCTTTAAAGCAAAGCCTTGGCCTAGAACAATATATAGTGTGTGGGGCATATAACCTATGAGGAGAAGTTTCATTGCTTTTTTAATAAAATCTCTAGGTTCAGGGAATATGTCTTCTTTACAAAGCCTGGTATGGGAGGAGAAACACTCCACAAAAATTTCAGTAAGAAGTAACAATTCTTCTTTAACCTTTTTCATCCTTTCATTTCCTGCTCAGTACATGAGTATAATATATTTCACTAAACATGATCAGACAATGGAGGAAATAATTTAATCTACTATTAATAGAAAATATTTTATTTCTTTATGCTGCATAAACTGCTCTTACCCTTGGGTAACCCCACACCTATGAAATCAAGTTAGCAGATACCTACCACCTGTTTTTATGTTCCTCTATCCTTTTTTAATGGGGGAGGCTCTAAACTTTACTGTTATTGGAAACAAAAGCAGAAAGTAAGCAATACACACCAGTAAACATCTGTATGCACCCCAAAGAAGTTGTTTTTGTCTGTGCAACCACAGTCACTAAAAACTTTACATTCAGATTTGACTACAGCAACAATAACTGAGCAGCTGAGACTCAGATATGACCACTGTTAGATAATACTCCACGTGCCACTAATACATGACAGTCATATGAAATGTCCGTTAAGTTTCACCACTAAAAAATTAACATTACCTCATACTGGGAATACACATCAGAAAAATATTCTGGACCCACTGCTGTGTTGTACTTGAACAGGATGACTTGCATTTACCTAGTGGAAGCCAAGCAAGTCCTGGAGAAATGCAGTTCTTCACTCCATTACCAAGTCAGATTCATTGAGAACCATTAAATGGTTTATTTATCTAAGTGGCATTTTATTGACAATAAAACTTTCAAGCTATAACTGATATATTAGTGTGTGTATTTCTTCTCAGTTGTTCTTTGCTCAATCATAATGAGTCCAAACAGGCGTAGGAACAAAAACAATACCTCTAATCCTTAAATTATTTTTAACTTTTATTTTGCTCTCAGCTTCCATTTAAAAGTATGGGTAGAAGCTACAGATAAATATTATAGGATCCTTTGTGAAGTGTGTTTCACAGACTCATAGTCAACATAACTTCTTCATGCTAGCAGGAACAAAGAGCAGGCACTGGGGTTCAACAAACAAGAGGGATGCAAACTGTCATCACATCCTTCTTGCCAGGACTGGCTAAAAAAAAATTCACAGAACCTTTCATGTCACAAAATTCAGTTTACTAAGAATTACAGTTTCCTGTGAATGCTCTGACTTTGATCAGATGTTGTCAGCACATTGAGTCCATTTTGCATCACAACAAAGTGTTTCATTCTGAATCCTCTAACAGCAGTTCTGAACCAACAAGCATTCCAAGGCCATTATGAGTTTCTTGACCCTTGAAATATAGAATATTTAACTCCCATTCCATAAGACTTTTCAAACTTGCCTGTGTTTTGGACTCTTGCAGAGTTCGGGAACTGCTAATGCACTGAAGCCTGTCTGCTTTTTTTCTCAAAAGATTGGTTTTCTAATCGAAGAAGGGCACAGCAACCCATTAAATAAGGTGCTTACATGTGACTTTACTCAATAACATGCATATTATCTCGATGCTTTAATGAAGAGAACTTTATATGTGCTAACTTTGCTACTGACATCAAAACTAGCCCCCGAGGCAATAAGTAATTTAGCAGAATCAGAAGGGGGTTGCAGATTTACTCAAACATTACACTGAGCAACACTCAAATCCATTTTACAAGAGGAATCGGAGCTGGCAATATCAGATTTCTTTTTGCTCAAAATAACCAGTGGGCTTTGAGTTTACAGTTCTCTCTCATCTGCATCTAAAGCATCCCTTGCATTACAAAATGTTTTTATTTTTACCCTGTGTATTTAATAAACTTCAATACTAAATGGACTGTGACTACCATACCAGTAAAGTAAGAGTAGTCTAGAAGTCACCTGTGAAATGAATGAGTAGAACAATAGCATCAGCTTGGCCAGAGCCTCCTCTAAACCAAGGCTGCCACCACAGCCAGACTGCACTTCTGTCTGTTCCTCCACCCCCAGCTCCATGGGAAATTTGATAAGCCCACCGTCCTCATAACCTCAGAGACCTCATCCCTCAGGCAGAGTCTCCCTTGCCACGGGATCCGGACAGTGCCAGTGCTAACCAGGGATGTCCCTTTACTCTACAGGTCACTGCTGAGGACCTGAGACATCCCTCTAGGCAAGCGGCTGCCCAGCTTCACCTGGCTGAGAGCCAGCTCCATCAGAAAAGCACTGGAGGTTGTCAGGGAGCATCCCAAGGTCTCCAGCTGCAGTGGGGAATGAGCAGGAGTCGGAAAGGGAATCTCAAGCCTTATGATTTCAGTGGTATTTTCTCTTTTTAAGCATCATCGCCTGCCGCTTCCTCTACACCCGCCGTGTGGCGGCATCACTCACTGCAGGACAGGTTAAACCTCAGGGCTGGGGCAGTGTCACCGCTAATGTTCAGGGACAGAGGGTCTGCTTTTGAGAGCTTACTTAATGTCCATCCAGGTCTTTCTGTTTGGTGTCGTTACACCAAATCTGAGAAAACAATAATGTTATCAGGAAGTCAATAACGAGCTGCTAAAAGCGAGTGATTTTGTACTTTATACTGATTTCCTCTGTTTTCCG
Organism: Manacus vitellinus; assembly: GCF_001715985.3. NCBI lineage: Eukaryota > Metazoa > Chordata > Aves > Passeriformes > Pipridae > Manacus > Manacus vitellinus. The sequence continues at coordinate 7,119,599 of NW_021939718.1, read as the reverse complement.
TTCCCTTATCTTCCCACCCTTCTCTCTTCTCTTACCTCTTCCCTCTCACCACTACCTTGCCTTTCTCCCCTCCTTTTCCCTTCCTTCTTCCTTCCCTCCCTCCCTGACTCACGAAATCTGAAAATTCAGAAAACAAGAATCTGAGAAACGCAAATTCCAAGGCAGTAAAAATAATTTTAAAAGTCTGAATACTTAACAAGCTATTGAATTTTCACATCTGCATGACAGGTGGGTAAATCATTTTGTGCTTTCAGAGGAGACTCCCAATTTCAAACCCATCCAGCGGGAGGATTTTGTGCTGTGACTTCCCCTGTTTTTTAAACCATTCACATATCCCAAATTTTCCTTCAGTTGTCTATGGACAGAATTAGACTATTCCATTTGGAGAACCAGAAAACAACAGCACCAGAGTTCATCTTGGAAATGCTCTAAGTGCAGCCCCCTGTCTTTGCTAACCTGTGCTTAAGTCGAGCTCCCTAATTTATCCTCCCGTTTAAAAGTCTCAAAGCAGTTTGATGCAGATACTTTCCTTTCTGGCCTTTCTTCCCTTCTCCCTCACTGCATTTGGCATATTTGGACTGGTCACATCTTGAATCTCAAGCTGCAGAAGTTTGTAACACTCAACCTCACAAATTAGGGTTTGTTCCAGCAATACCTCACATTGCTGTCCCTAAAATAAAGCTTCCCATTTCATGGATGGTAAGTATTCAGATAACATGAAATTGGAAGCATTAATAGATAGTTTATGAGGCAGATTCTCTTCAATACCTCTACTGAAACAAGCTCAACTTAATGGTAAATGCGACAACATTTTTTAATGTAATTTTCCCCAGCTATATGTATTCTATATACAAGAAGGCTAGAATCTTCTTTTTCTTTTATAGATTTATCTGGCTTATGTGCATTGCAGTCTGCTTTTGATCAGAAACAGTTTGTTGACTTTTTTGTGTGTTTTCGTTTGATGCTATAAATGCAAATTATCCTATATGCTACCAAAGAGGGGAAAGAAGTAATTTATATTTTAAAAAGTTCCTAAGGGAGAACATCAATGATTTAGCACTTTACAGAAAATGTATGTTTTTCTACAGGGGTAAAGGTTGCTGTTGAGCTAAATATTTTAAAACTGGACAACTATTTTCTAATGCATTGTCTCATGATGTTTAATACAGTGAGATCTTCCATAATAAAACAAATTACTGTCCTTTGATAACCTGTTAAACATTACAGTCAGTACCAATTTTGTTAGAAAAGGGAAGGTAAAAATATAGTTTTAAGTCACATGAATTTAGCTTATTCAAAGCCAAAACATAGAATTATAGACTCATAGAATTGATGATGTTGGAAAAGCCCTCTAAGATCATCAAGTCCAACTGTTAACCCAGCACTGCCAAGCCCACCACTACACCATGTCCCCAAGTGCCACATCTAAAATTGTTACTGAGTCCACATTTGGAATGGATTATTCAGTTTACTTGTAAAAACATTCAGAGTCAGCCAGTTGCAGGGTACATGAGGTGGTGGGAAAGCTTCTTGGTACCGTATTTTGTAAACTACCTGGCAATATAATAGACAAGAAAAGGCAAATAACCTGCATATGTAACAAAAAATACATTGGATTTTTAAAATAACTATAAGACATGTGAAGATACGTGCTATGAATACTGCCTGACGGTTCAGCGTGTACCACAAAATAATGCAGCTCTGGATTCTATAACAATTGAAGTGTCTAACACTGAAAATCTAGTATTTTAAATCCTTGGTTCACATATGAGTGAATGTTAAAATAAGGCATGGAAATATTCAAGTTAATGCTATGATGAAATAGTTAGTGTAATAATATCACCAGCAGGGTTTAAGCTCTTAAAAATAACCAAAAATCTCTCTACCAGATTTTCTACTTTCATGTTAGAAATGCTTTTCCAACCATTGAAGTAAAATGGTCATTAAAGGTTTAGAACACAGAGCACTTGCATATTCTTCATATCATGGCTTAGAGGAGTAAAAACTGTTGATTAAACCTAAAATGCCTGGATATTAAAAAGTAGTCTTAATCTACAGGATTTATCAGGGGACTTATATCCCTTCCTAATGGGGAAAAATACAAATGAGAAAACAACAAGCCCTTTGGCATTTGCAACTCATCACTAATCCTATTTTTGTTCTCAACCAAAGGAGGAAAATTTCACAATGTGTTGTAATAACCTCCCAGCTGCTCAGTGATTATTCATAAGGCAAAAGACCGTGGACATCTGGTTAAAGACACCATCTATAAGACATGTCTTCTATTTCAATAATTTTGAGAGCTTCAATCAATCCACTAAGACTTTTTTCATACAGGTGCATAATTCTACTTATACGCAAGAACTCCCCTCATCTAAATACATGTTGGACCAGACTTTTCTCTTTACCCATTTTAAAAAACAGAACAAAACAAAATAGATACGTTCTAACTGCCCAGGGTAAATGAAAGAGTACAAAACTGGATTCACTAGGATGAGACCCAGTGAAACTAATCAGGTCTGCCTAGAGGAAAGTTCCATATCTTAAAATGTTTCATTTGTCAGAAGTTAGTTTGTTGAACATTTGAATGAAATCCAGGGGATTTTATAATTTCTAAAGGAAATGAATGAAAAACAGGCAGGCACAGCTGCAAGGTTTTGCATGATTGATACAATCAAAAGTTTAAATTTAGATGTGGTTTTTTTCAGAGTAGGATTTCAAGGAATAAATGAGCCAGTTTACACATCCAAACAACTAATGCATGTCCTACACAACAGACATTCTCTTAGTTCCCTGTTCCCTACTATGTTTAGATAAAGTGACTGTTATCAAGATTACAGCAACACTTTGCCTTGCTTTCAAGATGCCTGAAAATTATGAGATAAAGAATGATCAATGTGCTAATGAGAATAAAATAAATGAGTGGGAAAGACAGGTTTATTCAAAAATAGTCTGGAGGTTTTATGGTAAAACATGCTACTTCCTTCCTTGAGTCATCCTCTTGTAACCCACATGGCTATCAAAACGAAGTTTTTATGGATATCACTAGTGTACAATGACTGCACTACACGCTTGCTGCTCCTACCCTGACATGGAGCATCAGTGACGCAAAATCTGACAAAGAGGGTAACAAGGAGAGGAAACCTGATAGCATATTTTGATGAAGTGCTGTGAAATGGTCAACAACATGATATCTGTAGTTTAAAAGTGTTAGGGCAGCCCAAAAGCAATGCATCTGGTAAAAGAGAGAAATTATTTTTATTTGTGAATATAATATCATCTGAAGGAGTAAAAAATTGTGAACATTAGAAATTTGAATACTTTGTATTCAGAAACAATAATTTACAAAAAAACTTAGTTTATAAAAAGGATAGGTATTTATAAACTTTTTAATACATCACTACAAGAAGAACTTAACATAGATATAGAGAAATACATTAAAAGTTTGTATTATTTACGCTGAGTTTTCCTTCAAGGTTTAATTTTAAACAAATGTGGAAAACCAGGTGCTATAAATTATCAAAAGGAAACTCTGAATATATAAGAAAAAATGCACATGCTTTTTAGAAGTCTTAGTGCTCTCCACAGCTAGCAAACACTTTAAGGGCAGATTCATGTTTTTAACAATGATAATAACAAATCACTATTTCTTTCCCTGTCAGAGTAGACAGAACACAAGGTTTGTTCATCTCCCAGTGCTGGGTCAGTAATTGTTAGTGTGGGATGTGACATAAAAAAGACAGAAAAGACAGAAAAATATGTTTCTACTTTTAGCTACTGGTCATCAGTCTGCCCCAGCAGGGAGCATCACCCTGCCACAGCTACATGAACTCTCTTGGGTTACCCACGTACCACATGGCACCTAATTCTGTCTCTTCCCAGTATCCCTTACTGTCCAGTGTAACCTGTGCTTTACCTCATCTGCTTATCTAATGACTCAGTTTGGAGATTTTGTACTAGTTCATAACTCATTTCAATTTCTGCCAGCCTTCTTGCTAGCAGCAGTCCAGTTCCAGACCAGCTTCTCCTCACACCATTTTTCTTCTCCAGCCAACTCTTTTTTTTCATAGAAGACATAGGTTCTGATCATCCTCAGCTCTCACTGCTTTATGGCACTGTCCATAAATAGCAATCTTTCCAAGGAAAACACTTTAGGCCATTGCTCTAGTGAATATAAATCTCTGTGCTTCTATTGACTCCAGTGTAACCACTGAGATTTACATCTGCCCAGAGTGTATGTGTATGAATTTCAGTGTGCTTTAGATGCCACCTCAGCGCAAGGATCTGTATCCATTTAAATTTGTGGCAGCAGTTAGTTGGTGAAGAGTCAAGTTTTAAACAGATGTCTGTTTTATTAGAAGTTAAACAAGTTGTCTGAAGTATCTGTATTGAGTTCTCAGCTGAGTTGACTATTCATGCCTTCAAGTGACTTCTATGACATGAGGGAGACTATTCATATAAAAATATATGTTTTACACAGCATATTAACCATGCAATATAAAAGAAATTTCATGTATCAATATATCATGTTGATATCCCCTGATTTTAAGTTTGAAATAAATTACAATATGCAAAATGCACTAAATATGACTGAGATTTTTTTTTTCTAACAGAGAATATTTATCCCAATTAAAAAAAAAAACACAAAAAAACATAAACAAAAACAAAAAGAAACCTGCAATGAACTTTTAGGGCATATCTGCTTCTGGTGAATATCTGATATTAGAATTGCAGTTAGCTAGATGAAGCTAGATTTTCTTTTTCCTTCAGCCTGAGACACAGAAAAACCTGAATTCCTTGGATGTCGGTGGAGATGTGTCAATTTAAGCAAGCTGCAATTCAGCTATCCAGCCTCTACAAGGCTGCCTGAGAAGCACAGAAGAGTGAAGAAGTAATCTTAAAATACTGAGACAAGGCTTTTTACATATCAATCCACCTCCTATCAGATTATATACTTAAAAGGACCACATAGATATGGGGAAAACCACCAACCAAACACAAGACAAATCACCATGCCATCTAGCTAAATTTGAGACAGAGAGCTATAAACAGTAAAATAAATAGAGAAGGGTTGTTTAAAAGCCACAGACTAAGGAAGAGAATGCTCTTTGATGAGTAATGATAAAGTAGTTAGTAATACATACACACAGATGTCACAGAAAATTAACAAAAGTGAAACTGTAGCTTCCGTGTTCAGCCTTCTGCACTATAGGAAGGATCTTTTTGCCATTGAATTTTGCTTCAGACATTTCTGTGAATTCAGGCAAGAAGGGAGAACTGTTGTTCAAGACAGTCCCATCATTTTAGGGTCACTTGTCTAGAGTTAAAGGTAGAAGTGTTGGCTCCCATTTCCCACTGACTGGTAAAACTTGCTCAAGAAGAACTGCAGAAGCTTCAGAAAGACATAGGAGAAAAAACAACTTACCTATCTTGGGGAAAAGCATTTAAAATAGTTGCTGAAAATCAGAGTGAGGTAATGTAAATCAGTTCCCTTTTTTAGATATTATCATAAGGTAAATATACTTCAAATAACTGTGTAAATCAGTGCTTTAAAATAAGCATGAATTTGAGGATTCAAACCCATTTTTTCCTAATGTTTCATTAAAAGAAGGCATTCCATAAAGCCACATACATTTTAATAGACTCTATTGCAGCAGTTTATTAAAAGCTGCTCTTGTGGATTAACCCCCATAGCAGCTTAGCTCCACACAACCACTCACTCCCCTGAGTGGGATGAGGGAGAGAATCCAAAGGGCAAAAGTGGAAAAGCTCATGCAAAATAAGGAATTTCATAGAATCATGGAATTGTAAAGATTGGAAACAATCTTTGAAATCATCAAGTCCATCCGCCAACCCAACACCACCACGATGTTCACCATGAAACCATGTCCTCGAAGTGCCATATTCGCACATTTTTGGAACACTTCCAGGGCTGGTGACTCCACAACTTCCATACACAGTCTGTTCCCATGCTTTACAACACTTTCCATGAAAAAAAATTTCCTAATATCCAACCTAAACTTCTTCTGGCTCAACTTGAGGCCATTTCCTCTCATCCTGTCAATTGTTACCTAGGAGAAGAGCCCGACACCCACCTCACTAAATGTTCTTTCAGGAAGTTGTAGAGAGAGAGAAGGTCCCCCCCCCGGGGCTCCATTTCTCCAGGCTGAGACCTCCCAGCTCCTTCAGCTGCTCCTCATCAGAGTTGTGCTCCAGGCCCTTCCCCAGCTCCATTCCCTTCTCTGGACACAATCCAGCACTTCAATGTCTTTCTTGTCATGAGTGGCCTGAAAGTGAAAGCAGGATTTGAGGTGTGGCCTCACCAGTGCTCAATACAGGAGTGGAATATCCCTTGTGTCACTTGGGGTCAACTGTCCCGGCTGTGTCACCTTCCAGATCCACTCCCAGCCTTCTTGCACGTGCAGAGAAGACCTGGACACTGTGCAAGAACTACTCAGCAACAGCTAAGGATCCAGTTTATCATCAAGACACTTTTGGTCACAAATCGAACACACAGCACCATTCAAACTACAATGAAGGAACTTGACTGTGTCAAAGATAAAACCAGTAAACCTGCATAGACTGTCTAGGAAGCATAGGCACATTTGTAAACCCAACCTTTTTAACCCAAAAATGGACACAACAACCTTCAAAATATTAAGTATTTGTTCCAGCATTAGATAAACTTCAAATCCGCAAAAGGTTATTATGAAAACAATATTGTCACTTTTGAGCCAGCTGTGTTTCAAATCTCATTCTTTTGAAGACTTTGCTCCTCTTTGCTAAACAAATAATTATTTTTTTAAAACAATCTTTTTTGTTACAAAGGCTCCAGAGAAGGTATAGACAGCGTAAGTCTGTGAAATAAAAAGGAGAGGAATAGTCAGAAATTTATAGAAATTTAGTCCTGTCTTGCCATGAGACAAAAGAAAAAAAAAACAACCAACCAACCAAAAAAAAAAAAAAATAAAACCACAAACCAACCAACTAGCCAACCAAAAAACACCAAACCCCAAAACTCTGGAGTCACAAGAAATGGGAAACCCCCCAACTTTTCAAAGAATATGAAAGGGACCAATGTGAAATTTGCCTTAGATTTAGGAGAGTGTGGTATTTAAATTAGGACTTGCAAAGCTTAAAAAGAACCCAAAAACCTCTACAGAGTAAACAATCAGAACTGCTCAAATGCACAGTAGAAAATGGTATAACCTGCTAGAAGGCTTGCAATCCTTTAAAGCAGTTGGAGGGAAAGGATGAGCTTGAAGGACTCACTGACATGAAAATTCTTTTGAGCTTTGTATGTACAGCTGATGAGGTCTCACTGGCAGTTCTGGTGCTGCCTGTTCTCAGCACCTTATTCCCCTGTCACACACCTCATGTCCAGTGACCACCACAGTGTTGTGAAACACTGCTAGAAAATTTTAAAGGTAACCCTCAGTTGTTGAGTATTGTGCTGTGGGAATGGACTGATGCTGCATGTGGAATTAAATCCTGGAAAACTATTTTTGGACTCAGAAATACCATGGAAATTACTAGATCGAACCTCCCTTTTTGTTTCTCAAAGAACACCTCTTTGACATCGTGAGCTTTCACAAAGCAGTCCATTAGTTCTTCAGTATCTGATGGATGTTTTTTTCTCACAGAACCCTCTGTCTTAATAATTGACATAATCATAAATACCTTTAACCATTGGTGAAAATACCAGGCATTTAATTATCAAAAGTAAAGCTGGTCAAAACTGGGGTTCTTTTTTCACTTTAAGCTTTTTCTTTTTGTTTGTATTTAACATCTCATATAATTACAAGAGGTTCAATAGCCATACAAAACTCAGATTTCCACCACAGATTCATTTAAATATGTGCTAAGAATTACACAGTATTATTCACTACAGGCTTAGATTTAACATGTGCTTCTTTCTCTCTTTTCTTCTTGTTTCCACTCCAAGCTCCCTCAGTGTTCCCCTGCTTCTGAGGTTGCAGACAGCTTGTTTCTGGGGAACTTTCAGTATTTCTCCATACATTCCACCAGATAGGCAAAGCCTCATTGCTGGATGAACAAAAAAAATCATAGCTTACCTAAACAACACACAAGGAATTGCCCTAAACTGCAGTTGGATTAGTTGAACTGGTATTTCTTATCTATCTCCTTTATGAAATATTGAAAAAAGCCTGCAGTTTTCATTATGATGTAATGATAAAGCAACATCTTAACATAATATGCATTGAACAATCAAATTAACATGGCATGATACACTGCAAGTCTGATTTTTTTTCCAATTTTTCATTGTTTGACATAGCAAAAGAGAGGTCTCTCAGTGCAGATTATTGGGTGGTGTCTCTATTAACAACACAGGGTTTGCATGCTTTCCAAGAAAAACTAAAAAATTTTGATAGTTACAAGTCCCAGCATCTTTCACTCACTTGTATTTAAACCTTATTTTGCATGCAACGTGTAAAATTCATCTGGTAACAAAAGGGTGCTTCTCAGAAAATGGGAACAGGAGAGTGCTCTCCCAGATCAAGAAAAACAGGGTGTTGAGTTTATATCCCAGATCTAAAGAATCTTCCTCTGTACCTGAGAGGAGGTAAAACCATCATATCACTCAAATTCTCTCTGAACAGCCTCTGGAACATCCCGGTATATGTACAATAAGAGTATTACTACAAATTCTGCCCTTACGTTATTTCTATGCCATAATTACATACAGCATCTATTAAAAACCCCAGATAGACTGGAGTGACACAGAACAGAAGCACCAATCTGGCCTAAAAGCCTCTTCCTCTCTTAACAAGGGATGTAATCCTCAAAGTAAAGAAATGTGGAGGGAACTAATGTCCTACAGCCACCAGCTGCCATTACAAACACAGACACACTAAATAGATGCTGAGTGTCTCTGCTCATAGCAGTACTTTGACACTCAAAATTATCTTGGTTTTCTGTGATCTAACACTTTGTAGCACATAAAATATTCTTCTTCCTCCCATCCTGGACACCAACCCACACAGCCATTCATGCAACTCCCCTCTTCTCAGTTCCACAGGAGATGTATGAATTCACATTTCTATTTGCATCAATTTTAGTAAGACCATGCAAACTAATTTTTAATTTATCCACTGAAATTCTGAAGGTTACTGAAGGAAATATTTCAAAGTAAGTGGATGACACATAGAGCACCAATCCGGTTTCACGTTGTTCAGACAATTATACATATACACAGTCCATAAGACAGAAGAACATTTGCAAGCCTGAAAAGTTAATGAGACTTAAGTCTGGATATGCCCCAGTCCTGTCTCTGCAACCCATTTCTGTCCTTCAAAGCTGTTGTTGGTATTCACAAAATCCGTCAGGCTTTCTTTACCACCTATAATAAGATAATGACTTCAGAAAAATGGTGAAGCTGTGCTATAACCCCTAAAACACTCAAAGTCTCCCATCAATTCATCATCCCACACAATTTCTCAACTGTTTCCTCAAATTGACTTATTTTAGAATGCTAGTTATGGCTTCATTTTTTTTTTCAAAGTCCTCACTCGATTTGAATCACTCACTTTACTCCTGATTTATCCATATGCAGCTGGAGCAGAATTTTACCATGGGTACCTTTAACTTTTTGACAAAACAAAAATAAAACTTCAAAACAAAATAAAGCCAAAAAGAATCCAGGTGGTAATGAAAACTTAAGCAGATTTCATTGTAAAGACTACATGCTAATTTCACCAGAATCTCTAGGCTGCAGCTAAAGGCAGCCTTCACAAATGCAACTGCAACATCTCTGTCTGTAGCTAGAAACACAATCCATTTTTAACCTTGTTTAAATAAAACAGTAAATTAATGGTTAACATATGTCTAGATGCTGCTCTCCGTCTCCAGACTCTTTTTCCTTTCCTACCTCCCATCCTCCATTCCTTTCCTTTCTGGGATTTGGTACCCTCTAGCTTCTTACACAAAGAGCTACTTGTGCCTTGGGAGTCCTTGGAAGCCACCAGTCAGCTGCCAGAGGAAACCCCCAGGTTTCTTGATGAATTCACTCTCCTCTAGTTTTTATCAAGCCATCCAGTCCCCAAGGCTGCCTTTTCCTGCAGCAAGTAAATCTGCTATTTTCAAAGTTACACCAGGAAACAAACCTCCCCTCTGCCACAAGCCCTGTCCCCCTTAGCACTGTCTGTCTTTTAATTACGTGCCCCTGGCTCCAGTCCTGAACCCAAGTTCTTCAGGATGTTTCTTTATAGACATTTCCAAGTCAGAAATAGAGAGCATGCAATTCAACAACCTTTTTTGTAATACTGCCCTTTCAGGGTGAAGCCAATTCGAAATTAAATGAACTGGAGCTTGACTTGTCAGTCAAACCAGGTAGTGAAGAGTTGTGTTACTTGACTGAGACATATCTATACTACAGATCAGTACCAAGGTACATGAAGTTTCAAGATAAGTGTGAAGCTCAGGAGGATTTCAGATATATTCACTCTTGTGAAATCAGTCCACACAAGCAAATACACATCAGAGTCTCATTTCCATCTACACATTTAATTGTGTATGACTTGGGGCTTTGCAAGAAGCATAAGCTTTACTTGTTTGTGTATATTTAGCATTTCTTAAGACACAACAGCTTAAGGTCAGCTTCTTAACTAGTATGAAATGTGCAGAAGGCCAGAAGGGACTAGACCCTGGCCTGGCTGCTTATGTAAGAAAACTTTGGATGCTTATCAGGTTGACAAAAGCACAGGGAAAACAGTAATTTCAAGTGTTGAAATTTTAAACTGCATATCACATACATATTTTAACAGAAAAGTGTATCAACTGCTAGAATAACAACTAGCTAGGTGGAATGACCATGGAGAATATCCCACTGCCTGATCTTTTGAAACAGAGCAGTATTTTTCTATAAATGCTCCAGTTCCAGTAAAAGTCATCAGACTTGACACAGGAATCATCTGCTGAAATTCTGAGGTTCATTTTATGTGGGAAGCCAGACAGGCTGATTGCAATAATGGCTCCTTCTGGCCCTAAAATCTATAAAATTATTAAGTTCATGGAGCAATGTCAGTTCATATCCAGCTGCTTATGTGAATCTAAAGGAGACAGTCCTATAGTGGGGCTATGCCTCATTAGCTATAGCAGTCTCTGTAGTGTGTTCATCATTTGGTAGACACGAACACAAACTCAGCTGCTCAGCTCGCTGCACAGGGAGTAACATTTTTTAAAGGGCTGCCTCAGAAAAAAAAAAAAGTACGTGGTATTCTAAAATCAGATGTGAAAACATTAAAGAGAACAGACCCTGACACAAGGGGTAAGAACTATTCAGGCAGAAGACACATAGGAAAGAAAACAGTATTTTCAGAAGGTATCTGTGGTTTCAGAAGAGCACTTTACATGAAGATGTGTAAACCCCTGCAAAAGTCCTCCAGCACGTCACACTATGATGTGTCAGAAACCTCACTTCAATGTAGGTGAGCAACACACGGTAATATGCACAGCACAACAAGGAAGAACCCTGTTTTCCTCGGCACTGAAGGGACTCAAACCCCAGATTGCTGTTCTTTGCTAGAAAGCAAAATGTGACATTTAAACAACTTCAATTTCTCCACTTCTGCAAGCTGATTACACAACACACATTCATGAGCTCCTGCAATCAAATAACATGCAACAGCATCACAGTTTTTTACCTGTATTTACTGAGTAGAAAGCACTACAAATAAAAACAACATTCAGAGATGCATTGCTACATAATTCTTGTGACACTTCATGGTGCCTTTAATGCTATTCATGTCCAAGAAGTGTACATAAAAGGAACCTGTTGTAAAGTAGACTCATGGTAGCCTGACTTCAATCAGCTTTGAATGATAAATTGGAGCTTTGTTAAATGCAAAGAACTCCCATAACATGTACTCTTAAGATGTAAAATAAAAACTACAAGCCTCAGCACAGTGCAAAGTAATTATACCTCAGCCTTCTTGCTCAGGAATGAACTTCTGGATTCTGAAGAAATCCTTCTACTCTAACTGCAGTCCTGTAGCTCTGTGAGGAAGGAGTGGATATTCATAGGTGAGTCAGTACTCCAGCCAAAGCAGAGGCTCACCTGCTAATCACAGAAGTAAAACACATACAACACACAAAACACATAGCAACCACCCCTTTTCTGTTATCTGCTGCATCTTTCACTATACTCTTCACATCCTATTTTGCCATCAAAAAATTTTGATCATTCCTGTGTTTGGATTATTTCTGAAAGTGAAGAAAGTTTTTGTTTGCAAATACCACTTCATTTTTACCTTCCCTTCCCCTGTTTTTTCCCCCTCCCCTTGTTCAGCTAAGCTACACTCCATCTTATTCCCTTCCCTCCAGCAGCAAAGTAGGGAATGTTACTTGTCATGAGCTAGGTCATGAGCTGGCCTCCAAAGAGATGTGCCTGTCCCCTCTCTGACTTTAAGGAGTTTGCCAGGGATGGGAAAAGCTGGTCACCTGGGAACCTGTGTTCTGTAATGATTTAATAACCACAGTAATGCAGCAGAAGGAAAGAAAATTAGAAAATTAGAACTAAATCTGACTTACTATTCAATTATTAATCCTATTCATAAAGAATTTAGCCTCTGTTTTGTTTAGCAAATAGTTTTCAAAATTGTCTATTTTTCCCCTATAAGAAGTGTTTGTTATTTGAAGGGTCTGGAAAATGTTTTTTTCACATGGAATGTTTATCTGTCCTTTCTTCCTTCATCATTTGCTTTTGGTGTAGCACGGTGTTCACATTTGGTTCAGGCAGCAACCAAGACCCCATACCTGGCAAAATTTAAACGGGGTTATATCAGGGGGGCAGAGGCAATACACTAAAAAGTTTATCGAGATCTTTTTTTCAAATTGTCAGTCATGATGAAAAATACCAGTTGACTGAATTCACACATATTTTTCAGAAGTACTGTGCAGTGATTTGTATACTTTTCAATAATATGTATTGGTTTTCAGATCTTGGTGTGAGTCCACTCCCATGGACTCACAGAGTCATTGAAGCTGGAAGAGGCAAAGGGAGTCTCTAGACCAGCCTCCAGCTCACAACTCTGTCAGCATTAATTTCAGATTGACAGCTCAGGATCATGAAATATCCAGTCATGTCTTGAAAACCTCCTGAGACAGATCTCACAGTCTCCTTGGGTCCCTGCTACTCTGCCAAACTGAACACACTGTGGCTGCTTTTATCTTTTTTCTAATCAGAATCTTCTCTTTTTTCAGATTAAAATCATTGCTGCTTAGCACAAATCAAACCCAAATAGATTTCCTTAGCAACAGGTATCACAAAACCACAAAACTGGTCAGGTTGGAAGGTACCACAGTGGGTCATCTGATTCAACCTCCCTACTTAAGCACGGTCATCCCAGAGCACATTGCACAGGATTGTGTCCAGACAGTTCTTGAGCATCTCCAGTGAGGGAGGCTCCACACCCTCTCTGAGCAATCCATTCCAGTATTAAGTCAGTCACATGCAAATTTCCCTCCATTCTGACAGTTCTAAGAAGCTAAATTTACAAAGTGCTAATAAAGAAGAAGACTTCACATAATGCTGAGGCTTTTCAGAATATTTCTTGTTATTTTATTTCTTGGCCTAAGCCAGAACCCAGCACTTGCCTGTTGCTCTGTCTTCTTCCGAAAAGTGTGCACACACATGCTACAAATCCACACATCCACAACCATTTCCACAATAATAAATAAGCAACAGAAAGGAAGAGCAAGTAAATCACTTGCATGGTACAACTAACCTCTTCCTTAAGGAATTATTGACTAGTGAATGGTTCTATGAAAAGGGATTAATTTGTCTGAGAATGTATCAGCAAAGCTCTGCTGCTACACAAGGAAGAGACATAGTGGATGACAAAAATCAAGTTGCCACACCAAAGCAGAGAAAACTTTACCTTGAAGCCTAGGAGTTCAGGAAAAAAAACACCCCAAAACAAACAAACAAACAAACAAACCTGACAAAGGTATATGTAACATAAAAATGGAAACAATCAAAGTCATTTAGACTAGAGAATAGAATAACAGTCATAAAGCACGGGAAAATTGCTCCAGAGTTCTGTATAGTGAGTAATTACCTTAACCTGCATCATGATTTTGATTTTTTTTCACTTGAACTTGCATAATTAGCTTTTATCCCAAAACATGAGAGGCATCTTGTCTCATGGTTTTGCCCTCCTTGTTAATGATCTTTAGCTAATTAGTAGTTGGAAAACTAGAAGCTGACAAGGTACTCAGAGGCCAATTGACACAGAAGTCACCTACATGACTGGGAAAATAAACCCAGGCTGGTCATAGCCTGTAAATCTGTCTCTTGCAGCAATCAAGGTAAACAATTATAGTTCACAAAACAACAGCTACTTTACTCCTCCTGTCAGGAAGATAGCAGTCTATTTTACAAGCCTGGTATTACAACTCCTAGCTCAGCTTATCTCATTGGACCCTCATTCCCTTGCTGCTCCCAGCATGAGTGTAGAGCCACCTCTCTGGTTGGATGCACGCTCTGAAAAGCTGTCTTAAAGCCATAAACACTTTTTTCTACTATTGAAGATACTGATTTCCCTAGAAAAATGTCTTATATCAAGACTTTGGTCACTATTCCTATTAAAACCAATTCTGAACATTTCCCTGTTCAATCTATTTTCAATTAACTCTTATTCTCACTCTTCTAAACTTTTTTTGCTTCCTGTATTTTGAAATACTAACCAAACAACCTAGTAGTAACCAAAGCATTCCAATAATACAAACCATGTGTCTAGATCAAGAAAAAGGTTGTGAGGAAAACTGAATGGTAAAAGACATTCTCAGACTACCAATTTATTTAAAAAGCCCAATATGGACATCTTTTATAACAAATGATAGCCCTTCTGTATTATAGTCTCTAAAAGCTGATTTCCACAAATGCTGTCATAAGCTTATATCCAAAGAAGTCAAACTCATCTGCTCCATGCACCACAGCTCATTTAAGAATATACAGTGAAACTCTAATCACTCCTTTGTCAGAATAGTGCAAAACAATGGAGGAGAAAGTGGCTTTGCACAATCTGCCTTTGGGCATGAAAATCAGGAAGCCAGACAAATGGGTAGCTAAATCATTAACTCAGCAGCTGAGAACAGGATTCCTCCTTATTCATTAAAGGATATTCACAGTCCTGGAGTTTTTCCCTCCCCACTTGGACACTGAGCATCAAAGGAGCCTGAGAAGATTTCTGAACTCTGGGGAATAGAATAGCAACAATGTCCTCTGCACTTCCTTCAAGCATTATCATCACTAAAAAAGAAAAATTAACAAAAAAACTAAACAAAAAATGCCAACATCCAAATGATGAGTTTTTCACTCAAGTACTTGCTGCTTTTTCCCCTGAGGTATCACGAAAGTAATCAAAAGATTCAGAAAGGTGAAAATTAATCTCTAACTGCTGCACATGACTATTCCCAGGCATTTTGTATCTTCTTTTGTAACCCTTTTTTAGGCTGGTGAATATTTATTTTACCAGTACTGTTGTTGAGTTCTTTCTCCTTCTGGGTATGAGAAAGTTGCTGTCCCTCCTGTAGGAAAAATTCTTGCTTCCAGTTTAAGAAAACGGCAAAAATACCTGCAGGACAAGGAAAATTACAGCAAGAAGTTTTTTATTGCAGCGCTAGGTGCAATCCTTCACTCTTGAGGAGAAAAGGCAACACAGAAAGAGCCGTGTCTTGCAGAATATACACCTAAGGAGTCTTTCTGCTGTGCCTTTTGCAATCGGATATGTCTGTCTAGTATTGGCCTCATTAGCCACCAGCGTGCCTGTAACAAATGTGGATAGAGCCTTCCCAAATCTTCGTTCGCAAAACCCAGCCATGATAGGTGCAATCCTAAGTTACATGGGCCTGGAAAGCACACTGCCATTTGAAAAATGTGCCCTTTTCTATTCTATTGGTTACATAAGCTGTTACATATTCAGTGAGCGTCAGGTATTTTACTTTAAAGGTAATTTCTCCGACTCAGGAGGGGGTGTTGCCCTCCCTCTTGGCTGATTCGTGATGTACTCCCCTGTGCAGAGGGGTCTCTCTGCACACAAAGGCCGACCATGCGGCAGAGGGTACATTTTCATTTTTATACTTTTCCCTATTCCCGGCCGCAAAGGTTCCCTGGCATCAGGCCTAGACAGGACCTTCCACCTTACAACTTTCACAACATGCCTAAAAAAAACTTGGAATTTAATAAAAAAAATAAAATCCTGCCCCCTTCTCTTTTCCACTAAATTCATTTGCTTATAATAAAACCAGATTATTTATTTCTCATGCTCCCCATTCTGTAAATGCAAAGTGACAACCTGAGCTTCACCTTGTGCCTGTATTCAGCAGCAAAAACACAGAACCCATAATATCAAATACTCATCAAAGAGAAAAATGGCTAGGGAAAGAATATGTATTTTAAATAACAGATACCATATTTAATTGCCTGTTTTGTTTCAATCCTATCAGGATTTATTCTGCCCAAGCTATACATATGTTTAACATATTAGCTGTACCAGCACTCTTAATTGTTAATGAACAGTGTAAAATGTTGTCATGCCTATATATCATGATAGATAAAAATCTAAGCTAAGTAATTGTGGCATAAACATAGGTTTTACGCAGTTTTAAGATTGTCTTAATTGTATCTAATCCAAATTAATTTCTAAAGTCTAAGAAACCAAAATCATACCTCATCTAAATATTAACAAAATGTTGTTTCTAAGCAAACAGTACCTTTTCCCAGAACACTGACTTAAGAAAGCTCAGACTCAGTCAACCCTATTCAGTAAAACTGCAGCATATTTGGAAGATGTATGTCATACCTCATTTCATTGTTATGAAACAATAATAGTGTATACTCCCAAGCATATGCTTTTAATACTTTGAACAAAACACAGTAAAAACATGCATCAGAGATCAGTAAACCTTCATGTCACATGACCACAACTGATCAGAGTTTTTGCAACCTAGAACAGTCTTAGGAAGTCATTACAGGCTCTTACTCATAAAAGACTTGTTCAAAAACAACATGGAGAGATCTCAGGTGGCGTGAACCCTTACTTGTGTCCATCCATCCATCCTAAAATTTTCTTCTCTCAAGCCTTTTCTGAAACCACCACTGGTCAGAAACAGACCAAAAGCCCTGCCCTGAAAGAACTCATGACAGGGAGCTGGGTAACAAGCAGCACACCAGAAATCAGCATCTCTTAGCAAAATAGGCTTAAGGCTATTAATAAGAGCAATTCCTGCAGAACAGGATACACATAAAATTCTAATACCTTCTTCGCTCTGGGAAACAAGCTCCTCATGAGGAAAAACAGGAGCGATTATACCTGATATCTCTGATATGAGAAAAGCTGCCTTATTTTTTTCAAAGAAGATGTAAAGAGCCATGAAAACAGACATGAAGGTTAAAATATTCCTTTAGAAAAAGCCCAAAAGGTGAAAAATACCATGTTATTCATTTGCTTTAATTCAATTACAGTGTAAATTTTTCAGGACCCAATGACGGAATCATACAACAGTCATTTTCTTTCTCTTTTTTTTGTAAACTATCAGTTTTAATGAGTTAACTTGTCATTCATGAACATAATTTGTGCAGAAGGCCACAAATGGAAGAATATGCTCACCTTTTAATAAATTTAAAAATAAAATGTTTCTCATTTTCATGGCTCCTATATCCAACTCAGTTCGAACTAATAGAAACAATACTATCACTGGTATTTGACCTTGTAATTGCTTTATTAAAAACTGGGTTAATATTGAGTTCATAAGTGATGGTCTGCCAAAAATAATAACATTTTTTCTGTCAATCTTTAAAACAGATGACAACATGAGGTCTCTCCAGAACAAAAATTACGAATTCTGAATGAGAGGAAAATGTAAATAGTTAGTGTTACTGAAAAACCTAAAATTATTTTGCCAGCTTTTTAGCTAAGAATACTTGTATTGGCTTATGAAACTGGGAAGAAAATATTTAAAATACAAAGTTAAGATGGCCCTCATATTTTCTGTAGTCAAATAGTTTTTTGATTGATGAAAGTAATACTTTTTTCATCATTATTATCTTGCATAGTACAGATGAATAGACTTTAAATCTGAATCGCTAAGCTCTTGCCATAGGTTCTTAAGGAAGGAGATACACAGCTACAAAAAAAAATGAAAAAGAGGGGGAAAAAAGCCCTGTTGTGATTTACTTCATCTCCCTCTACACAGATCTCTTGTGATCTTGATTCATCCCTCACCAGGTGTTTTATGGTTATCATTAGAGTCACATTTTTCAAAGCCAGACTTAGGTTTTAACTAGAGCTACATGGCAGATCTAGGAAAGGAGCTATAAAAAGAAAAGGTTTTTCTTCCAGTTCATGCAGTGAAAGATTACAGTTAACAAAATGAGGACATCTGAAAAGTGTTAACCTGCTTAAAACAATGTATTGATAGCATACCAGTCAGCAGTGGTCCCTGAAAGGAAGAAATTATTACCCGGGCTTTAAATTCAATATTTATACAATTGTTGCACAATTGCTTAGGTGACATTTCTGCCAGATGGGATATTCGAATGTAGATTGCTGCTAATGCTTCAGGGAAACCAAATTTTATACTTATTTACCTCATAATTTTTCAGTGGACTGGTACAGGTCCACTTCTAAGAATGTCCTGAACTCAAGCCTTGTTGGGTCTGGGAGAGCAGGAGGGGGTTATCCCACACATATGGTAGTGACAACGGCCACACAACAATCTGAAGAAGCTTGGCAATGTCCTGATTCACTAGCACTGAAAGTCCGGTAGTCATTTGCTTCAAAACCACCCAGTTTAGAATTTGTTTCATGTACTTTCTCAAACCTAAAATCAATGTCCTCTGCAAAATAGATCCTTTATGTCAGACAGAGTTTTTTAACCAGGCACACATTTTTAAAAACTGCATACTGTTAAGAGCAATTGTGGATGCTGTAAGTACCATTATCACATACATTCACACACTTGTATGTTAGTCCGGCTCACGATTTTCTAGGCAGAAATTTTCCTTTTTCCTCTCCTGTTGTTTTTTAAGGTCTTGTTGAATGGGAAAAAAGTGGAAGAAAAGACATGAAAAATTCTGCAGCTGTTGATGGAAACCTTTTTTTTTCATTTCCATAAGGGAGCTTCTTTCATTTCTATGGATAGATCAGCAATCAGCTGATAAGTGCTTGAGATATTAACCCTGAATTGAGTAAGTAGCCCAGGGAAATAACAAAGTTTTTCTTTGCTATCCCCATTTTTATCTTGGGGAGGCTGTGCACAGTATTCCTAAGGGACTGTGCCTCTGTAGTGTTCTCTAAGGGCACAAAAGAAAATAGATAGTAATTAGACTGGTTCTTTATACTGAAAGTCAAAATTATTTCTAAATAATCTACACCATAATCTGGCCTCTAGAACTATTAATCTTACCACAGAAAGAATACAGAAGGAAAATTACGTCCAAGAAGGCATCTTGGAAAAAAATTATGCTTTTGCAATGCTATGGCTATTTTTAATCTAAAGCTATTTTAGAGTTTCATCCAACTTGTGTAAACTTGATTTAGAAGTGCAGGTCTAGATCAAAGAAGACTGACAGTATCAAAGCAACAGGTGATTAAATAAATTATACTTTTCAAGTTGTCTTATATAAGAAGGTGTACCTAGCAAAAGTGAAAATAAGGGGGTGAAAACACAACAGCTCAACCCAAAATCTAGATATATCACATTCCACCTGCACATACAGTATATTTCTGATGAAACTTTCAAAGCTTAAAGCACCACACTGTCTCCATGATTTTGCTGTGAGGGAGACTATTTGCACACACCTCATGTAATGCAATCCTTCTTCTTAGACCTTGTCCTACTACACATCTTGCCATAGAGGAGGAAAACAGAACAAAAACATCAGTTATGAATGACTTAGATCTCACTGGAGCAACACTCCACTAGAGAAAAGACTGATGTAAATGTATTCTTTGTCTCAAGATACCATAATGTTAGAGCTTTGGAATCATGAAAGCAATAACTGAATGCTACATCCTTGATGCCAGTGATTCTATTCACTGTTTTTCACTCTGTTTTTTCAGGTATTTTCCAAAGGTTTCAATAGCCTGAAATGCCAAGTTTCCCAAAGTAGGTAAAGGGTTAGTCAGAAGAGCTTAAAGGTATAGCACAACCTGATCTGGAGTAAAAAGGCTAAAGAGTTCTCATTATTCAAATTCTGATGTTACTTGTTGAAATTTTCATTACGTTATCATCTGTCTGCCTGCCCTGTGCATTTTTTGGCATACATCTAGTAATTCATCTGTCCAGTTTTTCTGAATACACCAATTTGTAACTTAATGTTCTACCTGCCAAAAAAAAAAATTAAACCAAAGTAGGATTTAATTTATCATCATTGAATATATTTTCAGTCTCACCTGAATTCTGTAAATGAGGAAGCCTCTTAATTTCAGAAATGCCCTTCCACAGGAACTTCCTTATTTCTGGATGTGATTTTGTTCCTATTTGAAATGTAAAAATTTATTTAAATTCCAGTGACCTGAAAATTCCACATATCATTTCTGCTGGAAATACAAGCACAAAACATTTCTATTTCTGCTGCTGTATACTTTTTAAGATTCTAGAAGCATAGAAAGACTGGAAATCCTTCATAAGGTAAGAAAATTGTTTACATTGAATCAAGCAATTCTGTAGGAAAAAAATAAGAGAGTGAAATTAACTGTTACTTTGTGTCTTAGGAGTTACGCCTGTGTACCTTAACCTGTGAATTAAATGATAGAGAAAAAGAGGATTCATAAACACAGATTCTCCCTGCCCCATCTCCCAGCTCTTTCTTTTTTTAGAACACAGATCTCTTGCAAGTACATTCACAAGACAGAAACAGGACTGCTTTTGTACAACAAATCTCGAGTGTTACCATCTCCACACACACTCTTCACTTCTCAGTCAGCCAGTTTACTGGAGTTGAAGGCACTTCACAAGATAATTTTGGACACTCTTGTTGTCCAGAAGTTTGCAACTTCATTGCAAATCTAGAGGATCAAAAGTGCTTGGCTGAAGCCTGACAAAATCTTAAGAAACTGAATGCCTAGAGTTTCAAAACAGCATCTGTTTTCAATGAAAAGAAAGTACAAGGCAAAATAAGCTCATGTTTATCACATCATGCAGAATCTAGGAATTAAGCCTAGGGAAGAAAAGTGATCCCTGAAGTAATTCAGAAAGAAGGGCAAAGGCAGATCAGTGGGAGAAGCAAAGAACATCTTCCTTTTCAACTGACAAGGTGTTCAGCAAATACCTGCGTTATGTTATTACTTCATGTTCTTTCAGCACTTGCCTAGCCACAGTAACATCTCAGAGTATCTGTGCTCATGCCTAGGAAGAAATCCTTCCTCGTGCCTGCTTGTACTGCTGAAATATTAAACCCCCTGCAGCTTGTAGGAGAACAAGTAAGGGAACTGCTATACTTTATCATTTAACTTGCATGCTGCAGTAAGTCTTCCCAAGTTTGACACCAGTTTTCTCCATGATTGGAAACTGATGTTTTCCTCTGAATGAAACATTGCATAAAATTTTGATACTTTTGTAGTGCAGTATTTACTGTGTTTTGAGATTATTACTTCCCCCACACTTCAATAAGTAAAACCAGCCCTGTTTTTCTTCATAGTATGCCATGCAGGACTTACAGTCTTGGCTAAAAATAAAAATTAAAATTATTATTTTCTTCAATCAAAATAAGCTCTCTCATAGGTAAAATGACCTTCTGAGAGTGTAATCATTAGTTACAATATTTATTAGAATGTAATTAAATTGTACACAGTATTCCAGTAAAAACTGGTATTTTCTCTCTTATGTCATGGTGCCAAATATCAGTGTATCAGCAAATAACTGTAATAGAAATCAGATTCTTTTATTCAACACAGTTTTATCCATTTTTAATAGGCAAGAATAATACTACTTATTAAACATGTAGTTGTCTGTAATCTTTTGATATTGCAGGTATTCTCTCATTGGAAAACCACAATGTGGTATCACAAAAATTGTATACATTTTGGCAAAACATAGTTACTATTCTGGAACTTGTAACCATCCTCCCACTATCAAAAAAAAAACTCCCTTAAAGTTGTTCTTTTAACTGATACTCTCACTTTTTGAGTGTTTCAATAAATAATAGCCATTCACTTTGGACAGCACGGAATTAGGTGTCAGGGGAGAATTTCATGCACCTCTCTACCAATTTCCACAGAAATTTCGAGCAACGCTCCTTTGCTAAGAGCAATCCCAGTTGACAAGTAACAATTTAACCTCTCCCAACAATATGCTGCTGCTCCTAAACAAGGAATACGTATACTATCTCTCCCCTCATGTTGGGAATAAGATTTTTGGATTCTTTCCCCTATTCTTGACCACTCTTTCCTGCTAATCTCTGGACAAGGTTCTTTGCAGTAGCTTCCCAATTTTTTGTTATGATCTTATAATTTTATTAAATAAACTGCAACTTATTTGTCACCAGACAAATTTGTCACATAGGGAGCAAGAATTTATCCAAGCTATTTTTGCTGTGACCAGAGGGACATAAAATTTTACTGTACGCTTTGTATTCCACTCCCTTGAAAATTCAGTCCTATATGCAAGTTAAAGAAAATTAAAACTTCCCATTCAAAATGTGTGTTATATTCTGACATACACACTCACACAGATGCCTTCATCAGACAGAACTCCTGGCTGTACACAGACACATTTCCCAACAACATGATACCAGTAAAGACCAAATTATGCAAAGCAGGCCAGATTTATACGATTTCAAAGGAAACTTACCCAGAGCCTAAAAGCTGCTTGCTGAAAGCTTTCGCAATAGAACTGTAATTTTAATAGCTGTTGTTTCCCTATATGGCAAAATCTGTGTATCTGAAATGTTCTGTAAGAGATGAAAATAAAGCTCTTTGTGAATTCAGAGAGATTATAGCACTGAACTGTTAAACCGCACAATCCAGAATCATGAACTTCCATGTGAATTCACCTGAATCTCACGAAAATTCATGGATAATTTTTTTTAAATGACAGAAAACAAGTTCAGAACTATGGGAGAGAAATACATTGGGTACAAAGTTACTGTGTGTCCCTACAGAGGGTATAGTGACAGAGATTTGTTAGAGATATATAGAGATATGAATATTTATGGGCCTACTCCAACGCAGTTGGAAGCACAGAACTTACCCAAAGGCACAAAGGTGGCCCTTGAGGGGTGTAGAAGAGACACAATCCGTTGACCAATTCCAAGCAAGAAGTTTCCCCCTCTCACTTTTTGCCCCCCAGCCCCCCTTCTTTTATACTATAATTTTGGCCCTTCCCACAGAGGTGGAACAATCACGTGTTATGGGTGAGGTACTGGTGAGTGTGGTGTGCAAATTAATACACAAAGCAGGTTTCATGAGAGTCTCGATTACTTTTGGTCAGAATTATAGCTAATACAAAAGATAAAATGAACACTTCAATCCTCCTCCACCCACTGAGGCAGGAGTAGAAGCTCTCTGACCTTCAGCAGAGAGTCTTTGCATGCATCCTTATCTCCTTAACAAATCAGATTTATAACAAGGCCTGTTTCTCATGGTGGGAGTGAGGCCAATGTCTGGTGCAGAGATTGGGATGCTCTCCTATGCCTTCCTGAAACAACATCAGCCAGCCTTGAAGACTATGCCTCACTCTAGAAACTATTCAGTCTTTAGGCCTTCCCAAGCCAGGTGCAAGATAAGCAAGGGGTCCAGCTTATATTGTTCTCGACAGCTTCATCAATTCTTCATGACTTAGGGCAACTCTGAAGCAAATCTGACAATTTACCACAACCTCAGAGCTATTGTGTAGCACAGAAATTCAAGATTCAGTATTTAAATTTTTTTTTTTTACTTAATTACTTTATTACATTCAAACTTACTTATTCTAAGGTTTTTACTCCTAAAATAAATCTTTTTCAAAACAAGGATAGATTCATACAATGTTTACCCCATGGAAGGAAAATTTACCCAGTGTAAATCAGTGGGGTTTTAATTTTTTAGGCTAAAGATATTAAAAGAAGCTCAGAACACTAGAAGAAACCAGTTACTTGAAACTGCAATAATTATTAGTAATGCTACAGGAAAGTTATCAAACTTCTATTACTAAAATCATTTAAGAACAGGTTAAAGTAACAGTTTTTGAAGGACAGTATAAGCATGCTTTTTCATGCCTCAGAAAAAGCAAGCAGCTTAGATAAATGTGAGATACTGTGTTGAGAGAGAGCAATCATTGTTTTTTAGGATTCAACAAAAACCAGGATTATCATAGTTCTAGCAATGTAAAGTGTGGGGTTTTGGTAGATTGCCGAAACATGAGATATCCAAATACTCAAACTGATAATAGAGCTACATTTCCAGTTTTCTTCTCTAAAAGGTCTTCAGACATGTAACTTTCATTAGAAGTACTCAGAACATGGAATAAAGAAGGTACAAAGTAATCCCTCCTGGGACTGAAGAAAGAAAACACCTTTTATAGCAGTCTTGCCACTAAATTCATGTGAGAAAAGAAATACCCAGTTAGAAAAAAACACAGTGCTCCTGAATGAAAAGGGATTTTAGGAAGTTAAACTG
The DNA here is from genome assembly GCF_001715985.3 of Manacus vitellinus. Classification (NCBI taxonomy): domain Eukaryota; kingdom Metazoa; phylum Chordata; class Aves; order Passeriformes; family Pipridae; genus Manacus; species Manacus vitellinus. The sequence goes on along the minus strand of NW_021939718.1, from coordinate 7,094,979 downwards.
GTACTTAGGTGGTGTCAGAAAGGCCTGTTCCTCCTGCCATTCTGCAGACCCCTGTGAGGAGATGGGCACCTCATCCAGCTTGAATGTAAGCTCTAAGTGCAATTTTCACTTTCTGTGTGAGCTCAGCATAGGAGGACTCACAAAAATCATACTTATGCAGAAACATGGCTACATGGAATGATAGTTATGACCACGAAGGCCTATATACTTTTCAAGAAGAAGAACTTCATGCAAATGTACTTTTTTTCCTAGGAAAAATTCTAGTGTGCAAATGCATCTGACTTTCTCCAACCTCCCTTGTAACTCATCCGACAAAGAGACAAAGGTCTCAAAGATACTGCACTTCTGCTGGTTTTCTAGGATGGGCAATAAGCAGAGGTGAGAACCCTACAAAGTCCTCTAATGAGGGAAGCAGGAGGAAACCACATGAGACACCTCTCATTAGACACTACAGAGAACTCATAGAAGTGCACACCTGTGGTACTGATTTTTGGGAAGCCAGCTTTCCCGAAAATCACTATTTGCTCTCAAAGCTGTTAATACTCTTTTTTTTTTTTCCTATAGACTGGGAGAACTGAAGATGTTAAGGATGAATTATCTGTAGGCACAGCAGCACTCCATGCAGAGGTTATACCTTTAATTCAAGTTACTGAGAGTCTATCTGAACATTTGCTTTTTTCAACCAGCTGTTTTTAACTACCTGGTAAGGCTGGAATGCCTGCCTCCTAACTTATTGTGTACGTAAGTTACTAAAAACCAAGCAAACTTATATGAAGAAAGGGTTTGCGGCTTTTTTAAAATTAATTTAACAAAAAAGTATTTTAATTCTTGCATTTTGGGTATGCCTAGTTTTGCTTTTATCCATGTTGTTCCATCATAGATACAAACTGAAATACAGAAAATGCCATTTTTATATATTAAGAAAAGAAAAGACACACTTTTATTACAGGGAGAGTGGACAAACATTGGAACAGGTTGTCCAGAGGGCTTGTAGAGTCCCCTTCCTTGGACATACTCAAAACCCAACCAGACAAAAACCTGAGCAATCTGCTCTTCCTACATCTGCTTTGAGTCTGGGGGATTGACTAGATAATCTGCAGAGCCGTCTTTCAACCTGAATTATTCTGTGATATAGGAAAGAACATATCAGAAAGGAAAGGAGATACTGAAACAGATGCAGCTGCACACAAATAAACCCCACTGTTTCAGAAAGATAAAAGAGCAGTGGTAAAATGCAGTGTGTTTTGCAGCCATCTGGTGCCTTCTGGGTTTTTTTTTATGTGCTGCTTGTCTTGGCTGCTATTTCCTGTGAAGAGTTCAACAGTCTGATGTATAAGATGAGCAGACCTACTTTCCAGACAGTAGGCTATATGAAGAAAAATCAAATAAGAGTATGGAAAAAAGACCAAAAAAGCTAGAAGAAGAAAATATTAGTGTTTGTAAGAATTCTAATTCTTCCTAGTGGTAAATATGCATAATTGTAGTCATCAGCTGGTCAAAGTTCTTTCCCACTGTCCTGTTTTAGATATGTTTCTGCACTTTAGCATATTATAATCTTTTTTTTTTTTTGCTTTCAGTTAGGCTTGTATAGTATGAGAAGCTAAGTAATTGCCACAGGAAAAAATTCTGTAAAATTTATGAAAAATGTTCATTCTGAGTTGGTGATAATTTTAATGCAATAGCTTCCTGAAAGTAAAGCACTTGTTTCATGCTTACAGAGTGTTCTACATAGTTTCTGCATGTTTCTGAGAAAATAGAAGCTTCTACACTGGCCTTCCATGCTACAAGGACCACTTCTAATAGCCATATTTCTAACAAATTATTTGTCTCATGTTAAAGGCACTTAAAGACCAAATGCAAGGTTACTACTATTAGCCAAGGCCACATGTAAAGCTGATGAGGTTGATAGGATGACACCTGGGATGGAGATGACAAGAAATCGTTCTATCCTCCGACCTCCTTTAATTTTTCCAAGATCAGATAGGTTACTTCAATCTCAAATTACCATCTGTTAGTGGCATCCACGTGAATGCCTTTAGGAAATTGATAATGTCAGATTCCTGTTATGCTGGAAATGTCCTTCAGTTTCTCACTAAATGAGAAGCAGTAAAAACTAAGCCATAGTACCAGACAGTCTAAAAGGCAAAACAGCGTTGGACCTCTATAGACTAGGAGAAGGAAAAATTACACTTTACAAACATCTGTCTCTCCCTAAAGTTTGTTTTTAATAGTCTCTCAGAAAGACAAAGTTCACTCACTAGCCAGAAAAACATTCTTTGAGAAACCAATAAGAGAAGAGAGGGATAATTTGGGCTTTGTTAAGTACAAACTCTCCTGGCTGTGTTTAGCATGGGTTTGTGTAGATTTGTATGAATACCTAAGTATTCTAGGGAGGTGTAGGAACTTAAGTCTGCTTAAAAATTATAGATATTGGAAGAGAATATTTAAACCAGAATGGGCAACACAGTGAGGGGTGTAACTGCTCCGAGACAAAAAAAAGCCTTTGAATAGCAGTATTTCCAGCTTGAAAACATAAATTTGTCCTGACCTGCCAACATTATAGTGTGGTCCCCCCCATATTCTCTAGAGTAAATATGGAAGGGCTCACTTAGCAGTGGTAGAAAAGGAAAAATCTACTGAGATCCACAGGGTTTCAGTGTTATCTAGTGGGATGAGTACATAAACCTGTGATTAAAACCTTTCAGATTTCCTTTCTTTTAAATCTAGTTAGGAAAAAATAAAACCAAAACCTTAGTCCTAAACTATCTCTGTTCTCTAAGCTAACAAACACAAATTTTATGTTTGACCTGAGAAACATGCTGGTTAGCCACTGAGGAATTTTCAGTGAGTTATGAGCACAATTAAAAGCTCATCTTGAATACTGTGATGACTTCTGGTTTTATGACTACCACATCATAAAGAAATATAAGACCACTCATTACCTGTAATATCTGAGCCATGAAGACTTCTGTATGTGCAAATGGAAGATTTTAGATCCTCTTAGTTCTTAACTGATCTGGTTGGAAAAATAAAACACGGAGAGTCAATGTATGAGATAGAAGCTACAGAATACTTTAGTTAAAATTTTAACTTAAATTAAATCTAAGGAATGACTGGAAGTGTACAGTTACAGTAAATAACAGTAAAAGTTAAGACAGCAAGAAACATATTTGGTAAGAATCATAGGTGCAATATTTTGCCATAAGTGGGTCAGATAAAAGTGGCAATTATTCTTGTCACTTTCTTCTTCAGCCTTTCCTTTTTTAAATATGTCAGAATAATAATCTTACTTTGACCAATGCAATTGTGGCCTATATAGAGTAAAGAAGCTGTGATCTTCACTTGAAGGATGCCTCTAAGTGGGTCGGTCAAAAACCTGTATCTTGAAGGGAGCTGTTGTTTAGAGAGAGCAATTCAGGGCAAAAAAGCACGTGTGCCTCTTCAGTCTGTGGAGAAACAATGAAAAAAAAGCTGAGAAAGTAGAAGTGTTCACATGGGCAATAGTTCACCAGAAACAAACTGTCTGCAAGCTCAGGAGCAGGAACACTGAGGGAACCTGGTATGCTGCCCTGAGAGAGGTGTGAAACAAAGGAAGGAGCAGCACAGAGGTGTTCTGTCATGGCTAATGGGAACGAAGCCAAAGGAATGGCCCAACTGGTGCCTGAAGGCTGAAATTCATTGACTCAAAAACACATATTGTTTTTCTTGCCCTGTATATGCTAATGAAGTAAAACCTGCACATACTTTACATATGCCTGATCATGAAATGGCATCAACTGGAAGTTTTCCACTCTTAAAGGAGACAATATAAATGTAACTTCAGAGGGGATGAAGGTCACCTTTCTGTCCTGGGACAGTTGAGGGCCTCTACCCACCTCCTCCCCACGGGGATGCCTATCAGGTAAACTTTATTTCATGGTAATCAGTGTGTTTGTGAACAGTAATTTCTGAACCTTATTCTTTCATAACAATCACTAAACTACACTATTTGTGAATCTGTGATCATCAGTGTTCCCAGACTTACAGTGTCCCAAACCACACTGTTGGTGAATCTGTGATAGTGAAAGTTAATACTGAACACGAGCAGATTTATGGTGTTGGATTGGTTATTCTATAAGATTATCTGTGAATCTGTACCATAAAGGTCCTTCAAGGACTGGGAAAGCAGATAATGTACAGACTAAGAAGGGAAGATCTAGCCACCCCTAGGCCCACTACATCTCTGGATAACTTGGAAAGGAAGTGGGTCTCCCTTTCCTAAATTTTTACATAATGTGGTCTCATCACATCTTACATTACAACTAGTAGAGCCAGTTGCTCTGTGTCACATTAATTTCTTTCCACCAGCTGCAAATGATGGATTCCTTCTGGAAAGAGTCCACTCTGTAGATGGATCTTCAAATGTTCTGTCACAGACACAGCAGGTACTGCTGCATGTGAGAACATGGAGGGGGCATTTACTGGCACGCTGGTACTCTTCTTCAGTGACTTTGAAGGGATTGTAGTAAAGGAAACACAAACAGCTTATAATGTGAACTTTCAGTGGCAGCAAGTTTAGAAACATTTCCCTAACTATCCCTTCCTTCATATCACCATGTTCTCTACTGAGCAGGAGGGAATTTTTCTAAACTAGATATACACGGATTAAAACAGGTGAATGTATCAGTGATCTGCTGCTTCAGTTTTATCTTTGAACCAACTTGTTAAAAAGTAGAATGTGTCTTTGAACAACAGTATCTCAGGAGACAGTCTTTCCCACTCCTCCTTGTTATCCATCAGTTTCTGGAGAAACACACAACAATCAATAGTTATCTCCACTGGGCAGTATAAATTCTGTTAAGCTGGTCAGAACCAAGCATTCCATAAGGCCTGATTTAATTTGTCAAGAACTTTTTACAAGAGTTAGTCTCAAGATTAATTAAATTCTGAGTAGAGAGAAGTGGAAAGCAGTCTACAACCCCCCTTTTTTTCCCCTTTTGTGAAGCATGCTGCCAATAAGTGTCATGGCTATCAAAAGGAAAACAAATTTTCTGTCCCTTCTTGGAAGCTATCAATTCTATTAACCCCTTATCTAATTTTAGGCAGCAGGTTGAAACACAACACAGACAACCAGACTAAGAACAGACAGTTATGGCTACCAGAAGACATAGGGTGGCTCTTAGACACTGCACAGATTTCTCATCAAGTACTCCAAGAATCTTGTTTTGACACTGAATCTTTTAGATGTTTCTTCTAAAGAAAAAGAAGCAGCTGGAGTGACCCACTGCTAGAGAGATCCAGCAAAGAGGCATCCCACATGAAACTGCAGTTCCATGAAATTCAAACTTCACAAAACAATCTTTGTGGTGAACCGCCCTCACTATTAATCAGCATGTGACATAGAAGGATGTACAAATATTTAAAAGTAATCTTGTTGATTTCAGCTCCGGTTCTTCAGTTAAGTCTGAGTACCTTTCTGTACTAACTTGGGCAAATATTAGTGTTCCATGAACTGGTCTCTTACAGTGCACTTTAACGGAAAATTAATGCAATAGACCAAATTAATTTCTCACCATACACTGAAGGAAAGGACGGATAGAATTATGCACTTCTGAAATACTATCCATAGAACAACATGTAATGGACCTAGAAATGGTATGGAGTTGTTAGTCATTCTGTCCAGTTATGTATGTTCATGTCTGCTGTTTTGTCCTATTATCCTTGATGCAGAGAAGGCCATAGACATGGAGGCAAAACTTTCTGAAACTGAAGTAATAGAAAGAGCTGGAGAAGCTGTTGAAAAAATGCAAAAATCACCAAATCAGTTGCAACCATTAGCATAGATGCAGATCCAAAGGCAAGCATGGACCAGAAAACTGCTGTTACTTTTGACCCCCTGCTGGTAACATCAGAGGAATACCAACAATCGATGAGGATCTGAGCTAGTACTTTGTATCAAGACTTCTGGAAACATGACTGAGTGCCTGGAATAAATCAGTTTGATGTTAGCAGGATCTATGAGTTATTTGATATTGCATTATGCTGACTACAGGCAACACCTACAAAACACCAGTGACATTCTTCCCAATGTGTATAAGTGAGACCGAAATTTTTAACAGGAATAAAGCAGAACTAAAACTTTACTTCCTTCTTGGTCAAATAGTTGACTTTACAAGCAAATACCCAGAGAAAAGTTAGTTTGTCAAAGTTAAGCAGTGTTTTGTGAATGTAGTAAAGCATCTGCTAAGTATGTATTCTTGACAACAAGCCGGTATACCAAATGTTTGAGTTAGAGTGTGGCTTGCATTTGATCAACTTAAGTGGAATCAGTTCTTGAGTGATTTAAACTTGGACTCATCTTACCTCAGGATCTTACCTACAGGATAGAAAGAAGACTCAACCCTGAGCAGTACAAATTAGATGGAAGCAATTTGTAATAGTGATGACAAAACCACCTCTGAATTGTTACAGGAGTTCATAACTGCAAAGGAAAAGTTGAGGAATCTTCCTTGACTAACCACTGCAGCAAGGGGTGCCAGGTGTGATCAGACAGAACTTGTGCTCAGGATTCCTTAAGTATACAAAGTACTGCTTTATGACTGCTTATTCTGACCATGTCATGTTGTCTTTGAAGAGCAGAGATGCTGTGTGGCATCCCTACTTCTGCAATAGCTGTTGTCCTCTAAAATTGCATGCCATACATTCTCTGAGGATTTGATTTATAAACTGGTGTCCTTCACTGCTGGATTAAAGGTTAGGCTGTCACCAAGATTAGATTCAATCCTTTTGCTGTCTAATGAGTATAAACCAAAATCACAAATCTCTGTCTTGAGATATCCACAAAATTGCTTGTTCAGGCTCCTGTTATGGCTGCATGAGTGTTCATAGCACAATATCCATGGGAGGCTGGATTAAAACAAACTGTATTAACTTGTTATTGATCTCTGCCAGGATGGTATGGAGTCAGCTGGCAGCTGTTTTTAACTTTCTTTTAGCAAGAATAACCCATTACTACTTTCAGCTAAGTTTTCAAAAGCTCCTGAAAGGTTTGAAGCTGCTTCCACAGAGCAGGAGAAAAAAAAATACAGACACAGATATTATTACATATGTCTGGAGTCTCATTTCTATCAAACTCCACCAGGAAGCTGTTGTGTTAGAACATGAAATTTGCCACCAAATAACCCCCCTCATGTTCCAGAAAGGCCTTACAGAGAAGAGGGGCTGCATGTGCCTGGGCTGGTTTCAGTAGTATCTATTTTAAACTTGAATAGTAATCCCACACCACAGTGGGCCCAAAGGCATACCACAAAAATGGATTTAGTCAAGGATTATAACAATAATCCCACTTCTTGAGGGTGCAATGTTTGGTCTCTTTTGTTCTTGGGTCTGATGTGCTATTGGATATTGATGTCTCAGTGGCTTTCCTCTGTGTAGATCCATTGATCATTTTGCATTCTATCTGAGTTTCTTCTCCAGTTGTCCTCCCCTCTATCCCAGTGCCACTCATATTTCAAATATGAGTGGCACTTCCAATGCTAACCAGAATAGACAGCTTTAAATCCCCCTTACTGGAGTGTGTTCCCATATGTTCAGTGTATTTAACACAGGCTTGACATCACAACTATTGTAGGGTTCCTTGGCCACAGGAACTACATTGTAATGGTCAAAAGTAACAAAACAAATCCAACTTTCTAGTTTGTCAATCTAAAATTTGGTTTTCCAGATAGCTATGTACAGCAGAAATATTACTACCACCAAGACAAACACTCCCTGTGTGCATTCCATGGTCAGCATAGGCTGATCCATCATTCTTTGTGCAATTCATTCAGAGTTTCTGTGGATATAGAAAGAAAAGAAGGGTGGAAAAAAGACATGGCTTGCTCAGTTTTAAAATAAAGACAGCAATGTCAATTACAAAGAAGATAAAATCCATCGAGTGTTAATTTGATGCATTTTTACTGAGCAATCTCTAGTCTCCCATGCATAGAGATTTTTGGGGATAATTAATACCATTGACACTCTTTCAGTTTGAGGGATCTTTACTAATACAGGTTGGCCAGTATAGAAACAGCAGGTGTTTCCCCAGACTTGGTGTGAACCTTTGGGACAGCTGTAAAGTGTGATCTAATAATGTTCTGAACCTTCTCTTGAAAAGGGATCATACCAAACCATTCCTTCATAATTTCATTAACACCTTCCAAGTAGGCATACCACTTATGGACTGTGGGTTTCTGAGCACCACCTACAGATGATTCCGTACCTTTGTGAACTATAGGAAATGCAAAGGTCCCCAAGTGACCACCCTCTGTCCTCTTCTTGTCTGTTCCACCTGTCTCATTGCTTTCACTAGGGACAGCAAGACTTTCCAAGATCCAAATATCTCATTTTGGTGTCATTGGAAGAGTGGAAGTTAAACTCTAGTGGTCTCTCTGGACTTTCTGGCCCCTCTTGTCGTAAGTTACAATGTGTTCCCTGAACCCCCATTCTACATGGATAGGGTCTGTCAGGTGTAGGAGCTGTTGGGACAGTCTCAGTTCTTTTATTAACAATTCTAATGCATTTGGTATGCTCTTCTTTTCATTTCTGGGGGGGCAGACGATACTCTTTGATTTGCTTTTGTGTACCTCCAATACTGCACAAATAATTCCTTTTTCATTATATTTTTTAACTTTTTTCCACACTTCTACGTTTTTCTATTTACTCAGTCATTTAATGATTGGTTTTTTCAATTTTTGGGGGGCCTATTATATTTCCTCTCAGGATTATGCACTCCTACAGCAGGTCATCCATTGCAATCCCGCTGACTACACAACTTTTTTCTGCTGTGTTAGAGCATTAAATTTGGCAGAAAATAAACCCAATTGCATTCCAGCTGGTACTCACAGATTAGAGGGCCTAAATATGACTGGGCTTTATTTCTGATTAGACACAATTTGGCACCATAAGTCTGGTTTCATTCAATAAAAACTTGCACAATCACAGATTCATGAAGAGTGTGGTTGATTGAAGCAACAGACTGACACTTGCTGAGCTTTTTCCTTCAGTGCTTCTCCACAGGTGCCCACCAGAGTTCCATGGTGAAAATTAAACAAGTTGGGAAGAGCAGAAGAGAAATCCCCATTTCAGCAATTTCCCTGGCAAGAAACTGTGTAAGGTTTCCAAATGCTGTAAAAGTTCAAACCTCATGGTTCAAGCTTAACTCAAACAGGTGCAAATTTCAGGAGTTCCCAGAACAGTCGGCATATACATTGTACTTGAATAGTGGAGTGGCTGACACTCTTTAGTTGCTGGTGAAGGGGTTTCCAAATCTGGCACGAGAAATAATTTCTGCCACCATCCTCCCCACTACCACCATCTCTTTTGATCAGTTAAAGAATTTGCAGCAAACTGAATACAATGCCTTTGACGTCTTTGAAGGAGAAGGAAGAAGAGTCAGCTTGATAACGTCAACTAACAACATTTTTGTCTTGATAATGTAAAATATTAATCATGCTCCTTCCCTGTAGAGTATCAAGAATAGTCAGAAGAGCCAGATATAAATTGTTTTCTTGGCTTATGTAAAAGTCACCGGTTCATGACTGGTTCAGTACATCTAGAAGTTATATAGAAAATAAATCAATATTTTTATGTAAGGTTTGTTTTTCTTGCCTGCAACATTAACACTTATGCTCTGCAAGCAGTATCCCTTGTAGACAGATACTCATTAAGCTGCAGATACCTGTATTACAATAGGATTGATAAAGAGCTAAAAAGGCAGGAGGTAAGACTTTGAGTTGAGTGCTTCATTATGGAGTTCTGCACTAGTTCCTGCAGTTCAAGGAAGACCACATATGCAGTTTTTAGAATTTTTTTCCTCTATATTAAAGCTTCTTCATTATAAAAAGCTTTTATGTGTGATCTAACACCATCTATATCCTACCCAGATAAATGGGCTAAACCTCTGCTCTCAGTAAACAAAAAACTCAGCACCCAAAATGACATTAGTCTAACTTGTCTACTGCAAATGATTTATTGAAATTTTGGAACAGATTCCCTGACTTACCTGAAAACACACCAATTTTGAAATGTTTTACATTACAGTTTTGCTTCAGAGTAAATAGCCACTGCATTCTCAAATGGTTGTCTGCAACAGCAGCTCCATTTCCTCTTGAGGTAAGGCTGTATATCCTCAGAAATGCAGCCAAGGTTTCACTGTCTCCTGCATCAACAAGATGACCTATAATGTGTCTTATTGTCTCAGCCCATATTTAGTCTTATAGTTCAATAAACTGGCAGCTTTAGGCTGTTTCTCTTTTACCTTATCTGTTTGAGACCAAACACATTCTAAAAACAACCACCTCCTCCCCAGTCCCAACCCCAACAGCAAGATCAGGACTGCAGAAACAGAAGCAAAAACCTGTGGCAGGGAAGAGAATGATCTTTCTACTTCTGCTTTCCCTCTTACTTGCAATTGCAGCTGACTTAGCAATATGTGTATGAACTCAAATTTTGATGAAATTCCCTTTATTTCTTCTCATTATTTTCCTTAGAGCCTCTCTTTTAACAAAGAGAACTCTTTGTATGGGACAGTGTGTTTAAGATTTCAGAGGAAGCACATAACCATTTGAGTGTTGAAATGGTTTTCAAGTATGAACAGTGCACACTTGTATGTCCTATAACCCACAGGCAGAGGTTGAGGGAGAGGTTCGAATCTCCCCTCTGTGAGGAGTATGTCTTTCAAAGAACAAAGAGTTGAAAGACTGGCAGGTCTGACTACTGTCTCTTTCTGATTACTGGTCTTCTTTGAAAAAGGGGATTTCATTGTAAGCTGAAGTTGTCTTTCATTCCATTGTTTGAACCTTGCCCATTTCTGATTTCTTCTCATTTGTCATTTTATGCTGTATTACCTTTTCTGCCCTTCGAAACAACAAAATAATGTGATGTCTTTCAGTTAATACTTCTGTTATGCTGCCACAGGTTCAGTGCCTGCCTTCTGCAAAGTCAGTCCTCCTGAATGTAGTAGTCTCCTATGAGTGCTTAGTACACAGTATATCTGTGCTGAGAAAACTCTTTTCTCAAACATCCATCCATAATGGATTATGTTATGTTCCACTTTCAGCTTCCAACAGAAGCTGTCCTAGAAGAGCACAGAAATGTTAACTTTGCTGTTTTAAGAGGATGCTGACTGGTTGAACAGAAACCCTTCTCAGTCAGCTTCTGTGCAATCACTAGCTCTCAAAAAGGGTCAGTTGTGCCTACCCTATTTTGTTCCTACCTGCATATATACATATAATGTCCCTGAAACTAAATTATAGTACTGAAATAAAAGAATAGCTCTGATCCTGGAACAAAGAATAGTGACACTCTCCTGTATGTCTCTCTTCAGCAGATCCTGATGATTAGATAATGATTGAATACAAAAACCTGTCTGCAAAGTTTGCCTCTTTCTCTTTTGCAACCTCTGTCTTTACGGTAATGTTCATAGCAGGAGCATATTTAACACTGAAAAAACAAACACTTTACTGTTGTGAAACCTACATAAAAAATGATTTTGTTAACTGCAATTATATCTTGGAAATGGTTGGCATTCATCCCTGTCCCATTCCCTTAAGTGCAGTGTGGCACATCCATGATAATGTTATCATCCACTGATAAATGCATGGGCGCACCCAGTCCTGCAGTAAAGAACTTCATAAATTCATATGTTATGAATTCTTCTTGAAATTTGTTTTGGGGTTTTTTGCACAACTGTGCTCCAATATTACTGTCTGTTTTTTTACCCAGATTTGAATTATTACATAGCACAGCTCAAGGGGACACACATTCTTTAGGTATCAGTGAAGCTTGCACTGTCAGATATGGGTTATGAAGTGTCAGAATGCTAATTTATTCCCTCTACATGTATGGAAGCTATTCTGGTTTTAATCAGAAGATCATAATTTTTGTATAAACTCTTCTCTGTCAGTTTCTGTGCTGACTTTCCAAAATTGGGAATAGTAGCACTGTTATATAAAGATAAGTGCAGAGTCACTGGTTTTATTTGCTGCAGAAGTCAGCACTACAGGTTATCATAAAACTGCAACACAAATGGATCCAAAAGGAAACAACTGCCAAATTTAGATCGGGTTTTAATTTTCTTGTTGTTTTGTTGTGTATGTGGGGGGGTGAACTGATGGATGTTGCCTCATTTTTTGGCTCATAACCTTGATTGACCAAGAATCTGTTTTTAATGCTCCCCAGTTTTGATCCTCTTATGCCTCAGCTCTAAAATGAAGATAATAAAATCTGAATGTGTTGATTGGCCTGGAAGATAGATACTTTAGTATTTCATGATATCCAGACTACTCTGACAGAGCATGATAAAGCTGTCAAGGGAATCAAGTCTACTTTCAAGTGAGATTATAAAAGATGTAAAATAAATTTCTTTCCACAGTTTCGAAGTCCTTGAGCTCCTTATCCCAGACCAAAGCCTCCTATGAAGAGAGAGCTCCAGGTGCAGATTTGTGGTCACAACCTCCTCAAGCAATTCTAGAATTCCATTTGGATGCCTGAGGAAAGACTTTCACAGTGTCACCATGAGCCTTTCAGAGCATCTCTTTAGGTTCTGTGGGAGACCTAGAAGAGATTTATTAAGCTTTGTAGTGGTTCAGAGGCAAGTTCAGAGATTGTCTGGTTTCATCCCACATGTCAACTCAGCCCCCACCCCACTAACCCCCTCCATGCCAGTGACATGAGAGAGAGAAATGGAATGGTAAAAGTGAGAAAACTTGTTTTCTGAGATTAAAACAGTTTAATAGGTAAAGCAAAAGCTGTGTGCACCAGCAAAGCAAGACAAGGGATTCATTCACCACTTTCTATGGACAGGCAGATGTTCAGGAAAGCAGGGGTCCAAGTAACAGCTACTTGGAAAGACAAAGGCTGCCTCTCTGAATACAATCCCTTTCCTTCTTCTGCCCCCAGCTCTATATGCTGAGCATGATGCCATCTGGAACATGTTTTTGGTCAGTTGAGGTCCATTGTCTCAGCTTACCCCCACCCAACAGCTCCTTTTGCACCCCCATCCTTCAGCTAGCAGGACAGTGTGAGGAACAGAAAAGGCCCTGACTCTCTGTAAGCATTGCTTAGCAGTAACCAAAAACATCCTGTTTTATCAACATGGTGTTCAGCAAAAATCCAAAACACAGCCCCACACCAGCCACTGTGAAGAAAATTAACTCTATTCCAGACAAAACCAGCACAGAGATCCTGCATCTCTAACAGCATGGATTCAAGGAAGAGGAGGCAGCTGAAAGTGTCACCCTACAAGGGTGAAAAAGTTGGAGGTAAGTCCACTCCTATAACCTTAGAAATCTCTTCAAAAGCCATGATACTGTTGTGTTCTGTAAAGTTGTGGAAAGCAGAAGTGTACTTCTGTAAAACCACCAGCTGCTCAAAAAAACAATTATTGATGCCTATTAATATATAAGACCTGGAATCTGATCTTTCTTCAGACACTTGCCCAAGTAAAAGTTGTATTCCTGATTTTCATACAGGAATTAGTAGCATGGATTGTCCCTTATTCTGGCCCTAACTGGCAGAAGAGGTCAAACTCAGAGAGAAACAAACAGACTTGGGTTATTTTTAAACAGAGAAACAAAAAATTCAATCTTTCTACTTTTTGAAATCTATAAGTACATTTTATCCAATTTGTGGACATCTCTGTTCTTTATATCTGTCAATGAATACTCTGGTTTTAAGAATGCACTACCTTAGTAGAATTACACATTCTGATATTTTCAGTTGGGCCATTACATTCTCAGGAGCAATTCAACACCACAGCTACTTGCTTCCATTAAGTAAAATACTAACTGCTCCTAGAAATTTAAAAAATTTTCAGCCTTTACTAGAGGGAGCAGTACCTGCCTAAAGTTCACATTGTCAGGCATATGTGTTAATTTTAACACATAACATCCAAAATCCCTCTTGTGTTCTTTGTTTCTCTGCTTCCATGTGTCCAAACAGTGCCACATACAGTAGAATTTTGATCAGGATAACAATATATGGAAGCCATCACATCATGTACATAATATTCATGAAGTAAAAATTTCATCCCAAAGACTGTCAAAGTCCAGAATTCAAATTGCATTTAAGAAGACAGCAGGATTGTTCCAAATAACAATCTGGGAAAGAAGAGGCAGATCTTCAAAAGGATATAGCCTTCAACAACTAAAGAATTATTTTCTAAAAAATACTTAGTCTTTAAATAGATGCAGATTGCAAAAGTTGAGCTCAAACAATTCATAATGGCTTTGGAACACTATGGAAAGCAATAAAGTACAGCAAACACAGTAGTTCATGAAGCACGAAAATATAACCCTGGAGAAATCAAAACTAGAGGTCAAAAATAAAGCTTTTTTTTTTTTTTTTAAGGGGGGGGAAAAGAACACCAAAAAAAAAAGGAAAATAAAAAGCATCACCCACCAAGTGTTACAAAGTCCATGCAAATTAACCCTTTGAACAGGATTTTCATGGGGTATTAAAATAATGTAGCACGTACTTTGTTCCATATATTTCTTCTTAGTGACATGTTCCAAGTGACTCATGCCTACATTTCCCACAGGATTACTTGATCAAACATGTACTTGTAAGTCTATAAATTCCTGCTTTAAGATCAGGAGAGAATGGCTTTGGTCCAACATATCCATATTCTGGATAGGGATATTCCTTTACATGAAGAGTCTTGGGGGGAAATGGATGAAATTGTCATGCATCAAGCTTATGGAACATACGTAGAGAAGACAGGAGGATTTCTGGAAAGAAACAACAACTTGTACTCTGTAGTGCAGTCTTTGTAACAGTAAGGTGTGGGACTCAGTTAAAGTGAATAGATGCTGGGAATTTCTAGCAGCTCTACCAAGGCTTCCAGACTTTAAATTCTAATGACATAAAAAAATCTTTTTTCTTCGTGTTATAAGTAGGTGAGCACCGGAGTGAAAAAAAATATGCTGAAGAATGAAGCTGTATTTTTCAGCAACTTTAAATTGGATCAGCTCCACTGACCTCAGTGGCCATGCGTTAGTGATGAATGTGGCGCAAAGAAGTCTGTCTCTCATCATACTGTCTGCAGGGCCTTCGTGGATTAGGTACACTTGGTGCTTAAACTCCACAAGGTCTCTAATAAAAACATTCTCAAGATGCTGGGTTAAGATAACAGTCCCTAGAAGTGATACAGAAAACAGTTCAGGGACTTCTGAGTTCTTTCTAATGAGTTCTGTTGCAGGAGATTATCCACTCGTTTTCACCTTGAAGTGCACAAACACCTTTCACCAATTCCTCTAGGTAAAGTAAATGCCCTAGGAAGAATCTCTACACCACTAGGACTTTGACTAGACTAGGATTATTTTATTATAACCCAAATTACTTTCTAATATTGTTGCCAGTTATTTACCTGCATAAAAATGTTTTGAAAGTGCTCACCTTCCGACCTGAAATTAATTGTAAGAAAAAAGGGGAAAGTATCTCAACTTTACCAAAGTGTCATACTGTGAAAGAGATCTTAGAGTGCAGAAAGATTCTAGGTGGTGTTTTCATGTGGCCACAATGAAAGATTCTAGGTGGTGTTTTCATGTGGCCACAATATAGGTATGGAGCCCTTTCTTACTGTTGTTATCCCTGCCCCAGGTACAACAGCGTGTCCCTCCTGCTCCCTTGCATCAGCTCATCCTGTTGTCTGACATCCATCACTCTCAAAGCTGGCTGTGTCTCCTGTTTTCTGCTGGCAGCAGTCAAGCACAAAGTCAGGTCTGCAAGCACAGTTTCCACAAGAATTAGTGCAGTAGAACTGTACAAAAAGAAACTCTCCTGAGCATTCCCCTGTGGCAGGAGAGGAAATGCACTTTCATCTCACCTAAATTTTTGCATCTGAAACTCCCCTCCCACCCAGTCTCAACACATTCTCTTGAAACAGCTCCCAGAAATGCCAAGTAACTACAATAAGAGATAAAGATGCAACTGGTTAAATATTTGTTCTTTTTAGCTGAACGAAACTGTGGCTCACTCACATAAAAAAAATTTCACTAATAGACTTGGCCACAGTGACAACAATTGAAGTTATACCCTCTAGACCATGGACTTCCTAGGTTAACATCCATTGTTTTTCCTTTTCCAAGCCATTTGTGATTACTGATTCTTTAGTGCTTTTGCTCTGAAAATGGTGAGGTAGCTGGAGAAAGCAACCTCTTAAAATGCTACTGCAAATCTGCTAGAAATCTTCATTTAGAGTCCTTTAAGGCTTCAACATTGTGATGAGAACTGACTTGGTGAATCCACATAACCTGAAAGAAAGGACTGCTTTTTCTCTCCTAGGAGGTTTCACTTCCTGTTAACATTCAGAAATGTCTTATTTCAATTCCACTTCAGCAACAATCTACCTATATAAACCTGACTTTGGTCCCCTAAAAGAAAGCAATCCTGTCTTGACCTGCCATGTTATTTTGGTCAATTTTAACTCTTACTGTCAAAAAATATTTTCACTCCTCAGTTCTGAGGAGAGGAGCCATGAAGACACCAAACACCAGACCATGATCAAATTCCATCAGTCCGAAGTGCCATTCTAACATATATGTGAGTGCAACTCATCTTTTTAACAGGTGGTCGCCTGGCAATTAGCTTAACAAAGACATCACAGGAAACCAACGAAGAGCTTGATATCAGCAGGATCTAAGCTTATCAGGGATTAATTGGGCCCAGCATGCTAAACAACTCCATTGACTTAACAGTATGACATCAGAGATGAACTTGGCTCATAGCAAAGAAAAGAGAAGGGCAGGAAGAAGAAAAAGATGCTCAGAAATCAATAGGATAATTCACTACATTATACAGGAACATTTTCTTTAGTAAACAAAAAAGACCCCAGTATTTAGAAGTGCAATTCTTGGAGCATCTAGATCCATTGCATATGACAATTTATAGGTCATAAAAAGAAGAATACTTTCAATAGTATATGTGAAACCTTTGACCAAGTTTAAAGTGGAAAAAAGAGTTGCATGAAATTGTATCAAATAAGTCTACCAGAATTCCTTGCAATTACTTTCATGCCATGTCCCACTCCATTTCCTAGCTCATTGAAGGTATTTCCTACAACACAGAGTTTTCACAGAAGTCTTTAGAAAATATCTGTTTGCCTCAAATGTCTTTTTTCATAGAAATCTGCAATGATTCACTGGTAAACTGTTGCTTTTTCGTATTTTTATACAGAGATGCCATATATAAGATTAAAGAATCTGTGTGCTCCTTGCATTTTATTGAATTTAAAGCTACCTCAAGGTACTGTGACATAGAAGATTCTTGTCACCTGGGTCTCCACAGGCAGAAAAAGAGATATAACAAAGGCAAAAAAATCTGGTAAGATTTCAGTCTTCTCTGTGTACAGCAACAAGGTTAAAAATTCTTCAACTGACAGGCATACAGCAAAGATGGTGAGGTATTACATTTTTATCTCTGCCAGATTCTCTCATCTTTCACATGGACATACAGCAAAAATGACATTCCTTATTTCTAACTGATTAACAGACTACAATGTTTGTTCTATTTAAGACAACACATATGTTGCTCATAGGCCAAATCCCTAGCAAATGCAAACAAATTTTTTCGAGCAATGCAAAATCTATTTCACTCTTACGAGTGAAATATGGTAAAAAAGCATGGATTGATGCATACTAATGTGCATGTCTTCAGTTATATTAGGCATTTGTTTTCTTAAGTGACTTAAAGAAGTATTTTTAATTCAGATTTGCTTGAATTCCAAACTTTTTTTCTATTCAGAAAAAAGAACCACTCAAATAAAACAAACAAACAAACAACCCACCTGTTTTGGAATATTTTGTATTTCAAGTAAAAGGGTAGATTTACAAAATCAGAGAAGGACGGAGTAACCTGCAACACTGAAGTGCTAATTAAGTACTAATATGGAGAACAAAGTCCTTCAAGTTACTACAAAACCAAAAAACTTTCCTTGTATTATTTTTGCAACCTCCTAGAAGAGTAAGCTTATAAACCTAATTTACAGTATTCTACAATTAACTCAATTCAGTTAATTCTTATAAAATAAAAATAACTCAGTAGCCAGTAGGACACTTCCATGAGCATTGAAAAACTACTTTGCAAATAAACTTCTAACAGCTGTTTGACCTATCTCTGTAGAACAGCCTTGCCTTGAGATATTTAGAAATTTTTTTCCAGAGTTCTCCATATACCACTTAAGGTAGTTACTAGTGGTGTGTGACACCTTGAACCCAACTCTGCTGAATCAGGCAGAACAGGATTTCAACTAAGACTCCCACATCCCAGGGGACGGTGTACCTGTAATGCTGTGACACGACTGTCTCTGCTTTAAGGGAGGTCACTTAAGCACCTCACTATTCATTTAGATCAGTGGTGCAGTTATTGCTCATAACTATACAGATGATTGCTTTTCCAAAACTGTGTATAAACCATTCACTGGTGTATCTCATGCTTTAGTTTCAATAAAATAAAGAATCAAGACCTTTACTAGGAGGCTTATTTTTTAGTATTCAGACCCTAACGCTATCTGATATTAAAGTCATAGCAAATATCTATCTGAATGGGAAGTGAAAGACTGGAGTTACCCAGCTGGAGTTTCGCAGCATTTGTAAAGCCGAGATGCACAGCATATTTCCAGAGTCACACTCTTAGTACAATACTCTGAATAAGCAGATTTCCCTGGTTAAATATTAGGGTAAAAAGCAAAATGAGAATAGACAAGACAACAATATTTGTATATCACAAATACAGACAAAATGTGACTTCTGTCAGTCTGTAAAATAAGATTTTCCTTGACTTTTCCTATACACATGCCTTCATTTCTGCTAGAGATCTGGCTATGCACGAACTTGTCCAAACAGGTAATTTCCATTTACTATTATTTACTGGAATTCAACAGCCATTTAAAGATGTCATCTGCATCAAGGGCCTTATTAACATCCTTCCAGATATATACAATTTCTAAAGTAAGAAATCAAAAATATGTCTTTGAAAAGTAGGACAGAACCCTTAGAGCAGAAAAACACTCTGATTCTGAGCCCTGTATTCCACCCATATGCCACATTTTTCTTATTAAAAGTTAAAATTACTTGGCATTGCTCCAATCCCTTCCATGCCAGAAGGTGATATAGCTGGCATCAGTGATGATATCCTGTGCACACAACTGTTGTCTCCCCCGGTCACAGGAGAAAGGCCCGCTGTTAAACCAGTATTAATCTGTGACTGGGCTGGGGAAGAGAACAGACAGAGCCAGGGGGAAATTCCTCACTGCCCTGGAAGAATTACAGACATAGAGGATGGATTAGTGCAGAAACCAACACACTAACAGAGAGGTGGGCACTAGCTGAAAGGAGGGGGCCTGTCTTCCTCAAATATTTAGGTGGTCTACAATCCTCTTATATTCTTGACCCAGTCTGTCATGCAGAAACTCAACCATGTCCATGAAACAGCAAAGAAAGGAGTGACACACATGAAAGAACTACTTCTCACGTACTCATGAGCAGAACATAGCCCACTGTCTCTGCTCTTTAAAGTTTGAAATCAAATTAGGCTTAAGAAATAAATGAAAGACAACAATTGCAATCAAACATACAGACTTTCTCTAAGCCAAATGTGCTGAAGTACGGCCCCTGCACTACACGTTATAATGTATTGTATACAAGACCCATTGGTGAGATATATGTAAGCATAGCAAAGTTAGAGTTTGAAGAGCAGAAAGTGGACAAGACTCTCCAGGAGCACATTATATACATTACCATGCAGAAAAATCACAGAAGTTCATCTCAAATCCCACATCAGTGTTTAATCCCAGACAGCTACTTGCTCAGTCTCCCCTCCCTGCCCTGGTGGGAAGAAAAATCAGAAAAAAACTACAAACAGTGTATGGATCAAGATAAGAACAGACTAATAATTGGATAATAATAATAGTAATGGGAGGAGAGAGAGGGAAAAACAAAACCCAAGAAAAAATTTATACGCAATACAATTGCTCACCACCCACTGACCCATACCCAGACTGTCCCTGAGCAGTGACTGGCTGCTCCTGGCCATTTTCTCCAGTTTATGTACTGAGCATAACATTCCATGGTATGGACTATCCCTATGGCCAGTTCAGGCATCTGTCCTGGCCACATTCCCTCCCAGCTTTTTGTGCACTGACAAAGCATGGGACACTGAAAAGACTGTGATTTAAGATGAGTACTACTTAGCAACAACCAAAATATCAGTTTGTTACCAACATTATTTTCATACAAAATCCAAAGTCAGCACTGTACCAGACACTGAGGAAAAAAATTAATTCTATTCCAGATAAAACCATGACACAAACACTTTTCTAAATCACCATGGCACTCACTGTTGATTTCAGTACCATTAATCTGATGTTCATTGATCATGGATTGGATTCAAAGAACAAACGCAAGAAAAGATTCATTCAGGAAGGAAAATTCAAAATTCACCAGAGAATGAATCAGAGAAAAAATATACAACAAAGAAATAGAAAGGAAGGGTGAAAAGGAAGCACCTGTTACACCAGTAATGTTCCCCACTGTTCCCAAAATACAAAATGGAGAGGGTCTTTTGCAAACCAAAAGCACTTTGCAAAAATTTGCATTTCTCAAACCAGGCCAGAGTATCTACACAAGGGATGCTTGACTCCAACATATGCAGAAATAATGCTGTTTGTGGAGACTGAAAACCAACCCTGTACAAAGATATCACACAGTGCCTCATGGGTTTACAACTACTTTTATGACCTGCAAGTTTGGTTGGTCTTCACCAGGAAAGGAGGAAAGGCTGTTGTTTCAGAATATGCCTGGAAAACTCTAGAAGAGGGAGAACTTACACATGTGTACAAAGTATGGGAAAATCTATCTCATTAAGCATACAACTCTGAGTTCTTCAGTGCAAAGGAAACCTCGTACAAGCACAGAATCTTAAATAGAGCTCTGCTTCTGCAGCAAAATCAGAGAAATAAACCCATAGGTAAGAGCTCTGTACCCTTCTCCCCTCCTTTCATTACCCAAATGGTGAAACATCTGACTGTCCATATAAAGCCCAAAATCTCCAAGTAAAAAGGAAAAAATTAAGTCAAAGGAGCCATCATAGAAGAACATTATTTCTTCCGTTTCAAGGACTGTGATTTAAAATGAGTCATAGCTCTATTCAATGAAGTGTATAGAGCAAGACAGCAATTTCACTGCCCGCATACAGAGGGAAAGACAGTAGCCCATTCTCTTTCACCCATTTCAGCCCCAGACCAGGGAAAAGGGGGGTTAGGCCTCTTTTCAGCACCACCAGCACCACCAGGAGGAGGATTAGCTGGGACTGACAGGTACATTGAGATGTCTGAGGGACTCAGTCCCACTGCTGCACCCTCTACAGTTGGAACACAGTGGTGTGTGGAGGACAGCACCCAGAACTAGCAGTGTGTGTCCCACAGACATCCATTCCTTGGACCTTTCCTCAGCTGGCACCTGCCTACAGCTTGCCGTTTGGCAGAGACATCGTGTACCCTTCCAGAGCACTCAGAGTGCATTCCCTTCCTCACCCTCTTTTGGCTTTCAAGAGCCATTATGTAGCTTAAAGTGTTTTGTGAATGCAGCTTCCTTTACATCTGCTGGTGATGCAAAAACATCAACAGCAACACAAATTCCTCTTTCATGAGGATTGCAGCGGCAGCAGCAGCAGGCAACTGCTTCACCCTGTCAGAGCAAGGAGCATTTTGAAGATGCACTACAACAGGAACAAAAGAAATCAGCTTGGGTGGGAAGGGAGGATGAGAGAATACAAAAAGGTCTTGATTGCCTCAAGGACAAAGATAAACTGGGTTTACAGGAAAAACAAGTAGGTTAGTAGTAATAAAAAGATTTTGAAATGCCACGGGTTGAATTCTCATGATAAAGTCATAGCTTGAACTCGATTATACACTTGTACAAATATTTTGTGTTTTCTTACAAGTACTTCTGAGGTATCCAGTGCTTTGCATAGTGAGAAATGGGATACTGAATGAAACACTGCAAATCTAATCTCCTCTGACAAATCCCGTGTTCCTCTTCCTCTATGAAAGGAGGAAGTTTTCACAGGAGATGTCCTCTCTGGCCTGCAAAGAGAGAAAGCTGACGTTTTCAAACCTCAGTAAAAGAGAAAAAAATAACCATATATAAATACCCTTGAAACAAAAATTAAAAAGACATAAATATGAATTCTACAAGTTAAAGATGTGGCAAGTGAAAACAGATGTGGCATGTGAGAATAAGCAACACAAAGGAGTCTTCATCTCATGAAGTCAGTAGGTGAATGCTGGATAACTTTCTGCTTCAAAGCAACAGAAACATGGTGACACTGCAACCCCTTTTCTAAAAATAAGAACTAAAATTTCAACAGATATTACATTTTAAAATGGGCAACTCTATTGTTCAACACATGATAGGTAAACCATACCAGATGTCTAGTAAGACTTCTGAAAGGTCAAGAGCAAATGACAAGTGGTTTATGTTCTGATTCTTAACATCTGGAAACTATAATTCCAGACACGTGAATGTTAAAAGTCATTCTCTATACCTGGAAAGGATTGCAGTTTGATATAGGAATGTGAGCAATTTCACCATTTACTCAAAGTCCTGTTCTTTTGTTCACACCTTTCAAATGATTTTCAGTCTCTAGATCAGTTCAGTAAAACAGTTCAGTAAAACATCTTAATACTGCAGAAGTAATGACATATCGGAGCTTTGTTTGTTCTAAATCACAGCCGTGCTGGTTTAGGTTTCAGCACAGCAGAGGTTTTAGGCTTAGGGCAGACCTCAGTGCTGTGAAATCTGTTGATGGATGATGCTGCAGGTCAAAGTAACAATGGATACCACCTAAGACTCCTAAAGATGCCCTGTCACAGAGTCTTGACTCCACATTCAGCTGACCTATTGCCACGCAACACAGGAAGATATATCAGCATTTTTTAATCCTGTTTTAGCCAAGAAAATTGTCACCAATTTAATTTTAACCACTGGACCCAAACCAACATTAGTATCACCTGGAGCAGAATGGAGTTCTTTCATAAGAGATCCCTGTGGTTAGTTAGGATTGTGATATGAGTTTCTCAAGTGGTTTCAAGTTGAGGCTGCTCTGCAGATTCCCTGAAGAGTTTCCTTGCCAGTGTCATTATTCTTCATTACTTTGAAGGCATATTAGACAAAATCCACCTCATCTGTTATCTCACCGTTTTGATGGTGTAAGATTAATGGCTCAGATAATAGCCTACAGTGAAAATCAAGGTAAGAAATTTTGGAGAGTTCACTGTCTTCTATAAATCCACATATGGCTGATTTTTTTGATGTACTGAATGCAAACATTGAACACAGCCATGACAAAATTATGGTGTCCTTGCAGACATGTCCATCCTCAGCTTTCAGCTGGAATGGCAGCTTTTACAGTAGTGTTGATGGGACTCCACAACAGGTGAAAGCATAAAGAAGGAAATAAAGATTTTGTTGCATTTGAAATCTCTCTAGTCCTTCCTTGGACAGAAGAAAGGGATCTACAACACCTCTGCTATGTCATGAGAGCTCATTCCTGTGAGCTGGTAGATAAGTGGCATTTTGAAAAGCTAGAGCAGCATAACACTTGAGGGTAAGGGCAACAGATCATGAATAAGAGGACTCAGCTGAAGATCACTAGATGAAGACCAAGTATCTCCCCCAGTTGCTGGAGTGTGGAACTGGGAACACTTCAATGTAGGAAGAAGAGGACTGGAGAAATGTTTCATTTTTAGAACTGAGGTTACTCAAACCCCTCTCACTTACCCACTATTTAAACTAACAAAGAAATGTTTTATTAAAACTGTCCAGGAAAACATTTGCTTTCCTTAAAGACATGAAGCAATGGATGAGATAGGTTAAACCTTTTGTTTATTATTTTTGTTTCTTTAACAACGAACTAGGAAAACCAGAATTTTGACTAAAGCTTCATGGCTTTTAAGTATAAAACAACAACTAAAAATAAACCCACACAAAAAACACAACAAAACAAAACAAACCACGAAAACAAAGAAAAACAGAGGAAAACTGCTAAAAAGCTATCAGGAGAAAAAAAAAAATGAAATGCTACTGCAAACCACCCGTAGATGAGCTACAGAAAAGAATGAAGATTCATTATCATTTCATTTTTGTCTCTCCCTCAAATACAACTTTCAACATCCTTGAATCTCATGCCACAATGTCCCTTGCTGAAGTAATAAATGTATGTCTGTATGACCTTGTAAATAGAATAATTTATGAAAATGTGCTTCTCTGCTGCTCAGCTACTCAATAACCCACTGCCTCAGTCTGAGTCATAACAGCAAAGGCTGGAATTAATAAATCCTGATCTTGAACTCTATTTTACCTTCTAAGAGCCCATCTTGAGGACACAGCTATGTTTGAATTTGTTGTAAACAGAAGGGTTTGGTCCTCTTAATTATATAATTACATTTGGTCTAGCCTCATTGGAATTGAGGACAGTAACTCAAGAAGATAAGGAAATACGCTGTGTTTTGGCATAGAATACAGCAGAGGACAAAGAAAAACCAAGTGCTTCTCTCATGCAAACCATGATAGTGGCAACTACAACGTGTCAGCTCAGGATTATGGACTGTAGGAGCGACTGCTGGGTACACATACCCTCAGATAGAGCTGAAAATCTGTTACTATGCATCTAGACAGTTGCGTTCTGGGCTTCATGATGGATATGTACCCTTCCTGCAGTTGGGCTGTAACCACAGCCAGTGCTTCTCGATTCATGGAAACCTGTAAGACCCACAGGAGCAAAACATCAAACAGCGATCCACAAAGTTACTGTAAAATAACAAATCCGTATATTCCTGATAACATAAGCAAGTTGGACAATCATTGGAAAAATAATTTTAAAAATTTAGATCCATTTTTTCTTTGGTTAGAAATCAGAAACATCTTTGCAGCACCACACCAATTGTTGCTTGTGTATTTCAATAAAAATTTGATGATCCTAGGACCTGAAAGGATTCAAAAGCTTCTCTGCAAAATAAAAGAAGGGAATTGTAATTACTAATAGTATATAAATTGAATTCTCATCTTTCCACATAGCTCCCTATGCTAGTGGGACCATCCACATGAAAAGGTCCTTCAAAAGCCTTCCATGATGGTTTACGCCCTTCTCTGAGGCCATAGAAGATCTCTGGGTAGGGAAAAGGTGTAGAGACCTGTGAGATCATTTCAATATCTCTAGATATTATCACCTTCCTAGTTTGATTCCAGGTTCTCCCCCAGACTGTGTGCCAAGATCTTGTATATTTGTCATCACAAAGTTCATTTGCTGATGTATAGGAAGGTCTAAAGATACAAGAGCTCCCCCCACCTGGAAGTGTAGGAAAAGGAACACAGGGACAAAAGATCTTTTTTTTTTTCTCCAAGAGATAAAATTCCTCTTTTTCACACAGTATTCCCTCTCTAACAAAACAGAAGAAAGTCTTTTAAATCTGCCTTTAGAGGAAGATAAAAGTAGCAAAGGTCTAGTTTTAACTAATAGAAGATCAAATGCTCCTCTGTCATTGTGGTATAACTCTAGAGTTCTTGTAAAATCAGAGCTATGACCTGGAAATTCCATACAGGAAAGTCAGATGATAAAAAAGCAGAGCAGAAACCACTCCTGAAATCTTGTCTCTTCACTGTCACTACCAAGTAAATTAGGAGAATGGAACAATTGCACATTTAAAGATATACACGGTCTGAAAATTGATAACTAGTTGAATCAAATTTTTTCTACTAAAAGAGAAGCCCTGCAGTTCATGTTGTTTACTCCTTCTGATTAACAGTCAGTTAAAAATTGAAAAAAAAAAAAATTAAAAACCGCTAAAACACTCAATGAAAACAGAATGAGCCTCCCCAGACCCTTATGTGTCCTAAAGTATTTTACGGGAGATCATCATTTCCTCTCCCCCTATAATGGAGTAGTATGAACCTTGAAAAAGATGCTTCTACTCTCTTCTGTGAGAGAACCTTACATCCTTGTTTTGTCTGCATTTTTT
Source organism: Manacus vitellinus (assembly GCF_001715985.3). Classification (NCBI taxonomy): domain Eukaryota; kingdom Metazoa; phylum Chordata; class Aves; order Passeriformes; family Pipridae; genus Manacus; species Manacus vitellinus. Next base: position 7,068,947 of record NW_021939718.1, on the reverse strand, counting down.
TTCCACAAGGAAATTACAAACAGAAGAAAAGTAACATTTTCCCTGTGTTCTTCTCTATTTAGGCCTAAAATCTCATCATGTTGTACATGAAAATGTCAGTCGATCTGTACTGTAAACTCCATTTTTAGGAATATTCTGAGAGTACTGTATACATATAACCCCAGAAACCCCAAATAGCTTCCTAAAAGGGAAGAGGGGAAGGGAGAAGGGAAAAAGGACAAAAAAAAAGGATGCAAAGGGGCAGAAACAAAACAGGTATGCACAATCTAAAAATCCAGTAACCAGCAAAATAAAGAACTGGCAAAATCTCACCACTTCCCTCAAGAGAAGCAGGACGGCTGGACGCGGCCCAGCACTCTCCCCTCACGTGTGGCAGACAACAGCAGTCACTGCAGGCCTCAACTTCAGATAAGCCAGACCAAGTAGGGATCTACCGTTCTCGAACCTCGCCGGAAGAGAAGAGAGCGAGCTCTCTTATCTACGCCTTATTTATACTCCAGGTTACGTAAAGGAATAGCATGGAATACTTCCTTGGTCACTACCCTAGTTCCTTTCTGGTTACAAGCTGGTCTCCAGGAAGGCCTAGGGTCAAAACTATCACATTGAGTCATGAAAAGATAAACACAGAATCAGTGAAAAAGTAGGGCTGGAAGGAATTTCAGAGAAATCATCCAATTACAACCCTTTGCCCCAAGCCAAGAACATCTTTCAGGGTTTTCAAATCTATGTATTAATTGTGATCTTTTAAACCAGACTTGTAAACTACTCATAAACTACTATAACGGAAAAGTATAAATTTTTCTGTGTGAAAACACTACAGATAATGCAGGACAGAGTTTATGAACAGCACAGCTGCCAAAATATTAAATATATATTGTTTTGACTGGCCATTGTTGAAGAAAAGCAGGAACATAAAGAATGTGATGGATACAACCTGCTGTTCACAGGCTCTCTTGCCCTCTCACTGTAAACATTTCCAATTTACTAATGAAAAAAATGAATTGAATTCTAAAGCTGTATCTATCATCTTTATCTGTCTACATTTTCATTACATTATTACTTTTTCTGAACACCTCTTCTGTCTGTTTCTGGCTCCCTGAATACCCACTAAATACAGCAAAATATTCCTAAACATGTTACTGATACACTCTGTCTCCAGAAAAGCTAGAAGATTTCTTCACATTCATTACTTTTAGAAGGACAGAGGCTATGGATCTGTACACTCAGCTTTTACTTTCCTGATCTCTAGGAATATGCAGAGGAGAATTACTATTTCAGGGTAGTACCTCCTCCCTCTCTCCTAGGAATAATTTGGTGCATTCTAAATTGCCTCTGTTTAAATATCTATGAGATAGTACTCTTATTTCTTCCTAAAGTATTTAGAAAAAATATTCTTTAACTTCCCAAGGTAGCTTCTTTTATTGACCATCTCTCTTTAGCGTAAAAAGTTTTACCCAATGTCTCACCAGATCTTTTTTATTCTCCTTAGCTGGAAGCTACTTTTAACTTTCCCCAAGTTGACGTCAAGCAGAATGGTTTATTGCCATCCCTTATTGAAAGTATTTTAGTTCTAGAAAGCAGCTACTGTTCATCTCCCATCAGTGTTATATTGCTAAGGTGAACAGAGCTAATTCATTCAACCTTCCCTCACAGGTCCTGTTCCATAAATCTGTCCTCATTTGTGGTGTTCCCTCCTGCATTCTCTCCAGTTTGCAACCAACATTTCTGCAGTCCTCAGCTTACACTGGGACACAGTGCCCCAGCCCTGGCCTCCCCGGTGCCCAGGAGTGGGGTATCATTACCATCCACGTCCAACATTTAATCTTCCTTTTAAATAGATGTTTTAATTAAAAGTACATTCCCCTCCGCCCTCTTCCCAACAACAAAGCTGATGCAGACTCAGCCTATGGTCTACTGCATCTCTGATATCCAACTTTCCTTTGTTCAATTTTTTTAAATTTAACTTAAAAATAGTACATTGCGCTTACTGGATTTCATCTTGCTAATACCATACACTTTCCCCAATTTATCAAAATCATATTTAATTTTAAACCCATTACCCATCATGCTCTCATCCCTTGCCAGCTCCACACCATCTGGATTAGCACAATATTTCCATTTTATCATTTAAGTCATTAAATGAGACATTATCTCTCTGCTACAATTGACCCTCAGGATATCATTTGCAACATCTTCCCAGTACAAGGCAGGAAAAAGGTTCACAGGCCATAAGTCTATATCATGTTCCACTATTCAGTTTATGTCAATGTCTCACAGCACTGTGTCAGGAATCAATACATCACATCTTCTGTTTCTCTTATGCTCAGCAAACCAGGCACCCCATTGGGAAAAAGCTTTAGATTAGACCTGATTCCTCATGGAACAATCTGAAGGCTTCAGCCACAGCCCATGGATGTCTGCAAGGAGTTTTAGAGTAAGAAAATTATCAGGTACTGCCATTATTGTTTTGCTCTCTGGAGTGATTTTGGTTTATTTGGTTGTTTGTGGTTTCTGTAGGCTCAACTCCTATTTTTTTCTGCTGTTGAATTCAGAAAACTGAAATATTCTTCTCACCTGGGACACAAAAGGAAAGCTCAACAGAAAACTTCAGGTCTTCAGGAGCAGGAATTTCAGTCTTTATGGGACATCTCCCCTCCTCCTACCTCTGCAAAATCTTACTGCTTCTGTCAGTACCAACCTGTAGTTTTTGTTGCTACTGCATTGAGTTCAGCTGGTACCTTTCCACCTCTTGTCCATAAGTCCTTCCTTCTGAGTTTGTAATGTACACCGGTGTTACCTATATGATTTTCGTATGTGAAGCACTCTCTGGCTTGTAATTTCTCCTAGCAATTCTCCTACGACCAGGATTAAAAAATCCAAAACACCTGAGTAATAATGCCCTGATCTTTCATCACTAAAGTCAGCAAGAGAAGGGAACTCTCTGGAGTACATCATGTATGTTGATATTGTCACTTTCAGAGACAGGTAACCAAACACTCATCCTGCAGCCTCTGTTTGTTGCACAAAGTGCAGGACAAAAAGATAAAAAAATGTCCAATCCAGGAAAAATTAGAAATCAGTGATCTTTACACAGTGATCACATTCATTCATTATAGGAACATAAAGATACTTAGTCTCTATCCTGCATCTGCCTGGGAAGTCTTCTGTCCATTCCTGTCTCCTTGCAGCCCTCTTCATTTCAGCACAGCCCCCAGACTCATTAGTTTGTCACAAAAGTGTGTGTCTATACTTCCCTGTGTCTCCCATCATTTTGATCCAATTACACTTTGGTGTGTAGATGAGAAGGATCAGCAGGAATTTAGTTCTAGTTCTGTCACTTGTGACAGAACTGCTATTTACTGCACTGTGTGCACCAAGCAGCCTTGTTTTGTTGCAGTTCCTTTTTATGATGACCTAGGACAAGCTTTATCAACAAAACAACAAAATTCCCGTTCTTTCATTTTTCTTTATGATCTGAAAGAAAATTGGCACTTGATACGTCTAAAATAAGTTCCATAATGGCAGTAAAACTGCCATTCATATTCAGTGTGCTGAAAATATCAGATAAATGGCAGGCTTGGCTCATGTTAACAAGATTTGCACTTCTTGTGTTCTTTTCATCTGTGACAAAATTCAGCAGTTACCAGCCATTAAGGCTGCATTGTGCAAGTAAAAAATGCAGACAGATATTCTGAGAGAATTTTAATCATATAATCACTGTACAAGACATTCAGATACTATATCCTCAGATTTTTTAATTCATTTTTTCCTCCTCTTAACAAAACATGCACATAGACAAAATCAAGAATTCTAAGAGACTACATTTCATTTATGTTCATCAAAACAGCTGTTCTGAAGATGGCAGGATTGATGCCATTATCAGGGACCACACCAACCAAAAAGGTCATATCCTAAGGCAGAGAAGAAAAGATACATTATGATGGGATGTTTTCAAACTCTAGAAATCTACAAAAGATGTCAGAGGCCTTTAGAGCAGCAGGTGCCTGCACAAGCTGTTGCTGGATAAGTTGCTCTTGAATTTCTGGCATTCACAACAAAACCTGCCTGAAGTGAACATGTTCGTTGTCCCCTCTTGCAGTTATTGTTTCTAATTACCTGCCCGTTTAGACAGTGCAATGGTATTAAGTACCAGAAATTCCTTTCCATGGACCTGGGGCATGGGGCAACAACCCACTGTTCCAGGGCACTGCACGCGAGAACAAAACAGAATCTTCAAAAAACTCGCACCATCCAAATACAGTGGGACAGCTTCAGGAGGTCAGGAGAACCTATACCCAAGGCTGCCTAGTACATCTCCTCAGCTTCCCAGCTGCCTGCCTACCTACAAACTATTGAATTCTTTAATACTGCACCCATAAGAACCATAAGAAAGGAGAGAGGAGTACAAGATGAGTAGAAAAATGCCCTGTCTCCTACCAGTCAACTTCAGTCATGTAAGATTTTATCTTTACAAAGAGTAAGGCTTTATCTTTTCAATGATCCTGGTAGGTCCCTTCCAACTCAGCATATTTTATGATTCTATGATCTCTGTTTTAACCAGTCTGATGCGGTATGGAAAACATGGAGGTGATATCCCTGGATGCACAATGAAGGGATGTAAATGAAAGCAGAAAGGCTCACGGTTTCATGTTGACTTCTCTTGTCCCACTCCAAGTTATCTATGGGTTTCTGGGCCTGCCAGCTCAAGATGGACTTATTTATGAAAAATGGATTTCAGAACATCTCAAATGAGAACGCTTCTCATGTTAGCCGTATCTGAAATACAAACCAAACAGAAAGTACTTTTGGCTTGGTGAAATATAAGAGGAAAAAAATAGAAACCTTTTCCTGAATTTTCAGGCCTCAGAAAACAGAAAGTCTAGAGGCTTCTTGAAAAAAGCAAAACCAGAAAGCTCTGGAAATCCACAACTGAAAGTTTTTCTCAGTAGCAAAAAGACCCAACACTGAAAACCTCATAAGTTAGGCTATTTTTCATACCCTTTTCTGTTCAATGAAAACAACCTGAATAAGCTTCAGAAAATTCTTGATTTTCAGAGCTCTCAATCTCTTCCCCCTGAGGAAGAGATTCAGATATTAAAAAATTCTCAGAGAATAAGTAAATCCTGCAGCTTTTCTTCAAAGTATTTAAAAAGGCAGCCACTGTATCTATACTGAGAGACTTGACCTACTCAGAAAGGCTTTCTAGCAAAGCTTTGTCTGTTTCCTGAGCCAAAATACACAGCTTTCACAGCCTGACACCTGCAACAAAAGCAAGAAACAGACAATCTGTGTTATCAAAATTATGAAACAAATACCTGCTAGGAATCAGAGGGACAGAAAACTAGAACAACTGAACCCTGGTTCTGCTGGTGAGTTTACTGGGTTTCAGGATTATAGGTGCTCTCCACCCTAAGATCTGAGTATTTATTAATCTTAACCGATCAATCATTACAACATCCTAATACTATCACAGGCAAGTATTATAAGACTCTGAGAAATTACAAGTGAAGTAGAAGTGATGAGAAATTCCTTTTCTGCTATGATTTCAGAAGTTATCTCTGTTGCCTGTGTTGACATGAGCAGTAAGACACGTTTTTCTTGTGAGTATATTTTTTTTTATTCCTGTCATAGCATTGCAGCATGTATTTATAGGACTGCTTTTACCCAGTGGCATGGGTTACAGCAGGTGTTAGTTTCATCTTCATTTTCTTTAAACTGGATGATTTTTTACCATAAGGATTCCTCAGAAGTTCTGTTCACGTTATGACAAATGTCAGTGAACATCCATGAGTCACTGCTCATTTGTTCAGGCCAGTGGCCTCTGGCTGTCCCAACTCTTGACATATTAGCCACATGAAAATATATGTTCCCATTCCTAATGCATTTCTAGAAACACATCTCTGCCTGACTCTTCTGGCTAACAATCTCACATCTCATTCGGTAGCTTCATGAAAATCATGTGGAATGGCAGAAGGAAAGTTTTTCTTGTGAAAGGCGTATTTAAACCCTCCTCCTTAAGTCCAGAAAAAAAGCACAAAGAAAGATAAAACTAGAAAAGATTTACAAAAACGTATCTGAAAGGAACAGTATGACTTTGTTCGTGTCTATATCCAGACAGGTAAGAAAACAGAGGGGATAAACCTGTATATTAACTTATAATTTCATCAAAGATACAGAGACTCTGAAACAAGAGAAACAAGCTGTATAATATTTTTTCAGTCTCATTTTGTCTGGAACTCCTGGTTTAAGAATCAGGTTGAAAGAACACACGAAGCTCTAACTTGCATGAAAAGATGTGCTGTAAACTCACAGTCCAGCTTTTCCACTCAAGTCAAGCGTGTGTAGGGCATTTATTTCAATAGACTCTAAATGCCTCTATTGTCTTTTTACCTCAGCATGAAATCTGAGTAAACTGGCACACCAGTGGTTAGAAGTTACTGAATGTAACCAAAGCATCTGCCCTTAAAAGCTTACAGCAAATTCTGTCAGAAAACTTCCTAAAGCACCATGACCTCAGTAAGCTTTGCCAGTTGACCTGGGAAAAGCAGCTCAATCACTGTGGTGGTTTGAAAAACCTTTTCTCTGAGGTAGTAATGGTTTGCCCCACTGATAATACTGGACCAATCAATAGTCCCTGTGCGCCCTACGGAAATTACATACCCACAGAAACGGAGGAGAAGGGTGTGAAGATAGTTTAGAAGGTAGGTAGCCATGATCTGAGCCATGAGGAGGCAGGGGGCCAGTGAGCCCCTCTGGGGGCCAAGGGCCCCCAGCCCTCAGCTGAGGCTACGGGAGACCCAGTATAGTGTCAAAGCTGGAGCGGGTCCCGTAATCAAGAGCTGGAAAAGTTTTCTTACTGTCAGCAGCAGCAGAAGACATTGAAAGCGGCAGCAGAGCAGTCCTGAACAGAGACAGTGATGGCTAAAAGCCAAAAGATAGCCAGTAGCAGTGAGATAACGTGAAGCCGGCTGAAAGACACAGAGATGTTCCTGCAGGAGGGAGAGCTGGCAACAAAACAGAGGAAAACTCAACAGAGCTGGTTTGGGGTAAGACTGTATTACTTTCCCAAACCCCAGAGACTTCCTGAAGAGGAGGGGTGGACTTCCAAACCCTTAGGGAGTCCCGAAATGCAGCAGTAGCTAGAGAGAGAGAGAAAGAGGCTGAAAAACCCAGACTTGTCCTGAAAGCTGAGCCAGGACGGAATGCGGAGGAGGTAGTCGTGCCCTCTGCTGTTGCTGCTGCTGCTTCTATCAAGCTGTCAAGTTGAGACAGATCAAAAGAGCTTTGGTAAGACTGAACTGAAAGCTGCCTTCAATGTTCTAACCCAAGAGGAGTGAAGATCTACAAGGAAATCCCCTGAAGGCTCAGGCTCAGGGCTGGAATTTCCACGAAGAACCAAAATCCTGATTGCCATACTTAAAGCTGCTGCTTCAGGAAAATGGAGGACACTAACCAGTGCCACAAGAAAACTGAAATGAAGGAACTGTGGCCTGAGAAGTGACAGAAAGACTTTTCTCTTTTCTTCTTGGACTTTTATTGAAGAGAAAGAGAAATTTAATTTAATGTAAATATATATGTGGGTGTAAATAAACCTTTGTAAATATTTTCCCCTTCCCCCAATAATGAATGATTGCGTTTTGTCTGAAAACTCTCCACATGAGGTGAAAAAGATATCAAGTCCATACCATCACTAAACCCTCTCACAGGGGAAAACTGTGGGAGGGGGACTTGAACTTAAAAATTAGATTCTTGGGAGTTTCAAACCACCACAAATCACACTCTTTGTTTTCCTTGATTCTTCAGAGTCTTCAGTTTGCAGGTTACGAAGACACAGGGTCACCCTCTCCTCTTGGTTTTATTCAAGTAACACCAATCTCTGGTTTGTAATCACTCTGGAATTTGACCTTTCACAACATAGAAAAGGTAATACATAGCTTTTGCTGTTTTCTCTCTGAATGTCAGAATATGTTTTCTGTTTTATTCTTTCATGTATTGCCATCACACTTTGTTTCGTCTGATGGTGACTGAGTGTACTGAGTTGCTGTTTTCCCATTAGATTTATAATGAACTCAGAAAAGTCTTCTTCCGTCTCAGTCCACATGAGAGTTGGTAGAGGAAAATATTTTAAAATGTAAGAAAGGCATGTGATTCTAATAATAGATGTTCCAGAAAGCCAGAATTTATTGTTTGTTTTGTTTTACTGGGCTCACCATAAGGAACATAGGAGGGCAAAAAAAACAGACACAAAATTTAGGTGCAAATCTGGATGTGAATTGAGGTTCCCAGGCAATTTTTGCTGTGATTTCTTACTTCTAAGTAAAACTTTGACAGAAGTGCTGTCACTATATGCTTCCAATTGCTTATACCAAGCTGGGCTCAGAATTACCCACACACGCACATTTTCTCCAGTCTAGAGGATGGTGTGGAACTTCGAACAAATTGTGTTTAATTTACGTCAGAATGAATTTTTCATGTACTTCCTGGATTCACCTGCATCCACAAAGGGAGATGTTTGGTTAGCAATGGCTTCATTCCAAGGCAAGCAGAGTGGCAGAACCCCCTTTCCTACCAGCCCGGATCAGATAATGGAGCAGGATCATGACAGGAAACCTCACATATGGGAACAAATTAGGTTCCCTGTCACACCATAAAAGCATGCAGGTCTTGTGTCCAAATCCTTACCACTGCCCACATGAGAGTCAAGAGTCTGAGGAAAGGCATCAGACCTCAGCAAGCAACAAGGACTTGCTGTCTCCTTATTCTTCCCTGTCGCTGTTGAGATGGCCAAAGCGACATAGAATCTTCTTCCAAAGTAGAGACAGGATAGCAAAAAGGCTGGAAGATTTTTATTGCAACAGGTTGCAGATATTTATACTTTTCACACAACACACGTCAACTTACTATTTGGTGCCTTCATGTAAACATACATCAGGCCATACACATGTCAACCTACTATTGGTGCTAATATGCACACATACTTTAGGATTGGCTGCCAAATAGCAGAGTCATGCTGAACAGCTTTTGCCAAGTCATGATGATCTGGCTAAAGCAGAGTCATGGTGACTTGCAGAAAGTCCAGAAAGTCTGTTTTTCTACTTCCTGTCTTCCACCCTCTTTCTTCCTTTTGACAGACCTGTTGTTAACCCCGACAATTTCCCTTTTTTGTGTTTATACCACAAAGATTACCTTGACGGTCTATTGCAGGGCCCTTTGCAACAGGCTGATCAAGCAAGGCATCAGTATTGACAACTCTTGATTTAAAGTTAAGAAGACATACAGCATCCTGTAATAAGGATGAATAACAACATTTCACCAAGAAAAAAGTTAGAGAGTTTATCTATCTAGAATAAGGACTCGCTATGGTCTGACTGATTCATGTAACACACTTTCTTAAAATCTTAACACTCTAATATAAAGTATTTTTAAGTTTACACACATACATATCTATATAGTCTCTCTCTCTCATTCAATCTATTTCCAGTCATTCATTGGTGGTCACTTCAGCCATTCTTCACTCACACAGAACCAGAATTTCCATTATACTTCCACACTTTAATTACACATTTTACATACCAAGAAGTTATTGGCTCTGTACTTTCCAGTTTGTCAATTTTGGTAGTCACATTTAACAATTGTATGTGGTTTAAAGAGGAATTATTATAAGGCCTAACAAACAAACTTAAATGAGATCTATTCTGAGTTAGCATCTGTTTATGCGCATACATAGTCTCTTTTCCCTTTTTTTTTTATTTAAAAGGTTCATTTGATGTGTAAAATGCTTTTCTGATAATAACTTGTTCTATGAGTGAGGTAGAAACTTCTACCTATTTGAGTTAAAAGAACATAAGAAAGTAATGCCCGTACACTTTTAGCTTCTAACTGAAACACACTCAAGTTGTTTCTAAATTTCACTACTACAACTATTATCTGTTATTGATTCAAAGTATTATTGCATCAGAAAACATACTATGCATTTTTATGTTTCTAGACAAATTCACCCTTATTTGCTATTTCTAGTTACATCTCAAAGGTACACTAAATCTACAGTGTTATGGTTTTAGTTGTATGCATGCTGAGAACATAAGAGAACTAAACTGACAGCAGAAATACTCCATGGTAGCTCTGTTATGTTCTGTCAGTTAAAGAATTTATCAAAAAATTGAGGTAACGACAGTGATCACATCGCTCAGCTGAGAATTGCTGAAAATTTTTGGAAGTTTTCAGAAATTCAAGTACACAAACACTAGCAGCAACTTGTCAGAAATATTAGATAAATTAGGTTGGCTGCATTTTATTAGTCTATTAGTTGGTGTTCTGTCCTGTCCACCATTTCAGGATGTAACAGAGCAAAGCAAGTATATCCAGAACATACTGAACCTGGGCAGTAGCCACAGGAGAACCAAAAACAGACAGACAAAACAAACAAAGCAATCATTCTGACCCCAGTACCCATCCAGGCGGGGGTGCCTTTCATGGCCCCAGCCTGGTGGGGACCCCCATTATTCTAAAAGAACCCACTATCCACCCTGACCTTATCCTTCCCCCACTGTGTTTCCACATATCTTCAGGCACACTGCTCACCTGCGACATTTCATATGGGATTGTGCCGCTCTCCCTCCTGCTGGTCGGTGGACCCCCACGGTCCGCTATGGTGAACTTGCCACTGGCTGCTGCATGA